>NC_041381.1:545547973-545569532 GCF_002162155.2 Triticum dicoccoides | reverse complement strand
GGGAGTTGTGACCGTTCAAGATTTCATTATACTAGGTTAAAACCCATAGACGACCTTTGTTGGGCTCTAACTATTTCTAAAAGTTGGTTGGAGTTGCCCATATATAGGGAGTCCGAGCAGATAAATCACGGTGAATCATATTGTGCGAGAGCTATATTCGCTTATACTGATATGGAGAGAGCTCTCACCTAAAGGATTGTCTTGCTAGCGTGGATATGGGAGGGGAGTTGCTTTTTTTGTTTGTTTGCTTGCATACTCGGAGGATGACGCTCGCTTGGTGTAACTTTCGTTGTTGTTTTCTTTACTTCTCTCTATTTATTGATTGCAATGGTTTGGTTTTTATCAGGCTTTTTCTTTCTTTCTTTCTTTCTTTTGTGTTTTTCTTTACCGTTTTGTTCAATTTTCACTGGTTTTTCTTTCTTTCTTTATATCTACATTTTTCTTTATTTCCTTCTTGGTTTTCATCGGTTTTCACTATTTTCATTCTTTTGCATCGGTTTTTTGGTTTATCTTTTTCCTTTTCCTTTTGTTTTCCTTCGGTTTCTTTGTTTCTTTGTAGTTTTCCTTGGTTTTCTTTGTTATTATTTATTCCTTGACGTTTTTCATTGCTCCCACTCTTTTGCACTGTTTTTTTGTCAGGTTTCATCATTTTTTTTGTTTTCTCTTTTCGTATAGAACGCGAACTTTCTTTGTACACGCTGAACATTTTCTTAATAAGTGATTGCTATATTTCAAATACATGAAATAGTTTTTCTATACATCTAAAACATTTTTTGTACACATTGAACATTTTCTAACTATTTTACCTTTTTTTCAAATATATGGTTTCGATTTCTACTTTCCTTATATACATTGTACATTTTCCATAAACATAAGTAACATTTTGTTTACACATGTTTAAATTTTCTAGAAAATTATTTTTATATTTTGCCATTTTATGCCTATTTTTCATAGACATTGTACATTTTATGTACACATTTGAAACAATATTTTTATACACGGTTAACATTTTTCAAATACATGATTAAAATTTTGTTAAATATTTGTTTTGATGTCTACTTTTTCATGCACATTCTACATTTTTCGTATACATCAGGAATACTTTTTTACACATGTTTAACATTTTTTAAATACATGCTTAACATATTTTTCATTTTTATGTTTTGATGTCTATTTTTTCATACATGTTGTACATTATTTGTACACATCAAATTATTTTTCTGTACACGTTTAACACTTTCATACACACTACATTTTTTTTCAAATAAATGTTTCGATATCTACTTTTTTTTCATACACATTATACATTTTCTGAACACGTCTGAAACATTATATTTCTACACATTTAATATTTTTCAATTACATGATTGACCTTTTTTCAAATATATGTTTTGATGTGTATTCTTTTCCGTACACATTGTATGTTTGGTTGTATATACATTTGGAACATTATTTTTATACATGTTTAATATATTTTTAAATACATCATGAACACTGTTTGAAATATATGTTTGATGTCTACTTTTTTTATCCACATTGTAAAAAAACTTATATACATCCAAACATTATTTTCATACATATTTAATAATTTTAAGTACATGATTTTTTAAATACACATTAAACATATTTATAATACACAATAAACATTTTTAAATAAACAGGTGAACATTTTTTAGAAAGAAGCTCCATACTTTTATATAACTTGTTAAATATTAAAATAAATAACTACATATATACTTAACCAGAAAAAAAAGGAAAGGAAGGCACCTAAGCCGGCAAATTCGATCCCGTGCCACCAAGGTCAAAGGTGGCCGCTCCAGCTACTGCGACGAGTGTATGTGCTTAGGACAATGAGCAATGTAAGCTAGTGAAGTAGTTGTGACCCACCTAGCCAATGTGCAAGGTGCTACGTAGGCAAACGTTCCTTCCAACTCGCTATAAGCGAGACGCCCCCATAATATTGCGTGTCTGGTCGAAACAAATGCGCAACCTTGGCCAAACTATTGGGACGGCCGAATCCGGGCAGGGCATTATTTTTTTTTCCGTGCTTTCTTTGTTCTGATATTTTTTCCTTTGTTTACTTTTTTGCTTTTGTAATATTTGTTTCTGTGAGCGTCCCTTTTATTATTTAATTATCTTTATAAATTCTCATGAATATTTTTAAATTCCCTGAATGTTTATGAAAATTCTTGAGCATTTTTAGCTTCATGGTCATTTTTTAAAAAAATTGAGCATATTTTAAATTCATAATTTGTTTTACATATATGGTCATTTTTTAGTTCCTGGAATTTTTAAGAAATCTTCTGATATTTATAAAACTTGTAAACATTTTAAGTTTTCTAAAGATATTTTTATAAAACCATGTGATTTTTTAAAATATGATATCTGTTTTAATTTTTGGTGAAAAATTATAAGAAAAAAATTATTTTCGAAATCTATGAATTATTTTGGCGATGGATTTTTCAAACATTGTATTTTCTACATTTTTTGTAAAATTAACATTTTTCTGTGAAAATAAAAAGGAATCCAAAGGTTTTTTATTTATTAATTTGTTTGCTCAGCTAAGCACATGGGCCGGACACATTTTATTCAGCGTGGGATCAGACATCTCATAGATCACATAGAAAGGGCGCTGGCTCCAAGCAAGTGAAGTGAAGTTAATAATCATCGGCCCTCGGTTTATTGCAAGAGAACATGTTTTATGAGAAAAATACTATAGCTCAAGAAGATAATTGGACGCTATAGTGACTGCAGGTAACATTGGCCGCTGATAGTCACACACCTGCTTAGACACGATTCAATACAAGGGGCATTCATAATTTAAACTTCTGAAGGTATACAGAAAAATACTGAAGTGTCGGTTTGCGCTTTTCTTCTGGCGTGGTCAAATTGGTACCGCTTATGAGCACGACGAAATCTATTATCAAGACTAATGCAATCTAAAGTTCTCAACCGAGACTTTGGTATTTTATTTTTTTTACTGTATGACAGCAATCTAAAGTTCTGAACTGCTGTGATGTGTACACGTTGAAAAGTATGGTTGCGCTACTTGTTACCGGATTGTGGTTCTCTGAATCGAGTAAATACAACACCAAGGATTTGATACTTCCATTTTCTCCACCTGTGAAATTTCAATCATCTTGTTGCCCACACATGATAGCCACATTTTTCCTTTTCGCCACCAGTATATTTGTATTACAAAATTATAGGGCCTTTTTGTTGTATACTTCGGCACTTGTGTGTATCTTGTCTTTAGTGTGTATTGAGTCATCATCCTGTATCAAGTATTCGGTTTCATAATAGGTGTTACTGAAATTGTTCATGTGGAAGGGTATCCACACCTGTAGCCTGTAGGTATCAAAGGAAGATTGCATTGAGATATTGCAATGTGTCTATGGAATTTTTGTCTACCAAAATGAAAAATGATCGTCTTTGGTTATTCTGCAAGGAACAGACTTCCTCCGTCACTAATTCACTGTGGATGTCAATCTCAACTTGGATAAACTTGCTCCTTCAAGAAAAGAAAAACTTGCTGCATTGCTGTAAAATGTCTTCCAAGGATAGATTATTCTTCCTTATCTGAATTGTTCTTGAGAAATAAAGATAATCTGCAAGAAACTTGACCCAACGCAAATGCACCACTACTTTTCTCATTTTTCATTGCTCGCTGGCGTTCACTTCTGTGGTATTCTAGATTCACGGGTCATTGCACCCTAACTGTTTTCCTTTCCTGCTAATACAGTAAACACATCAAGTAAAAACTGATCTTCCCAGGTTTCAAGATAAATTATTCTGTCACTAAACTCCCCTAATCTAGGGCATCATATGATATTAGCAAAATGAAGATGGAGAATTATGTTGATAAGCTAGTTAATATAAACTGAAGGATTAAGGCCCTGTTTGATAGTAGAGTATTTTCTAAGTATTATGAGAATACTACAGTTTTTTAGATTACCATAGTTTTTTTTACAACAAGCTGTTTGGTTGCCACTAAAAACTGTGATTTTAATACTGCGGTATTTACCAAACCAAGGTTTTTTCTCTGCATAAAAAAAAGACCTCTGGACCTCTTTTTTTAAAACAGAGCAGCTGTAAAAGAAAGAGGGAAGCATGGTTATCTTTTCCCTCACTATTCGCATCAATTCCCCTTCGCTTCCATGCCATCGTTGCCACTGCCATGTCGTTTCTAGAGTTTTATCCCTCAGCGGCAAAATTTTAGTAGGCGTCGCATGGCTCGCGGCTGCTACCTAGAGGCCATGGCATGTTTCTGCATGGGGCTGCAATAGATCGCAGCTTCCTGGATGCATGGATCTCTGCCTTCTTATGCATGATACAGCCAGCCAGGTAGAGCAGCGCTGCTCTTACGCTGGTCTGTTGCTGGATGCAATGGCTAGCCAGCTAACATCTAGAAAACATGCTTGTATGCAGTAGTGCTAACAGCTAGTCAGCTAATGTTACATCACTGTACCAAACATGTCCTCTGTATCATGAATAATTCAAAATACTCTGTTATGTTAAAACTGTAGTATTGTGTACCTACTGACTAAATTACTATAGTTTTCAATACTTTAGTTTTTATAATACTTTGCTATCAAACAGGGCCAAGTTGTTGCTGCCACTGCCAAAATGTATGATGCAACAGATGAAGTATTATTGCAGTAACATAGAGAAAAACAGCAGAAATAGAGCAAGTGACACTTCTGTATGAAATGCAGGCTAATCCCAATCCCAATTACACATTGCTGCAACATAGAATCATAAATGGTGCCCGGTGCAAATGCATCAGATCAACTAGCAGAAACGAAGCAAATGATGTTCCTGATTCGAACATACACGATTGTTAGGCAAGCAAGTACGATCCGTCAGGGTCTCCAGGTAAAAGAATGGCAAAACAATCCAACTCCCAGGCGCACGCAATTTTGCACCACAGAAGACAGAACAATTTCACATTAACAGAGATGCAGCAGGACAAAATCAGAGGCACGGTATCTCACTTAGACAAGTTTGAATTCTAACAAACTGCGAATAGGTTTGCTCCACGATTCAGTTCGAAATACAGAGGAAATAGCGAACTACAGAGGAAGTAGAGAACTACACAAGTCGCGGTATCATCAAACTTTTGGGATCTGCAAGGGGGCAAGGAAGAGCCTAGCCGCCGAAGCCGTAGAGGGTGCGACCCTGGCGCTTGAGGGCGTAGACGACGTCCATGGCGGTGACGGTCTTGCGGCGGGCGTGCTCGGTGTAGGTGACGGCGTCGCGGATGACGTTCTCGAGGAAGATCTTGAGCACGCCGCGGGTCTCCTCGTAGATGAGGCCGGAGATGCGCTTCACGCCGCCCCTCCTCGCCAGGCGCCGGATGGCGGGCTTGGTGATGCCCTGGATGTTGTCGCGCAGCACCTTCCTGTGGCGCTTGGCGCCGCCCTTGCCGAGCCCCTTGCCTCCCTTGCCGCGCCCCGACATGGCTGAAGATCTCTTCTTGGTTCGAGCTGCGAGAGGATGGGGGTCGAGGAGCGGTGGGGAATTGTGTTGTGATTTGCCGGAGGTGGGGAGGGGATTTTAAGGTGGGCAAGAGGTGGGAGGACGGAAAGGAGGCGTGTTTGTGCCGTCAGATGCAGATGCAGTGCACGGTTGAGATCGCGATCCGCGGGAGGGATGCCGCGGATCGATGACCTGGCGGGGAGGCACAGGCACCGATTGCTGGAGTGGCGGGCTGGGTCACCCGCCGGCTCCAAAGTTTTGGGCTGTGGGCGCGATGTTTTCGTGCTGGTGTAGGCAGTGGCGCCAACTAAGGAATGGCACGAAGTCTGTGACGTCTCTTTTACCAGAATATTGTTTTTCTAAGCAAAGGTAATTCCACAAAGTTTTCTTGACTCGGCAACCTAGTTCTAGGGGCAAAAGTAATTCTGAAGAAAATGAAAAGTAAATCGGTAATGCAATTTTTATGGAGCATCCCTGAAAACTAGATATCCCTCGTTCGAGCCTTCAAAATTAGTCCAAAAAATGCCTAGTTTTCATATGACGACTCTAACAAGATTTTAAAAACTGGTGTTTGGACCTCGTTTAAAAAAGCTAAAACAAAACCAAATAAAAATCAGCAGGACTACACAAAAAGGAAATCTTCACGTGATGAAACATAAAAAATGGCAAGGCATAATAAATAGAATAACGGTAAATGGATTTTTGCTCACTTGACTATATTATACCCATTTACTAAAAAAAATATTTTATAACAAAATGAAAATTTTCCTAAAAAAATCTTGTATATACATCTCAGAAGACATGATGGGCAGATTTTTTTAAAAAAAATAGTGTTAAAAGCAACAAACAAAAATAAATTAAGTGTGAACGGGGAAGTAATAGCCAAGTGCTATGCTCCTCGGCAATGACGCCAGAAAAAAGCTTGATGTCCTGCAAGTGCACATGGCTATGCAGCAATTTCGTGATAAAGCCCTGTTTGGTTACAGAGACTAGACTAGAAAAAGTCTCTTTTAGTCCCTATGTAACCAAACAGGAGGGACTTTTTCTATAGGGACTACAAAAATACTCTACTGGAGGATCTTTTTTTTTAGTCCCTCGGACTAAAAAAAGTCTAGTCCCTTGCAAGCAAACACTCCCTAAGTAGGATTTGTCGATCCCATGGAGAGCGAATAGGATGGCACCACAATTCCGAAGTTGTGTTGTCACTAACCCAACTACGCTCACACCCAAATGAGAGTTTGGAAATAGTTCACTTAAGTAGGTTGCTAGTGAATAGTAAAAGGAGAATAAAACTAGAGATAATAGAAACTAAGTAGTAAACTAAACAAAGGAAATAAACTAAGAGAGGTAAGTGATGTTTTAGATGTGGTTGCTGGCATCTAGGTACGGTCTTGTTCGGTACAGGCACAAAATATAGTTAAGCTTTACGACTATGCCACGTGGTGGCTAAGTCAATATCCACATCATAGGATACGATAATCGTGAATGATGGGCAGTCCCTCACATAATATTATACGTTAAGACGTGTTGTATTGAGATAATGCATTCATCCTACTTGTCCCATACCTGCAGCGGCTAACGCAAAGATATTAAGGTCCTCTTAGTTTAGGCGACCGAACGAGGACATTAGGTTCTATGGACAGTCGTGCTCCTAGAAAATTTGTGTTCCCCTTAAGATGTCTGCAACTATCACGTCACAGGTCTGTCGATTTCCACAACATTCTATCAACTTCATGTGTGGCCTAAGAGTTGAACGTCTCCAACTACGCCAATGGATTAAATGTCTCCAGTCACTAAATTATCACATAGGTAAATAAGCAACACGCATAAATGACTAAACATATCAAACAACCACTTACTAATCGACCGACCCATATCCAACAATTACTCAAATAACATCACATAAAAAGGGGTTCAAGAGGTATTAGGAACCATCACGGAGACCATGATGGGGGAGGAAGAAGGGGCGATGATGGTGGTGATGGAGGCGGCGCAACGGATTATGATGATGATGGTGGTGGTGGCGCAACGAAGGCGGTGCATGGCCGCGCCCCGCTGGCGGGAGCTCCATTCTGGTCTCCCTTTTGGTTGCCCAATGGTGTTCTTGATGTGGACGACGGCTGGACGTGGAGATGAATGATGAATGTGGATGATGATGGAGGCGGCGGCCAGGATTGATGGTGTCTATATAAGAGCTCTTCCAATGCCTCCTCCCTTGATGTGGCATCTCCCCTTTGATCTGAGGGCTTTAGATGAGCCTAATCCTCTCCCCAAGCATCCCTTGAAGGCCAAGGAAGTCATAGGAACAGACGGGGATGAAATACTTGTTTTGTGCTGCTTGTGTGCCTTCCCGACTCCGTTTCTTCTGGAATACTTGTTTTGCAAGATAAAAATTATTTACATATACTCCTGGACGTTTTGACCACAGTATCGCAAAAACCTCCTTTGTTCTTGTTTCGTGCTGCTTTTCTGACAGATCTGAAGTAATGTCGTCCCAAGACTCGGTTGGAGAGAGATATGTTTCCCACGATGCTGCAAATCCAAGAGCCTATGGTGATCAAGATCACTATGGGTGGTTAATCAATGAAGAGATTGAAGCTGACTTGAAGAGGTTGGATTCCATGGAGCAGGAGGAAACCTCTCGACCACAACCCGGGGACATGCACGTGGAATACGAGGGATTGAGCTTGCCGGCTGTGGTTAAACTTCCCAACACTCAATTTATTTCTTGTCATAACCTAAAAAAGAGCATTGCTTCATCTTCCTCAGTCAGGAAACACCCTTGGGTGTATGGTGCATTAAGTGTCACCGGGAAGCTCCGGAAGGAAATTATGGATCTGAAGCACCAAGTCAATAAGCTTGAAGAGGAAAATCGCATCCTTAAGGACATCATCGCCAAGAACATCCCACCATCGTCACCAAAGAAGAAAACTTGAGTACACGGGTATGGGCACTTCCCTTGGCTCGTGCCAAGCTCGGGGGAGGTGCCCCGGTATCGTATCACCATCACTTTTATTGTCTTTACTTTTCTTAGTTCAATCTTTAGCTATTTTCTGTTTTAGTAAAATAAAAGTTTAGTATGATCTATTTTCGAGTGCTAGTTTCGTGATCTATCTATCCATGTAATCGAGTTGAGAGTTATACAATAATAAAGAGTAGTTTGAGTTTTGCTTCTTTACTTTTATGTTTCAATCTTAGCAATGAAAATAATGAAAATATCATATGCTAATACCACGGAAAGTAATGACTTCACATAAAGAAAAATATAAGTGGTAAAATTTATTGGAAGTTAACAAACATAGTATTGGTCAATGATGCAATTCATGAAAGATTAATAAGGGAAGAGAAGATTCACATGTAAGTATACTATCTTGGACATCTTTTATGATTGTGAGCCCCCATTAAGTATTCTATGTCAAATTGTTGACGTTGGACAAGGAAGACAACGTAATGAGTTATGTTTGCTTATATTCATGTAGAAGTTATATTGTTATAGATCCTCCAACATGTGGTGCTTTCTCAATATCCTTGCTAGCCAAAAATCCGCACCAAGTAAGGATACTACTTGTGCATCCAAAATCCTTAAACCCAGTTTCATGTCATGAGAGTCCACTGTATCTACTTATGGATTGAATAAGATCCTTCAAGTAAGTTGCGGTGCATAAAGCAATGAAAATTGTTTCTAAATATGTATGATGTTTTATTGTAAGTGAAAATAAGCTTTGTACGATCTTGTGATGGTAAAGAAATAAAAGTGGCAGACTGCATAATAAAGGTTGCTATCACAAGGGACAATATAAAGTGACGTTCCTTTACGTTAAGAGCTTGCACATCCAAAAATAAAAAGCGCATGGAACCTCTACTTCCATCTGTGAATGGCCTATCTTTTAACTTTATGTATTTACTTTTTCATGCAAGAGTCGTAGTATTCTCCTCTATTCCTTTTTCATTTGTCTCTTTTGCAAGCATCATGTGGTGCGGAAACATCTAGGCATATATATCCAGTTGGATATGAGTGATCATGAGTTATTATTGTTGACATTACCCTTGAGGTAAATGAGTTGGGAGGAGAAACTATAAGCCCCTATCTTTCTATGTGTCTGACTGAAATTTTTGCTCCATACATATATAGTATGTATGTATCAAAACCTCATATTGGTACCTGTCGGTTGCTAGCAGTGTTGATTACATCTTGTAGTTGATGCTAGTTAGTTTATTTGGTGGAAGATTATATGTTTAGATCCATTATGATATTCAATACCCCTCTGATCTTGAACATGAATATGATTTGTGAGTAGTTACTTTTGTTCTTGAGGACATGGGAGAAGTCTTGTCATAAGTAATCATGTGAATTTGGTATTCGTTTCATATTTTGATGATATGTATGTTGTTGTTTCTCTTAGTGGTGTCATGTGAACATCGACTACATGACACTTCACCATAATTGAGCCTAAGTGAAGACATTGTGGAGTAGTAATTAGATGATGGGTTGCTAGAGTGACTGAAGCTTAAACCCTAGTTTATGCGATATTATATGTTTCATGCTATGGTTAGATTTATCTTAATTCTTCTTTTGTAGTAGCAGATGCTTGCGAGAGGGGGTAATCATAAGCGGGAGGCTTTTCCAAGTAAGAACAACACACCAAGCACCGGTCCACCCATATATCAAATTATCAAAGTAGCGAACGCGAATCAAACAAACATGATGAAAGTGACTAGATGAAATCCTCGCATGTCCTTAAGAACGCTTTGCTTATTAGAAGAGACTGTTCCGGCCTGTCCTTTGCTATAAAAAGGATTGGTCTACCTTGTTGCACCTTTGTTACCATTACTAGATCATGACGGTGCGCGTTGCTGCGCCCGTCCATTTTGCTAATAGTATGGTTTGAACTCATAAAAATATATGAATATATAATTTGTAATTGATTGCCGTTAAAAGTATTATCATACATGATTTATCACCAACCTCTGCTGTGTTTTTTGCAGAAACATGTGTTGTTTATTATTACAAATTTGAATGAAAACAATGTAACCAATGCTCTGGCCTTCATAGTTTTTGATTTTGTAAAGAGCGAGAAAAAGCAACAATGTTTGAATTACCTAACACGATTGGCGGCATAAATAACACAAGATCGGGCACAAATGAGTGAAATGACCAATTACTTGGTGTGTATCACATATGAGCAGACTTTAAGGAGGAACAATTTTACTAAATATATGGACTATCTGTTCTAAATGTGCAAACAATGTAGAGGGGTAATTCATGTACAACATCACGACAAAGGTTGATTTAATAGAATAGACATGTCATAATTTTAGTGACCACGGTGATGGTTCCCAACAATTTCTGTCGAATAGCATTGAGAGCCAAATCAAGCTACAATTGCACAATATGGCTATCAGGATGGAACAAATGTTACAAACGTGCAGCAGGTATACTATGCATGTCACATTTAGGTATGTTCTGTATTTCTCTTTTTTTACCTTTAGCAACATCAATGAATATGGAGATTCATTTCCCAGCTGTAGCACTTCAATATATTGCCGGTTGTACACTTAAAAGACCATTATCATAATATAAAATTATTTTCTAATCAACTGCTTGCCTATGATCCTTTCATGAACTATTCATATGCTATCATACCCGAAATCAACTAATTAATGGTGTATGCATCTTTGTCACTTTTTTGGCATAATTATTTTCAGATATCTGGTGCTCGTCCAATCACAAAGAATGAAAACTACCATTTGTTCCACAACAAGCGTGTGCAATATAAATTTTAACAAAGACTAATAGCTCATAAAAAGCAATAAAAGCATACGATGATTTTGCAGATTATAGATCGAAGAATTCGGGTAAAATTGAGGGTGTTCGCTTCCTTTCCTAACAGTGATATCGTTGTTGCTATTGAGATTGTCCATAAGGCCGCGCTCAAGGAATTTATGGCACAATAGGTAGTGCAAAAAAAGTAAGAGACCATACAGAAAATGTGATTTCAAATTGGATTATGCAAAATCGCACGACACATTATACCTTCATGTAACATTGTGGCCTTATCGATTATAAAATCTGATATTCCTGACTGGATATCAAATTCAAAATGTCCTTGATGTGAAGACATCCCTAATGGCTTACTTATATACTCTGCACTGTAAAGTGCAATGGACTAAGCATATTTCTTGGAAGGAACAAAAATAAATAATTGCAGGGAACAAACAAAGCTAACCTCCCAAGAGCCATGTACAAACTTCGGTGAGAGCAGGGTGTAGCTAATCAAACCACACCTCTGTTCGTCATTGAAGCCCATGCGACACTAAAAGAAATAGATCCAGTGGCTACATATGCCTATTAGAGCAGATCCGATGACCAAAAACATGGATTGCATGTTGGAAGAGTCACCACACCTCTGGCGCTTGCTTGGACCCATGCCCGTGAGGGTGGCAATGGCATCAACACTAATGTTATCATACATGACTAACCGATACCAAACTGGAAGCAAGTTGACTGAATTACCTTGTCCACTTCGTCCATGGCCGAAGGAGCCTGCACACGTGAAGAACACTAAGGTTCATCCTTAGCTTGGGCTATGTGCATCCGCTACTTAGAAATTGGATGTATGTTCAGATAGAAATGGTAATACAACCAGGAACCCTCCCAATTACATGAACTGAAGAACAAATATCCACATTAGAATCCCCATATTTGAAACTGAATCCGCACAACATTAAAAAATAGTTGCATAACTGACCTGGAAATTAGTATTGTAATTTAGAAACTCAACCACAGTACCTTGTACCAAAAAATCTTACATCTGACATGAAAGGGGAAGGGAAACATGGATGCTTACTGATCACCGGGCAACAAACACAACGACTGCAAAAATTGGTATAAACGGAGGGATAATCCTAATGCTTGGTCGTTGTTAAAGTCAGAATCGGCATTAACAGCCTTGGTCATGAACTGGAATTAGGTGGGTGATACGTCTCCAACATATCTATAATTTTTTATTGTTCCATGCTATTATATTACCCTTTTGGATGTTTATGGGCTTTATTTTACACATTTATATCATTTTTGAGACTAACCTACTAACCGGAGGCCCAGCCCGTATTGTTGTTTTTTTTGCCTATTTCAGTATTTCGAAGAAAAGGAATATCAAATGGAGTCCAAACGGAATGAAACCTTCGGGGGCGTGATTTTTGGAACGAACGTGATCTAGAGGACTTGGAGTGCAAGTCAAGAAGCAGCCGAGGCCTCCACGAGTTAGGAGCCCCCCCTATAGGGCGCCCCTGTCTTGTGGGCCCCTCGGGCGGCCACTGATGACCCACAAATGTAGGGGATCAATCGTAGTCCTTTCGATAAGTAAGAGTGTCGAACCCAACGAGGAGCAGAAGGAAATGATAAGCGGTTTTCAGCAAGGTTTTCTCTGCAAGCATTGAAATTGTAGGTGATAGATAATTTTGTGATAAGATAAATAGTAACGAGCAATAAGTAACTAAAGTAAATAAGGTGCAGCAAGGTGGCTCAATCCTTTATGTAGCAAAGGATAAGCCTGTACATTTTCTAATAATGAGAAACGAGCCCCCGAGGACACATGGGAATTATCGTCAAGCTAGTTTTCATCACGTTCATATGCGCGTTCGGTACTTTGATAATTTGATATGTGGGTGGACCGGTACTTGGGTACTGCCCTTACTTGGACAAGCATCCCACTTATGATTAACCCCTATTGCAAATGTTCGCAACTACAAAAGAAGTATTAAGGTAAACCTAACCACAACATTAAACATATGGATCCATATCAGCCCCTAATGAAGCAACGCATAAACTAGGGTTTAAGCTTCTATCACTCTAGCAACCCATCATCTACTTATTACTTCCCCATGCCTTCCTCTAGGCCCAAATAATGGTGAAGTGTCATGTAGTCGACGTTCACATAACACCACTAGAGGAAAAGACAACATACATCTCATCAAAATATCGAACGAATACCAAATTCACATGACTACTAATAGCAAGACTTCACCCATGTCCTCAGGAACAAACGTAACTACTCACAAAGCATATTCATGTTCATAATCAGAGGAGTGATAATATGCATAAAGGATCTGAACATATGATCTTCCACCAAGTAAACCAATTAGCATCAACTACAAGGAGTAATCAACACTACTAGCAACCCACAGGTACCAATTTGTGGTTTTGATACAAGATTGGATACAAGAGATGAACTAGGGTTTTGAGAGGAGATGGTGCTGGTGAAGATGTTGATGGAGATTGACCCCCTCCCGATGAGAGGATCGTTGGTGATGACGTTGGTGATGATTTCACCCTCTCGAAGGGAAGTGTCCTCGGCAGAACAGCTCCGCTAGAGCCCTAGATTGGTTCCACCAAGGTTCCGCCTCGTGGCGGCGGAGTTTCGTCCCGTAAGCTTGCCCACGATTTTTTCTAGGGTAAAAGTGATGATATAGCAGAAGATGGACACCGGAGGCCCACCAGGGGGGCCAGGAGATAGGGGGCGCGTCCTGTAGGGGGGCGCCCCCCTGTCTCCTGGTCAGGGTGTGGGCCCCTGGTGTATTTCTTTTGCTTAGAAATTCTTATTAATTCCAAAAACATGTTTCGTGGAGTTTCAGGACTTTTGGGGTTGTGTAGAATAGGTTTCCAATGTTTGCTCCTTTTCCAGCCAGAATTCCAGCTGCCGGCGTTCCCCCTCTTCATGGTGAACCTTGTAAAATAAGAGAGAATAGCCATAAGTATTGAGATATAATGTGTAATAATAGCCCGTAATGCAATAAATATTGGTATAAAAGCATGATGCAAAATGGACGTATCAACTCCCCCAAGCTTAGACCTCGCTTGTCCTCAAGCGGAAGCCGAAATCGAAAAATATGTCCACATGTTTAGAGATAGAGGTGTCGATAAAAATAAAATACGGACATGAGGGCATCATGATCATTCTTATAATAGCAACATATATAGATTTTATCATACAATTTCTTATGCTCAAGTAACAATCAATTCATAATGTCAAGTATGGTTCAAAAACTTCATTGGGAACTAATAAACTATAATCTCAGTCATTGAAGCAATTGCAATTTATCGTAACATCAGAAAGAGTCAACAATAGAGCTTTTCAGCAAGTTCACATACTCAACTATCTTGTAGCCTTCTATAATTTCTAACACTCAAGCAATACTTGTGGTTATGGAGTTTCAACCGGACACTGAGAAAGATAGGGGCTTATTGTGTTGCCTCCCAACATATTCACCTTTAGGTGATGTCAACAATAATAGCCCATGCTAACTAACATCCAATTTGATATATATATCATGATCTTTCAAACACGATGAGCTTGCCAAAGGATAAAATGAAAAAGGGAAAGGTGAGGATCACCTTGACTCAAGCATAAAGTAAAAACATAAAGTAAAAGATAGACCCTTTGCAGAGGGAGGCAGAGGTTGTCATGCGTGTTTAGGGTTGGATGCACAAAATCTTAATGCAAAAGAACGTCACTTTATATTGCCCCTTGTATGTGGACCTTTATTATGCAGTCCGTCGCTTTTATTACTTCCACAACAAGATCGTACAAAGCTTATTTTATCTGCACTAATAAGTCATACATATTTAGAGAGCAATTTTTATTGCTTGCACCGATGACAACTTACTTGAAGGATCTTACTCAATCCATAGGTAGGTATGGTGGACTCTCATGGCAAAACTGGGTTTAAGGATATTCGGAAGCACAAGTAGTATCTCTACTTAGTGCAAGGAATTTGGCTAGCATGAGGGGGGAAGGCAAGCTCAACATGTTTGGAAGGTCAATGACAATATACTTTAACTGAGATGCCGGAAAACATAAACAATTACGTTGTCTTCCTTGTCCAACGTCAACTCTTTTAGCATGTCATACTTAATAAGTGCTCCCAATTATAAAAGGTGTCCAAAATAATATATTTATATGTGAACCCCTCTTTCCTTATCACTTCCTATTAATTGCAACAATGACCAAGGCTAAGTTTATCAACTCTCAACAATGTTTATGCCTCATACTTTCTATATGTGAAGTTATCACTATCCATAAGATCAATATGAACTCTTTTATTCTTTCTACTTTCTCAAGATCATAGCAACATAGCAAGGCCCTTGACTCAACACTAATCTTTATTATAGATAGCTCGCGGACTCGATTACAAAAAGAGATCACAATGCAAAACTCAAAACTACTTGATATCAAAACTTCAATCTACTAGATCAAGATACTACTAAAAGGATCGAACTAAATAAAACGGTAAAGATAGGAGTGTGATGGTGATACGATACCGGGGCACCTCCCCCAAGCTTGGCAATTGCCAAGGGAAGTGCCCATACCCACGTGATTATGTCCTCGGAGGTGATGGAGATGGTGATGATGACGGTGGATAATCGCACATGGAGCGTAAAAGCTCCTCCAACTTGCGGATAATGCCCTTGAGTCCGGCGATATGATCCTTTAACAGAATATTCTCCTGTGTAAGATACTTGTTCTGTATGCAAGCTAACTCAATCATCTTGAAAGCTTTGATCTCTGTTGGAGTGAAAAGGTTAGGTAAAGGTTGAGGGATGTTTTCTTCTTTCACCGCCGGAGCTTGAACCTCTGTGGCCTTCTTGATCCCTTCATCCTTGTTGATATCTTCTAGTTCTTCTCTTTTCAGCTCTATCTTCAATAGCCAAGCATCCTTGTCTTCGTTGTTGGAGGAGGGTGAAGTCATGGTGCTCTAGATCTACAACAGAAACAACTCGAAACGAAAATAGGGGATATTTGCATGATATGGTGGTCAAAACCTTCGGGAGTATATATAATGAATTTTTACCGACCAAAATACGTAACGTGTAAGAAAAAGGAGTCCGGGAGGCACACGAGGTGCCCACGAGACAGGGGGCGCGCCCAGTAGGGGGGCACCCTCCACTCTCGTGGAGCCTCGTGTCCCTTTCAGACTACTTCTTTCTTCCTAAAATTCTTAAATATTCCAAAACTGATAAAAATTGCCTTTGGACTTGTTTTGGAGTCGGTTTACCTACCGTACCACATACCTATACCTTTTTGGAGTCTGGAACATTCTGGAAAGTGTCCCCTACGTATTCCTCAGGGGTTGTGGTTTCAATAATATTAGTTTCAACATTGATAGGATTACCTGAAATATAATGTTTAATTCTTTGACCGTTTACCACCCTTGGACTCGTGCCTTCGAAGTTGTTGATTTTTATGGCACCAGAACGATAGACCTCCTCGATAACGTAAGGACCTTCCCATTTTGAGAGGAGTTTTCCTGCAAAAAATCTTAAATGAGAGTTGAATAATAATACATAGTCTCAAACGTTAAACTCACGCTTTTGTATCCTCTTATCATGCCAGCGTTTGACTTTTTCTTTGAATAGCTTGGCATTTTCATAGGCTTGAGCTCTCCATTCATCAAGTGAGCTAATATCAAATAACCTCTTCTCACCAGCAAGTTTGAAGTCATAATTGAGCTCTTTAATAGCCCAATATGCCTTATGTTCAAGCTCAAGAGGTAAATGACACGCTTTTCCATAGACCATCTTATATGGAGACATACCCATAGGATTTTTGTATGCATTTCTATAAGCCCATAATGCATCATCAAGTTTTTTGGACCAATTATTTCTAGATTTATTCACAGTCTTTTGCAAAATTAATTTGAGCTCTCTATTGCTCAACTCTACTTGACCACTAGACTGCGTATTAAGGATATGCGATTCTATGATTAACATCATATTTAGCAAGCATCTTACGGAAAGCACCATGAATAAAATGTGAACCACCATCAGTCATAAGATATCTAGGGACTCCAAGCCTCGGAAAAATAACTTCTTTAAGCATTTTAATAGAAGTGTTATGATTAGCACTACTAGTTGGAATAGCTTCTACCCACTTAGTAAGGTAATCAACAACAACTAAAATATGTGTATAACCATTAGAGGCAGGAAAAGGTCCCATATAATCAAAGCCCCAAACATCAAACGGTTTAATAACAAGAGAGTAATTCATAGGCATTTCTTGTCGTCTACTAATGTTACCTATTCTTTGACATTCATCACAAGATAAGACAAACTTACGAGCATCTTTGAAGAGAGTAGGCCAATAAAAACCAGATTGTAGTACCTTGTGTGCAGTACTATCTCCAACGTGGTGTCCTCCATAGGATTCAGAGTGACACTTATGTAGGATCTGTTCTTGTTCATGCTCAGGCACACAACGTCTAATAACACCATCTACTCCTTCTTTATAAAGGTGTGGGTCATCCCAGAAGTAATGTCTTAAATCATAAAAGAACTTTTTCTTTTGCTGGTATGTGAAACTAGGCGGTATAAATTTAGCAACAATGTAATTACCATAATCAGCATACCAAGGAGCAGTACGAGAAGCATTAACGACCACTAGTTGTTCATCAGGAAAGCTATCATTAATAGGCAGTGGGTCATCAAGAACATTCTCTAACCTAGACAAGTTATCTGCAACGGGGTTCTCGGCTCCCTTTCTATCAATAATATGCAAGTCAAATTCTTGGAGCAAGAGAACCCATCTAATGAGTCTAGGCTTAGCATCTTTCTTTTCCATAAGATATTTAATAGCAACATGATCAGTGTGTATAGTAACTTTGGAATCAACAATATAAGGTCTAAACTTATCACATGCAAACACAACTGCTAAGAACTCTTTTTCAGTAGTAGCATAATTTCTCTGGGCAGTATCAAGAGTCTTACTAGCATACTGGATAACATTAAATTTCTTATCGACTCTTTGCCCTAGAACAACACCTACAACAAAATCACTAGCATCACACATAATTTCAAAAGGTAAATTCCAATCAAGTGGCTGAACAATAGGTGCAGTGATCAAAGCTTTCTTAAGTGTTTCAAATGCTTCTACACAATCATCATCAAAGACAAAAGGAATACCTTTTTGTAATAAATTAGTCAAAGGCCTGGAGATTTTAGAGAAGTCCTTAATGAACCTCCTATAAAAACCGGCATGACCTAGGAAACTTCTTATACCTTTTATGTCCTTGGGACATGGCATCTTTTCAATAGCATCAACTTTGGCTTTATCAACTTCAATACCTCTCTCGGAGATCTTGTGCCCCAAGACAATGCCTTCATTAACCATAAAGTGACACTTTCCCCAATTCAGGACGATACTAGTGCCTTAGCATCTCTGCAAAACTCGATCAAGGTTGCTCAAACAATCATCAAAAGAGGATCCATAGATGGAGAAATCATCCATGAATACCTCACAAATCTTTTCACAAAAATCAGAGAATATAGCCATCATGCATCTTTGAAAGGTAGCAGGTGCATTACATAAACCAAAAGGCATGCGTCTATAAGCAAAAGTACCAAAAGGGAAAGTAAAAGTAGTTTTAGATTGATCCTTCGCTGACACAGGTATCTGAGAGAAACCAGAATAACCATCTAGAAAGCAGAAATGTGTGTGCTTGGATAGTCTTTCTATCATTTGATCGATAAAAGGTAAAGGGTAATGATCTTTCTTAGTAGCTTTATTTAACTTACGGAAATCAATTACCATCCTATAGCATGTAATAATTCTTTGCGGGATCAATTCATCTTTATCATTAGGAACAACGGTAATACCTCCCTTTTTAGGAACACAATGGACAGGGCTTACCCATTCACTATCAGCAACGGGATAAATAATACCTGCCTCAAGGAGCTTTAATATCTCCTTTCTTACCACTTCCTTCATCTTGGGATTTAATCATCTTTGAGGATCTCTAACTGGTTTGGCATCGTCCTCCAATGTAATTTTGTGTTGACATAACGTGGGACTAACGCCCTTAAGATCATCCAGAGTATATCCAATAGCTGCTCGGTGCTTCTTTAGAGTTTTCAATAATCTTTCTTCTTCTTTCTCTGAAAGGTTAGCACTGATAATAACATGATATATTTCTTTTTCATCAAGATAAGCATACTTAAGATTGTCAGGTAAAGGTTTGAGTTCAAATACGGGATCACCCTTGGGTGGAGGGGGATCCCCAAGAATTTCAACGAGAAGGTTATGTTTCAGCATAGGTTCCTGTTTGAGGAACACTTCATCTATTTCTTCTCTTTCCTTCATAAACAAATCGTTTTCATGGTCTAGCAAGTATTGTTCTAACGGATTAGTTGGAGGAACGGCAATGGAAGCAAGACCAATAATTTCATCCTTACTAGGTGGTTCCCTTTCATGAGGTTGTCTACTAAACTTAGTGAAATTAAACTCATGAGACATACCATCTATGCCAACAGTGACAATACTCTTTGAACAATTAATCTTAGCACTAGCTGTATTCAAGAAGGGTCTACCAAAAATAATTGGACAAAAGGCATCTTGTGGGGAAGCAAGAACAAGAAAATCAGCAGAGTATTTAACCTTCCCACACAAAACTTCAACATCTCTAACAATCCCAACAGGTTTAATGGTATCCCTATTAGCAAGCTTAATAGTAACGTCAATGTCTTCTAATTCAACGGGTGCAATGTCGTGCATAATTTCTTTATATAAATCATAAGGTATAGCATTAGCACTAGCACCCATATCACATAAGCCATGATAACAATGATCTCCCATTTTAACAGAAATAACAGGCATGCCTACGATAGGTCTACGTGTCTTAGTATCTGGCCTAGCAATATTAGCAGTCTCACCACAGAAAGAAATAACATGCCCATCTAAATCCTCATCCAAGAGATCTTTAACCATAGCAATACTAGGTTCAACATTAATTTGCTCAGGAGGTGTATAAGTCCTAGTATTACTCTTACGAACAACAGTCGAAGCTTGAGAATGATCCTTTATCCTAACAGGGAAAGGAGGTTTTTCAACATAAGCAGTAGGAACAATAGGATCACTATAGGTAATAGTCTTTTCTTCGACTATAATAGGTGCAACTACTTTCACTTCAACAGGAGGATTATATTTAAACCACTTCTCTTTAGGGAGATCAATGTGAGTAGCAAAAGATTCACAGAAAGTAGCTACTATCTCAGAGTCAAGTCCATATTTAGCGGTAAATCCGCGAAAAGCATCGGTATCCATAAAAGATTTAACACAATCGAACTTAGGTGTCATACCTGACTCCTTACCATCGTCGGAACCCCAATCTTCAGAGTTGCGTTTAATTCTTTCCAATAAGTCCCATTTGAAATCAATAGTCTTCAGCATATAAGAACCAGCACAGGAAGTATCGAGCAGGTTGCGATTATCAAGAGAAAGCCGAGCATAAAAGTTTTGAATAATCATTTCCCGAGAGAGCTCATATTGTGGCATGAATATAACATTGACTTAAGCCTCCCTGCAGCGCCCTGGATTCGTTGCGCTAGGTGTCTGCCAGTTATTCGCCGTCGTTGCCATGTCATTTGCTTGCGTGTTGCATTTTATCATGTCATCATGTGCATTTCATTTTGCATACGTGTTCATCTCATGCATCCGAGCATTTTCCCCGTTGTCTGTTTTGCAATCCGGCGCTCCTATGTCCTCCGGCGTCCCCCTCTTCTCTCTTTTCGTGAGTGGGTGTTAAACGTTCTCGGAATGGACCGAGTCTTGCCAAGTGGCCTTAGTACACCACCGGTAGACCGCCCGTCAAATTTCGTGCCATTTGGAGGTCGTTTGATACTCCAACAGTTAACCGGGTAACCATAAAAGCCCTCTTTTGTTGCAGCCCAACACCCCTTCCAAAATGGCCCCAAACCCATCTAACTCCCCTCCATGCTCTTGGTCGTTCGATCACGATCGTGTGGCCGAAAACTGCTCCTCATTTGGACTCTCCTAGCTCCCTCTACCTATAAATAGGTCCTCCCCCTCCATTCTCGCGGATGTTTTCCCCCCGAAACCCTAGATTTCCTCCCTCTCCGTGCCGGACACGTCCGCCCTGGCCGGACGCGTCCGCCGCCGCGCTTTCGCCCAATCGGAGGCCGCCGCGTGTCCTTCCCCCGCACCGCCGCGCGCTGGCCCGCCGGGGCCCAGGCAGGGCCCTCCCGGCCCGTCCGCGCCCGCGCCGCTGACCGCCGCCGCCCGTCCGGACC
>NC_041381.1:545453126-545547514 GCF_002162155.2 Triticum dicoccoides | reverse complement strand
GTCCTCCTCGCCGGGGCCTCGCCTCCACTGCCTCCGCGCCACGACCGGCGCCGCCCCTCCGCCGCCGAGCCTCCGGCCGGACCCGCGGCCGCCGCCCGCGCCGGTCGCCTGCCGCCGCGCCGCACCTCCCGCTCCGGCCAGATCCGGCCGCGCCCTCGCCTCCGACGCCCGTCCCGCGCCCCCACCGGCTTCCTCCTCACCGGATCCGTCCTCCCCAGGCTTCTCCGGCCCTCCCCGGTGTCATCTCCGTCGAGCATATCCGCCCATCCTCGAAATCCGTGCGGACCCGAGGTTGACCCCGAAACTGCTAAGTCCCTGATATTTTGCCTTATCATGCCATGTTCATCGCATCATATCTCTGCATCCGTAGATCCGTTTCATGCGTGTAATATGTCAAATTGTTCGCCTCGACGAGTACTTCATTTCATTTCATTGCATCATTTGCATTGGAGCTCATCTTGATGCCCGAAATGCTGTTGGAAGAGTGCTATGTGATGTTAATCTGCTGAAACTGTTATAACTTGCTCATTTGTCATTTTTGCCATGTTTGATGTGTGCATCCTATGAGGTTGATGTCTACATGTGTTTTGATCTATGCCATGCCATCTTTTCAGAGGTTCTATCCATGTATTTTTGTGATTTGTGTGCTGAGTGCATCGAGCTTGCTAAGTAGGGTACTTGCTGTTGCTGATTGTAGTACCTGTTCTGCTATTATTTTTATGCCATGTAAACATGATGCTACAGAGAGATCCATGCTTATTTTGAGATATGTCAGTAAGGATGTTTTGTACATATGGTTATGCTTTATCCATCCATACCATGGTTGTATTTATAGCTTGCTATAGATTGTTCATATCTTGCTCCAAAGTTGCTAAATGATGTTGCTGTCAGCCTGTTAACATGAAGTGCAATGTTTCCATGATTGCTGTTAGTTATCCATGCACCCTATGAACTTGATCTTGCCATGCTTTGCTTCATAAACATGTCTTCTTACTGTTGGTTGCCTTGCCATGCCATGTATTGCTCTGTGGTGAGTGGTTCAAGCTCACCAACATGCCTACTTATTGTTGTTCCTGCCATGTATGAATCTGTCATATAACTTGCCATGTTTACACGGGTGCCATCATATTTTCTGTGCCCTTTTGGCTTATGGTCAGTAAAGGTCTTTTGTTCTATGCAATTAGTAGAATCATGCAATGCCTTTGTTTGCCATGATAAGTTCCTGTAACATGTTGTTTGATAGCTCTAAACATTGCAACCTGATGTTATTTCTGCTAAAGTCTGTAAATGTTATTATTTGCAATCTTTCCATGTGTGTTTGAGCATGTTCTAGTGATTTCTGGAGATAGCTCAGTGTTCATGTTTTGTTATGCTTTACCTGTACATCATGATCATGCCTTTTGTTCTTACGTTGAGATGCTGTAGCTTGTTGTTTTGGTTCTTGCAATATGCCTACTTGCTGTTTTGGACAGATTGTTGCTATAACTTGTATAGTGCGTATGTGTTGCACCGTTGCTCCGTTTTGAGTGTGCTCTATATGAAACTTGCTTGATTTTGCATGTAGCTTCATATTATCATGTTGCATCCTTGTGTTTGAGGTGTTTGCTTGATGTTGGTATGCATTTTGCATCAATGCCATGTTTAACTTGTTTTGCTCATATCTTCTAGGCTGTAACTCCGAATCTAATGAACTTCATATGTAACTTGACTAGATTTTCGTGTAGATCATTTTGGTGCATCTTAACTTGCTGTTTAACAACTTGAACATAAGGTTTATTCAGATCTGGACCAATTTCGAAATATGCATATGAGGACTTACCAGAATTGTTATATGTTGTTCCCGGCCTCATTTAAACTTGCCTTGATGTGTTGTTCTTGTTTGCATCATCTCTTGCCATGAGTAGCTTCATGTAGTCTTGTCTTGTATCATGCTTGTTTGTGCATCATGTCTTGTTCATGTGTGGTGTGTTTACTATGGTGTGTGCTTCTTCTCGATAGTTCCCGTTTCGTTGCGATCGTGAGGATTCGTTCGTCTACGCTTGGTTCGTCTTCGTGGCTTTATCTTCTTCATGGACTCGTTCTTCTTCCTTGCGGGATTTCAGGCAAGATGACCGCTACCCTGGATCTCACTACTATCATTGCTATGCTAGTTGCTTCGTTCTATCGCTTTGCTGCGTTACCTATCTTTTGCTCATCAAGCCTCCCAAATTGCCATGAACCTCTAACCTTTGACACCCTTCCTAGCAAACTGTTGCTTGGCTATGTTACCGCTTTTGCTCAGCCCTCTTATAGCGTTGCTAGTTGCAGGTGAAGTTGAAGATTTCTCCATGGTGGACAGGATTTTTGGTTGGGATATCACAATATCTCTTATATTATTAAGGCATCTATATATTTGGTAAAGGGTGGAAGGCTCGGCCTTATGCCTGGTGTTTTGTTCCACTCTTGCCGCCCTAGTTTCCGTCATACCGGTGTTATGTTCCCGGATTTTGCGTTCCTTACGTGGTCGGGTGATTTATGGGACCCCCTTGACAGTTCGCTTTGAATAAAACTCCTCCAGCAAGGCCCAACCTTGGTTTTACCATTTGCCTCACCACCACCTACTTTTCCCTTGGGAGTAATTAACCCGAGGGTCATCTTTATTATAGCCCCCCCGGGCCAGTGCTTGTCTAAGTGTTGGTCCGAACTAGAGCCCTTTGCAGCGCCCCCTCAGGGAAACTTGAGGTCTGGTTTTAGTTGTACGGATTGCTCATCCGGTGTTGCCCTGAGAACGAGATATGTGCAGCTCCTGTTGGGATTGTCGACACATTGGGTGGTCTTGCTGGTCTTGTTTTACCATTGTCGAAATGTCTTGTAAACCAGGATTCCGAGTCTAATCGGGTCTTCCTGGGAGAAGGTTTATCCTTCATTGATCGCGAGAGCTTATCATGGGCTAAGTTGGGACACCCCTGCAGGGTATAATCTTTCGAAAGCCGTGCCTGCGGTTATTGGCAGATGGGAATTTGTTAATGTCCGGTTGTAGATAACTTGACACCAGATCCGAATTAAAACGCATCAACCGCGTGTGTAGCCGTGATGGTCTCTTCTCAGCGGAGTCCGGGAAGTGAACACGGTTTCTGGGTTATGTTTGACGTAAGTAGGTGTTCAGGATCACCTCTTGATCATTGCTAGTTTCACGACCGTTCCGCTTGCTCTCTTCTCGCTCTTATTTGCATATGTTAGCCACCATATATGCTTAGTCGCTGCTGCAACCTCACCACTTTACCCCTTCCTTTCTCATTAAGCTTTGCTAGTCTTGACACCCATGGTAATGGGATTGCTGAGTCCTCGTGGCTCACAGATTACTACAACAACAGTTGCAGGTACATGTTTATCCGATGATCATGACGCGAGAGCGATGTTTGCCTGTTTGGAGTTCTTCTTCTGCTTCTTCTTCGATCACGGGATAGGTTCCAGGTCGGCATCCTGGGCTAGCAGGGTGGATGTCGTTTGAGTTTCTGTTTGTGTTTCATCCGTAGTCGGATGGTGCTCTGATGTATTGTGATGTTGTATTCGTGTGGCATTTTATTCCTGATGTATGTATCCCCATCTATTATGTAATGTTGATGTAATGATATCCACCTTGCAAAAGCGTTTCAATATGCGGGTCTATCCTTGGTGGCACCTTCGAGTTCCTTTTGGATAGGGTCGCATATTGGGCGTGACACTCCCCCAAGCTTGAGCGATGCTTTCTCCTTCGCGAGGCCAGAAATTATATATGTAATTACGATCACGATGAACAAGGTGCATAGGATAGAACTTCTGGTGAAATTCCAACTTCAATCGCTTATAATTCCAAGATCTCGTATCATCACATAGCCTATACCATGTCATTGCGTCTCCCTTCAAAGATAAAGGGAAGACCTTCCTTTTGACAACATCATCGGGAATACCTGCAAGCTTAAATAATCCACAAACTTCATCCACAAAGATAAGGTGTATATCGGGATGCAATGTTCCATCTCCTGCAAATGGTTAGCTAGCAGTTTCTCTATCATACCCGAAGGAATCTCAAAGTAAATATTTTCATAAAGTTCAGTAGGCTGAGGAGCAACTCCTTTCTCTTCTGGTTGGGGTGAAGATACCCCAAACAAGCCCCTCAAAGTATTAGTTTCCATAGTGACAAGTAACAGAAAATTTCAGCACACTATATAAATGTTTCCTTACCAAGTTCCACTCACCAAAAGCGCTACACTCCCCGGCAACGGCGCCAGAAAAGAGTCTTGATGACCCACAAGTGTAGGGGATCAATCATAGTCCTTTCAATAAGTAAGAGTGTCGAATCCAACGAGGAGCAGAAGGAAATGATAAGCGGTTTTCAGTAAGGTTTTCTCTGCAAGCACTGAAATTGTAGGTGATAGATAGTTTTGTGATAAGATAAATAGTAACGAGCAATAAGTAACTAAAGTAAATAAGGTTCAGCAAGGTGGCCCAATCCTTTATGTATCAAAGGATAAGCCGGGACAATTTCTAATAATGAGAAAGGAGCTCCCGAGGACACATGGGAATTATCGTCAAGCTAGTTTTCATCACGTTCATATGTTTCGCGTTCGGTACTTTGATAATTTGATATGTGGGTGGACCGGTACTTGGGTACTGCCCTTACTTGGACAAGCATCCCACTTATGATTAACCCCTATTGCAAACGTCCACCACTACAAAAGAAGTATTAAGGTAAACCTAACCACAACATTAAACATATGGATCCATATCAGCCCCTAACGAAGCAACGCATAAACTAGGGTTTAAGCTTCTGTCACTCTAGCAACCCATCATCTACTTATTACTTCCCCATGCCTTCCTCTAGGCCCAAATAATGGTGAAGTGTCATGTAATCGACGTTCACATAACACCACTAGAGGAAAAGACAACATACATCTCATCAAAATATCGAACGAATACCAAATTCACATGACTACTAATAGCAAGACTTCACCCATGTCCTCAAGAACAAACGTAACTACTCACAAAGCATATTCATGTTCATAATCATAGGAGTAATAATATGCATAAAGGATCTGAACATATGATCTTCCACCAAGTAAACCAATTAGCATCAACTACAAGGAGTAATCAACACTACTAGCAACCCACAGGTACCAATTTGTGGTTTTGATACAAGATTGGATACAAGAGATGAACTAGGGTTTGGGGAGGAGATGGTGCTGGTGAAGATGTTGATGGAGATTTACCCCCTCCCGATGAGAGGATCGTTGGTGATGACGTTGGTGATGATTTCCCCCTCCCGGAGGGAAGTGTCCCCTGCAGAACAGCTCCGCTAGAGCCCTAGATTGGTTCTGCCAAGGTTCCGCCTCGTGGCGGCGGAGTTTCGTCCCGTAAGCTTGCCCACAATTTTTTCTAGGGTAAAAGTGATGATATAGCAGAAGATGGACACCGGAGGCCCACCAGGGGGCCCAGGAGATAGTGGGCGTGCCCTGTAGGGGGGGGGCTGTCTCCTGGATAGGGTGTGCCCCCCCTGGTGTTTTTCTTTCGCTCAGAAATTCTTATTAATTCCAAAAAGTTGTTTCGTGTAGTTTCAAGACTTTTGGGGCTGTGTAGAATAAGTTTCCAATGTTTGCTCCTTTTCCAGCCAGAATTCCAGCTGCCGGCGTTCCCCCTCTTCATGGTGAACCTTGTAAAATAAGAAAGAATAGACATAAGTATTGAGATATAATGTGTAATAACAGCCCATAATGCAATAAATATTGGTATAAAAGCATGATGCAAAATGGACGTATCATCCACCGACGTACTTCTTCCTCCTATATAAGCCTACGTACCCCGAAAACATCCATGGAGCACCCGAAACACAATTTCCACCGCGTAACCTTCTGTATCCACGAGATCCCATCTTGGAGCCGTCGCCGGCGTTCTGCCAGAGGGGGAATCCACAACGGAGGGCTTCTACATCAACACCATAGCCCTTCCGATGAGTTGTGAGTAGTTTACCACAGACCTTCGGGTCCATAGTTATTAGCTAGATGGCTTCTTCTCTCTTTTTGGATCTCAATACAATGTTCTCCCCCTCTCTTGTGGAGATCTATTTGATGTAATCTCTTTTTGCTGTGTGTTTGTCGAGATCCGATGAATTGTGGGTTTATGATCAAGTTTATCTATGAGAAATATTTGAATCTCCTCTGAATTCTTTTATGTATGATTGAGTTATCTTTGCAAGTCTCTTCGAATTATCAGTTTGGTTTAGCCTACTAGATTGATCTTTCTTGCCATGGGAGAAGTGCTTAGCTTTGGGTTCAATCTTGCGGTGTCCTTACCCAGTGACTGAAAGGGTTGCAAGGTGATACGTCTCCAACGTATCTATAATTTTTGATTGCTCCAGGCTACTTTATCTACTGTTTCAGGCAATACTGGGCTTTATTATCCACTTTTATATTATTTTTGGGACTAACCTATTAACCGGAGGCCCAGCCCAGATTTGCTGTTTTATGCCTATTTCAGTGTTTCGAGGAAAAGGAATATCAGACGGAGTCAAAATGGAACGAAATCAACTAGAGAAGTTATTTTTGGAAGGAAACCTACCGGATAGACTTGGACCCTACGTCAGAAGATGAAGGAGGTGTGCACGAGGGTAGGGGGCGCGCCCCCTGCCTCGTGGGCCCCCCGAAGCTCCACCGACGTACCCCTTGCACCCATATATACCTACACATCGTAAAACTTCCAGAATAGAAGATAGATCAGGAGTTCCGCCGCCGCAAGCCTCTGTAGCCACCAAAAACCTCTCAGGAGCCCTTCTCGGCACCCTGCCGGAGGGGGGATCCCATCACCGGTGGCCATCTTCATTATCCCGATGCTATCCATGACGAGGAGGGAGTAGTTCACCCTCGGGGCTGAGGGTATGTACCAGTAGCTATGTGTTTGATCTCTCTCTCTCTCTCTCGTGTTCTCTCTCGTGTTCCCCCTATGGCATGATCTTGATGTATCCCGAGCTTTGCTATTGTAGTTGGATCTTATGATGTTTCTCCCCCTCTACTCTCTTGTGATGAATTGAGTTTCCCCTTTGAAATTATCTTATCGGATTGAGTCTTTTATGAGAACACTTGATGTATGTCTTGATCCACTTGATGTATGTTTTGGTGATCAACTTGCGGGTTTCGTGACATTTGGGAACCTACGCATAGGGGTTGGCACACGTTCTTGACTCTCCGGTAGAGACTTTGGGGCACTCTTTGAAGTACTTTTATGTTGGTTGGATGAATCTGAGATTGTGTGATGCATATCGTATAATCATGCCCACGGATACTTGAGGTGACAATGGAGTATCTAGGTGACATTAGGGTTTTGGTTGATTTGTGTCTTAAGGTGTTATTCTAGTACGAACTCTTTTATAGATTGATCCAAAAGAATAACTTTGAGGTGGTTTCGTACCCTACCATAATCTCTACGTTTGTTCTCCGCTATTAGTGGCTTTGGAGTGACTCTTTGGTGCATGTTGAGGACTTGTTATATGATCTATCTATGTTATTATTGTTGAGAGAACTTGCACTAGTGAAAGTATGAACCCTAGGCCTTGTTTCCTACCATTGCAATACCGTTTACGCTCACTTTTATCGCTCGCCACCTTGCTGTTTTTATAATTTCAGATTACAAAAACCTATATCTCCTATCTTTTTTTGCACTTGTATCTTCATCTCTTCGCTGAACTAGTGCACCTATACAATTTACCATTGTATTGGGTGTGTTGGGAACACAAGAGACTCTTTGTTATTTGGTTGCAGGGTTGTTTGAGAGAGATCATCTTCATCCTATGCCTCCTACGGATTGATAAACCTTAGGTCATCCACTTGACGGAAATTTGCTACTGTCCTACAAACCTGTGCACTTGCAGGCCCAACAACGTCTACAAGAAGAAGGTTGTGTAGTAGACATCACAAGGCACGCATTGTATTGTTGCCATCGAGGATAAAAAGATGGGGTTTATATCATACTGCATGAGTTTATCCCTCTACATCATGTCATCTTGCTTAAGGCGTTACTCTGTTCTTATGAACTTAATACTCTAGATGCAGGCATGAGTCGGTCGATGTGTGGAGTAATAGTAGTAGATGCAGGCAGGAGTCGGTTTACTTGTTGCGGACGTGATGCCTATATACATGATCATGCCTAGATAATCTCATAATTATTTGCTTTTCTACCAATTGCTCGACAGTAATTTGTTCACCCATCGTAATACTTATGCTATCTTGAGAGAAGCCACTAGTGAAACCTATGGCACCCGGGTCTATCTCTTATCATATTTGCTTTCAATCTACTATTATTTGCATCTACATTATAAAATACCAAAAATATATTTATCTTATCATACTATCTCTATTAGATCTCACTTTTGCAAGTGGTCGTGAAGGGATTGACAACCCCTTTATTGCGTTGGTTGCGAGTTCTTTGTTTGTTTTTGTAGGTGCGTGGGACTTTTGAGTAGCCTCCTACTGGATTGATACCTTGGTTCTCAAAAACTAAGGGAAATACTTATGCTACTATTGCTGCATCACCCTTTCCTCTTCAAGGAAAACCAACGCAAGCTCAAGACGTAGCAAGAAGGATTTCTGGCGCCGTTGCCGGGGAGGTCTTCGCTCAAGTCAAGACATACCAAGTACCCATCACAAACTCATCTCCCTCGCATTTACATTTTTTTCCATTTGCCTCTCATTTTTCTCTCCCCCACTTCGCCATTGCCATTTTATTTTCCCTCTCTTTCCCAATCTCCTCCTCTCTTTTCGCTTGCCTTTTTTTCTGTTTGCTTGTGTGTTGGATTACTTGTTGCCATGGCGCAAGATAATACCAAATTGTGTGATTTCTCCAATACCAATAATAATGATTTCCTTAGTACTCCGATTACTCCTCTTAATGATGTTGAGTCTTGTGAAATCAATACTGCTTTGCTGAATCTTGTTATGAAAGATCAATTCGCCGGCCTTCCTAGTGAAGATGCCGCTACTCATCTAAACAACTTTGTTGATTTGTGTGATATGCAAAAGAAGAAAGACACGGATAACGATATTGTTAAATTGAAGTTATTTCCGTTTTCACTTAGAGATCGTGCTAAAGTTTGGTTTTCGTCTTTGCCTAAAAATAGTATTGATTCTTGGAACAAGTGCAAAGATGCTTTTATCTCTAAGTATTTTCCTCCCGCTAAGATTATCACTCTTAGGAACGATATTATGAATTTTAAACAACTTGATCATGATCATGTTGCCCAATCTTGGGAAAGAATGAAATTGATGATTCACAATTGCCCCTACTCATGGTTTGAAATTATGGATGATCATACAAAAATTTTATGCCGGTTTGAACTTTGCTTCTAGAAATCTCTTAGATTTGGCCGCGGGAGGCACTTTTATGGAAATCACATTAGGAGATGCTACAAAACTTCTTGATAATATTATGGCAAATTATTCTCAATGGCACACCGAAAGATCTTCTAGTAAAAAAGTGCATGCTATAGAAGAAATCAATGTTTTGAGTGGAAAGATGGATGAACTTCAGAAATTGTTTGCTACTAAAAATACTCCTCTTGATCCCAATGATATGCCTTTGTCTACTTTGATTGAGAATAATAATGAATCTATGGATGTGACTTTTGTTGGTAGGAATAGTTTTGGAAACAATGCTTATAGAGGAAACTTTAATGCTAGACCGTTCCCTAGTAATTCCTCTAATAATTATGGAAATTCCTACAATAATTCTTATGGTAATTTAATAAGATGCCCTCTGATTTTGAGAATAGTGTGAAAGAATTTATGATTTCTCAAAAGAATTTTAATGCCTTGCTTGAAGAAAAATTGCTTAAAGTTGATGATTTGGCTAGGAACGTTGATAGACTTTCGCTTGATGTTGATTCTCTTAAACTTAGATCTTCTTCTCCTAAGCATGATATCAATGAGTCTCTCAAAGCAATGAGAATTTCCATTGATGAGTGCAAAGAAAGAACAGCTAGATTACGTGCTAAGAAAGATAGCTTTATAAAGGCGTGTTCTTCTAGTTTCCACGAAAATAATGATGAAGATCTTAAAGTTATTGATGTGTCTCCTACTAGATCTTTGTTTTGCAATATGAGTCTTGATAATTATGGGACTGATGATGAGTCAACTTTGCCTAGAAGGCGTCCCAAGAATTCGGAGTTTTTAGATCTTGATGCTAAATTTGGTAAAAGTGGGATTGGAGAGGTCATGACTTTAAATAGCATTGAACCCACTATCTCGGATTTCAAGGAATTTGATTATGATAATTGTTCTTTAGAAGGTTGTATTTCCTTGTTGCAATCCGTTGTTAATTCTCCACATGCTTATAGTCAAAATAAAGCTTTTACCAAACATATCGTTGATGCCTTGTTGCAATCTTTTGATGAAAAACTTAATTTGGAAGTTTCTATACCTAGAAAACTTAATGATGAGTGGGAACCTACTATAAAAATTATAATTAAAGATCATGAGTGTTTTGCTTTGTGTGATTTGGGTGCTAGTGTTTCCACGATTCTGAAAACTTTATGTGATATTCTAGGCTTCCATGATCTTGATGATTGCTCTTTAAATTTGCACCTTGCGGATTCCACCATTAAAAAGCCAATGGGAAGGATCAATGATGTTCTCATTGTTGCAAATAGAAATTTGGTGCATGTAGATTTTATCGTTCTTGATATAGATTGCAATCTTTCTTGCCCTATTATTCTTGGTAGACCTTTCCTTAGAATGATTGGTGCGATTATTGATATGAAGGAAGGGAATATTAGATTCCAATTTTCATTAAAGAAAGGCATGGATCACTTTCAAAGAAAGAAAGTCAAATTACCTTATGAATATATCATGTGAGCTACTTATGAATCAAGTGCCAAAGATGGCACTACTGAGATCTATCTTCGCTTTTATGCCTAGCTAGGGGCGTTAAACGATAGCGCTAGTTGGGAGGCAACCCAATTTTATTTATGTTTTTGTTTTTGTTCCTGTTTAGTAATAAATTTTGCATCTACTTTCTGTTTATATGTGTTTTTATCTTTAATTAGTATTTGTGCCAAGTAGAACCTATAGGATAAACTATGATGATAGTTGATTTGATTCTGCTGAAAAACAGAAACTTTGCACTCACGAGAAAAAAATCAATAAATCACAGAAACGTGCTTTTGCATTGATTATTTTTTCTGCTGATCAATAAACAAATTGTCCAGTACGTCCTATTTTGGTAGGATTTTTAGAGTTCCAGAAGTTTGCGTTAGTTACAGATTGCTACAGACTGTTCTGTTTTTGACAGATTCTGTTTTTCGTGTGTTGTTTGCTTATTTTGATGCATCTATGGCTAGTAAAATAGTTTATAAACCATAGAGAAGTTGGAATACAGTAGGTTTAACACCAAAATAAATAAATAATGAGTTCATTACAGTACCTTATGTGGTGGTTTTGTTTTCTTTCACTAACGGAGCTTATAAGATTTCCTGTTGAGTTTTGTGTTGTGAAGTTTTCAAGTTTTGGGTAAAGCTTTTATGAACTATGGAATAAGGAGTGGCAAGAGCCTAAGCTTGGGGATGCCCATGGAACCCGAAGATATTCAAGGATAGCCAAAAGCCTAAGCTTGGGGATGCCCCGGGAAGGCATCCCCTCTTTCGTCTTCGTTCATTGGTAACTTTACTTGGAGCTATATTTTTATTCGCCACATGATATGCATTTTGCTTGGAGCGTAGTGTATTATATTAGTCTTTGCTTTTTAGTTTACCACAATCATTCTTGCTGTACACACCTTTTGGGAGAAGCCTATTTGATTAGAATTTGCTAGAATACTCTATGTGCTTCACTTATATCTTTTGAGCTTAATAGTTTTTGCTCTAGTGCTTCACTTATATTTTTTAGAGCACGGTGGTGTCGTAATTTTGAAGAAATTGCTAGTCTCTCATGCTTCACTTATATCTTTTTGAGAGTCTTTTATAACAGCATGGTATTTGCTATGGTTACAAAGTTGGTCCTAGAATGATGAGCATCCAAGTTGGGTATAATAAAAACTATCATAGAAAAATAATTGGATGCTATGATCAATATGATGCTTGATAATTGTTTTGAGATATGGAGGTAGTGATATTAGAGTCATGCTAGTTGAGGTGATTATGAAAAATACTTGTGTTGAGGGTTGTGATTCCCGTAGCATGCACATATGGTGAACCGCTTTGTGATGAAGTTGGAACACAATTTTATTTATTGACTGTCTTCCTTATGAGTGGCGGCTGGGGACGAGCGATGGTCTTTTCCTACCAATCTATCCCCCTAGGAGCATGCGCGTAGTGCTTTGGTTTTTGATGACTTCTAGATTTTTGCAACAAGTATATGAGTTCTTTTGACTAATGTTGAGTCAATGGATTATACGCATTTCACCTTTCCATCATTGCTAGCCTCTCTTGTGCCGCGCAACTTTCGCCGGTACCATACACCCACCATATACTTTCCTCAAAACAGCATACCATACTACCTATTATGGCATTTTCATAGCCATTCCGAGATATATTGCCATGCAACTTTCCACGTTCCGTTCATATGACACACATTACTTTTGTCATATTGCTCTTTGCATGATCATGTAGTTGACATTGTATTTGTGGCAAGGCCACCTTCATAATTTCATACATGTCGCTCTTGATTCATTGCGTATCCCGGTACACCACCGGAGGCGTTCATATAGAGTCATATCTTGTTCTAGCTTTGAGTTGTAATTCTTGAGTTGTAAATCCATAAAAGTGTGATGATCTTCATTATTAGAGCATTGTCCTAGTGAGGAAAGGATGATGAAGACTATGATTCCCCCACAAGTCGGGATGAGACTTCAGACTTTACAAAAAGAAAAAAAAGAAAAAAAGAGAAAGGCCAAAAAGAAAAAAAGAGAAGGCCAAAGAAAAAACAAGAAAAAAAATAAAAAAAATAAAATGAGAGAAAAAGAGAGAAGGGACAATGCTACTATCTCTTTTTCCACACTTGTGCTTCAAAGTAGCACCATGATCTTCATGATAGAAAGTCTCATATGTTGTCACTTTCATATACTAGCGGGAATTTTTCGTTATAGAACTTGGCTTGTATATTCCAATGATGGGCTTCCTCAAAAGTGCCCTAGGTCTTCATGAGCAAGCAAGTTGGATGCACACCCACTTAGTTTCTCTTGTTGAGCTTCCATATATTTATAGCTCTAGTGCATCCGTTGCATGGCAATCCCTACTAACTCACATTGATATCTATTAATGGGCATCTCCATAGCCCGTTGATACGCCTAGTTGATGTGAGACTATCTTCTCCTTTTTGTCTTCTCCACAACCACCATTCTATTCCACATATAGTGCAATGTCCATGGCTCACGCTCATGTATTGCGTGAAAGTTGAAAGAGTTTGAGATTATTAAAGTATGAAACAATTGCTTGGCTTGTCATCGGGGTTGTGCATGATTAAATACTTTGTGTGATGAAGATAGAGCAACAGTCAGACTATATGATTTTGTAGGGATAACTTTCTTTGGCCATGTTATTTTGAGAAGACATGATTACCTTGATTAGTATGCTTGAAGTATCACTATTTTCATGTTAATATGAACTTTTATTTTGTATCATTTGGATCTGAACATTCATGCCACAATAAAGAAAATTACATTGAGAATTATGCTAGGTAGCAATCCACATCAAAAATTTCTTTTTTATCATTTACCTACTCGAGGACGAGCAGGAATTAAGCTTGGGGATGCTTGATACGTCTCCAACGTATCTATAATTTTTTATTGTTCCATGCTATTATATTACCCCTTTTGGATGTTTATGGGCTTTATTTTACACATTTATATCATTTTTGGGACTAACCTACTAACCGGAGGCCCAGCCCGTATTGCTGTTTTTTTGCCTATTTCAGTATTTTGAAGAAAAGGAATATCAAACGGAGTCCAAACGGAATGAAACCTTCAGGAGCGTGATTTTTGGAACGAACGTGATTCAAAGGACTTGGAGTGCAAGTCAAGAAGCAGTCCAGGCCTCCACGAGATAGGAGGGCGCCCCCCCCTATAGGGCCGCCCCTGTCTCCTGGGCCCCTCGGGCGGCCACCGACGTACTTCTTCCTCCTATATAAGCCTACGTACCCCGAAAACATCCAGGGAGCACCCGAAACACAATTTCCACCGCCGTAACCTTCTGTATCCGCGAGATCCCATCTTGGAGCCGTCGCCGACGTTCTGCCGGAGGGGGAATCCACCACGGAGGGCTTCTACATCAACACCACAGCCCTTCCGATGAGTTGTGAGTAGTTTACCACAGACCTTCGGGTCCATAATTATTAGCTAGATGGTTTCTTCTCTCTTTTTGGATCTCAATACAATGTTCTCCCCCTCTCTTGTGGAGATCTATTCGATGTAATCTCTTTTTGCGATGTGTTTGTCGAGATCCGATGAATTGTGGGTTTATGATCAAGTTTATCTATGAGAAATATTTGAATCTCCTCTGAATTCTTTTATGTATGATTGAGTTATCTTTGCAAGTCTCTTCGAATTATCAGTTTGGTTTGGCCTACTAGATTGATCTTTCTTGCCATGGGAGAAGTGCTTAGCTTTGGGTTCAATCTTGCGGTGTCCTTACCCAGTGACAGAAAGGGTTGCAAGGCACGTATTGTATTGTTGCCATCGAGGATAAAAAGATGGGGTTTATATCATATTGCATGAGTTTATCCCTCTACATCATGTCATCTTGCTTAAGGAGATACTCTGTTCTTATGAACTTAATACTCTAGATGCAGGCAGGAGTCGGTCGATGTGTGGAGTAATAGTAGTAGATGCAGGCAGGAGTCGGTCTACTTGTTGCGGACATGATGCCTATATACATGATCATGCCTAGATAATCTCATAATTATTTGCTTTTCTACCAATTGCTCGACAGTAATTTGTTCACCCACTGTAATACTTATGCTATCTTGAGAGAAGCCACTAGTGAAACCTATGGCCCCCGGGTCTATCTATTATCATATTTGCTTTCAATCTACTTTTATTTGCATCTTCACTTTTTGCATCTATATTATAAAATACCAAAAATATATTTATCTTATCATACTATCTCTATTAGATCTCACTTTCGCAAGTGGCTGTGAAGGGATTGACAACCCCTTTATTGCGTTGGTTGCGAGTTCTTTGTTTGTTTGTGTAGGTGTGTGGGACTTTTGAGGAGCCTCCTACTGGATTGATACCTTGGTTCTCAAAAACTAAGGGAAATACTTATGCTACTATTGCTGCATCACCCTTTCCTCTTCAAGGAAAACCAACGCAAGCTCAAGACGTAGCAGTGGGCAGGGCAGAGTTCTGCGATACACCTTAGCCATTGTCCTTCTCCATGCTGGCGGCTATCAAATGCATCAACGACTGGCCATCAAACTGGAATAAGGACACCATACATGGTCTCAAATGCATGGATGGAGGGGTTGTCAAACTGAAATCAAGATACGATACCTCCCTCAAAACTGTAGGCATTTGCATAAGAGAGGGGCGAGCTATACCTGCTGGGTAAGACACACGGCATGGAGGGAAAGTAGAAGTGCAAGACGCTGATTCTACCAGTGCTGCAATACCGAGTCGAGCCGGGGCGTCTCTCACGCTGAATAGCCGCACCACCGCTTCCCATTCCCTTGCCAGAGATTGTATCGATCTATCGGCCTTTCACCATACACGATCCCGCGGCACCGTGCAACTGAACCAGATGAGGCAATTGAGGCGACCCCACACCGTCGCCCGATGAGGCCCTGTCCGAACCCAGTGCAATCTCCATGGGATCCGTAGCTCCAGTTTTAGTCGGGATCCAGGTTGGCCATCCATGGGAAGAGCCGCCAGGCGAGGGGAAGGATGGGAGGCGAACGATGGCTTCACCATGTAGCGGAGGCTGCAACGGGCTCATTAGGCCCAATTAACCTGAGACGCCCAAAAATGCCACCAGAGCAGCGGCCCAGGACGGGACGCGATCATTGATAGCGAGTGATTAGTAACGATTCAGAGCAAATCTGACGGCCAAAAATGCTCAAAATCGATGATCCAATGGATATAAATGCTAATGGTTTGAGAGGGTTGGAAAACTGCTCGGTTATAATGTATCTAAACTACTTGTTGCTCGTTACAAATTACCTTGCTATCAAACTATATCTTCATGATAATTTCAGTGCTTGCAGACAATACCTTGCTAAAAACCGCTTGTCATTTCCTTATGCTCCTCGTTGGGTTCAACACTCTTACTTATCGAAGAGACTATGATTGATCCCCTATACTTGATCTTGAGTTGATGCACCGACCTCAAAACATCCTCCATATCATTCATCCCACCAATCCAGACATTGGAAACCATTTCCTCGTAATGTTCATGTTTGCATGGTTGCACCCCATATTCTCATAATTGAATGGCTTCCCAAATACCCCTCCCCAAACTAGCTCTGTTTTCTCAAAGAGATCAGATTGGCACAATGATCAGACTTAGTAGTCTGAACATGGGAAATTATCATACTATGAAACTGTATGAGGAAGCTATGTCCCCAAGAGCCCTTCCCAGACGGACGTTCAAATTGCAAACTCCATCTCAGCAATTGTCCCACATATATGGCAACCCTGTGTAGCCCAAGTTAGAGAAAGAACAAAAAAATAGTGTTATGAAACCATTACATTTTCCATCCGTTCTTGACATCGCCCGTAATTTTGTCACGAGGAAGCGAGAATCTCATAAAAAATCTCAGCACACAGCCAGGGGTTCATCAAATTGTTGTCGCGGGTATTTAAGCAAATACTAGCTCTCCCCTCTAAACTGATTTTGTTCATGGAACCTCGTGAACCTCTCCACTCATTTGATCTGGTGGCGTCACCACTTAAGGCCCCACACATTAATATCAACCTCCCAAAACATAGCTAGCCAACCAGTTAGGTCATCACTTCTCACAGCCTATGCATTCTGCATTCCTATCCTCCATCTCAACTCCTAAGTTGTCGTAGTATTCAATTTGGTCTTCAAGAGAAAGATCAAAGTTGTACCATGAGTCTCCACAAGATAGTGGATCTTTTGATCTGCCCCGAGCCGCCCACAACCCGACAGTTTAGATACAAAACCCTCACTGAGAGCGGCAGGACCGCACCACATTGGCAGCCACCACCAGAGAGTTTTCCAGAGATTCACAACCGACCAGCCGTGAGGTTGTATGGAAACATAATATTGTATGTAACAAGAGCCAAGAACACATTCGATTCAATAGCAGTAGGAAAAAGATGACATCTCAGCAGAGCCACCATGCGACATCTACCGACAACAGTCATGGCTTGACGTCTCCACATGCGAGTTGCATGTAGCACCGCCTGAAGGAAATATGCCCTAGAGGAAATAATAAAGTTTTTATTTTATATTTCCTTATTCATGATAAATGTTTATTATTCATGCTAGAATTGTATTGGTTGGAAACCTAAATACATGTGTGAATACATAGACAAATACTGTGTCCCTAGTGAGCCTCTACTTGACTAGCTCGTTGATCAAAGATGGTTAAGGTTTCCTAACCATGGACATGAGTTGTCATTTGATAACGGGATCACATCATTAGGAGAATGATGCAATGGACAGGACCCATCCGTTAGCTTAGCATATTGATCGTTCACTTTTATTGGTATTGCTTTCTTCATTCAAATACATATTCCTTCGACTATGAGATTATGCAACTCCCGAATACCAGAGGAATGCCTTGTGTGCTATCAAACATCACAACGTAACTGGGTGATTATTAAGATGCTCTATAGGTATCTCTGAAGGTGTTTGTTGAGTTGGCATAGATCGAGATTAGGATTCGTCACTCCAAGTTTCGGAGAGGTATCTTTGTGCCCTCTCAGTAATGCACATCATAAGGAGCCTTGCAAGCAAAGTGACTAATGATTTAGTTACATGATGATGTATTATGGAATGAGTAAAGAGACTTGCCGGTAACGAGATTGAACTAGGTATGAAGATACCGACGATCAAATCTCGGGCAAGTAACATACCGATGGACAAAGGGAATAACATATGCTGTCATAACGGTTCAACCGATAAAGATCTTCGTAGAATATGTAGGAGCCAATATGAGCATCCAGGTTCCGCTATTGGTTATTGACCGAAAAGGTGTCTCAGTCATGTCTACATAGTTCTCGAACCCGTAGGGTCCGCACGCTTAACATTCGATGACGATATTGTATTATATGAGTCATGTGATTTGGTGACCGAATGTTGTTTGGAGTCCCGGTTGAGATCACGTACATGACGAGGAGTCTCGAAATGGTCTAGAGATAGAGATTGATATATAGGATGATAGTATTCGGACACCAGAAGTGTTCCGGAGTGTATCGGGTATTTATCAGAGTACCGGGGGGTTACCGGAACCCTCGGGGGAAATATATGAGCCATATGGGCCATGAGAGGGGAGCACACCAACCCACAAGGGGTGGCGCCCCACCCCATGGAAGGAGGCCGAGTGGGGGAAGGGAAAGAGGGGGTTCGGACCCCCTCTTTCCTTATCTCCTTCCTCTTCCCTTCCCCTCGGAAAATATGGAAGGGGGGAGGCCAAATTGGGGAGGACCACAAGTAGGATTCCTCCTACTTGGGGCGCACCCTTTCTGCTCCTCTCCCCCTCGCACCTATATATATGTGGGGAGGGGGCGCCTAGAACACACAACATCAATTGTTAGCCGTGTGCGGCGCCCTCCTCCATAGTTTACGCGTCCGGTCATATCTTTGTAGTGCTTAGGCGAAGCCCTGCACGGATCACTTCACCATCACCATCACCATGCCGTCGTGCTGACGAAACTCATCTACTTCTTGGACATCTTGCTGGATCAAGAGGACAAGGAACGTCATCAAGCTGAACGTGTACAAAACTCGGAGGTGTTGTACATTCGGTACTTGATCGATCGGAGCTAGAAGAAGTTCGACTACATCAACCGCGTTGTCAAATGCTTCCGCTTACAGTCTACGAGGGTATGTAGACACACTCTCCCCCTCTCGTTGCTATGCATCTTCTAGATAGATCTTGCGTGAGCGTAGGATTTTTTTTGAAATTGCATCTTACGTTTCCCAACAGTGGCATCCGAGCCAGGTCTATGCGTAGATGATATGCACGAGTATAACACAAAGAGTTGTGGGCGGCGATCGTCATACTGCTTACCACCAATGTCTTTTTTGATTCGGCAGTATTGTTAGATGAAGCGGCCCGGACCAACCTTACATGACCACGTTCATGATACCGGTTCCACCAACAGACATGCAATTAGTTTTGCATAAAGGTTGCTGGCGGGTGTCTGTTTCTCGTACTTTAGTTGAATCAAATTTTACTGTGGTCGATCCTTGTTGAAGGTTAAAACAACAAACTTGGTAAATCACCATTGTGGTCTTGATGCGTAGGTAAGAACAGTTCTTGCTAGAAGCCCATAGCAACCACGTAAAACTTGCAACAACAAAGTAGAGGACATCTAACTTGTTTTTACAGGGCATGTTGTGATGTGATATGGTCAAGACATGATGTGATATACGTTATTGTATGATATGATCATGTTTTGTAAAAGTTATCGGCAACCGACAGGAGCCTTATGGCTGTCTCTTTATTGTATGAAATGCAAATGCTATGTAATTGCTTTACTTTATCACTATGCGTTAGTGATAGTTGTAGAAGCAATAGTTGGTGAGATGACCATGATGCAACGATGGAGATCAAGGTGTCGAGCCGGTGATGATGGAGATCATGACGATGATTTGGAGATGGAGATCAAAAGCACAAGATGACGATGGCCATATCATGTCACATATTTTGATTGCATGTGGTGTTTATCTTTGATGCATCTTATTTTGCTTACTACGACGGTAGCATTATAAGATGATCCCTTAACTAAATTTTAAGATATAAGTGTTCTCCCTGAGTTTGCACCATTGCGACAGTTCGTCGTGTTGAGACACCACATGATGATCGGGTGTGATAGACTCTACGTTCACATACAACGGGTGCAAGACAATTTTGCACATGCGGAATACTCGGGTTATACTTGATGAGCCTAGCATGTACATACATGGCCTCAGAACACTGGAGACTGAAAGGTCAAACATGAATCATATAGTAGATATAATCAACATAGAGATGTTCACCATTGAAGACTTCTCCATCTCACGTGACGATCAGACATGGTTTAGTTGATTTGGATCACATATCATTTAGATGACTTGAGGGATGTCTATCTAAGTGGGAGTTCTTAAGTAATTTGATTAATAGAACTTAATTTATCATGAACTTAGTCCTAATAGTATTTGCATATCTATGTCATAGATCAATGGCCCGTGCTACCGTTCCCTTGAATTTTAATGCATTTCTAGAGAAATCTAAGTTCAAAGATGATGGTAGCAACTACACGGACTGGGTCTGTAACTTGAGGATTATCCTCATTGCTGCACAGAAGAATTATGTCCTTGATGCACCACTAGGTGAAAGGCCTGCAGGAGCAGATGCTGATGTTATGAACGTCTGGCAAGCTCGATCTGATGAATACTCGATAGTTCAATGTGCCATGCTTTATGGCTTAGAATCGGGACTTCAAAGATGTTTTGAACGTCATGGAGCATATGAGATGTTCCAAGAGTTGAAGTTAATATTTCAAGCAAATGCCCGAGTTGAGAGATATGAAGTCTCCAACAAGTTCTATAGCTGCAAGATGGAGGAGAACAGTTCTGTCAGTGAACACATACTCAGAATGTCTGGATATCATAATCACTTGACTCGGCTAGGAGTTAATTTTCCAGATGATAGTGTTATTGACAGAGTTCTCCAATCACTGCCACCAGGCTATAAAGGCTTCGTGGTGAACTATAATATTAAAGGGATGGGGAAGACAATTCCCGAGCTCTTCGCAATGCTCAAAGCTGTGGAGGTAGAAATCAAGAAGGAGCATCAAGTGTTGATGGTTAACAAGACCACTAGTTTCAAGAAAAAAGGCGTAAGAATGGCAAACAAGTTGCCATTCCCAGGAAGAAGCCCAAAGCTGGACCCTAGCCTGAAACTGAGTGCTTCTATTGCAAAGGGACTGGTCACTAGAAGCGGAACTGCCACAAGTATTTGGCGTGTAAGAAGGATGGCAAAGTGAACAAAGGTATATTTGATATACATGTTATTGTTTGTACCTTACTAATGCTCCTAGTAGGGCCTAGGTATTTGATACTGCTTTGGTTGCTCATATTTGTCACTCGAAACAGGGGCTACGGATTAAAAGAAGATTGGCTAAGGATGAGGTGACGATGTGCGTCGGGAATGGTTCCAAGGTCGATGTGATCGCCGTTGGCATGCTACCTCTACATCTACCTTCAGGATTAGTTTTAGACATGAATAATTGTTATTTGGTGCCTGCGTTGAGCATGAACATTATATCTGGATCTTGCTTAGTGCGAGACGATTACTCATTTAAATCGGAGAATAATGGTTGTTCTATTTGTATGAGTAATACCTTTTATGGTCATGCACCCTTGAAGAGTGGTCTATTTTTGTTGAATCAAGATTATGGTGATACACATATTCACTTTTTGTCCAAACACTAATTAGTCGTGTATTAGCAGATGATATATATATCGGTTCACGATGCATTGCCACGCGAAATCAAGATATTGGAATTGGATTAGTCAATATTGATGCCAAAAGATGCAAAGTTGATAATGATAGTGCAACATATTTGTGGCACTGCTGTTTAGGTCATATTGGTGTAAAGCGCATGAAGAAACTCCATGCAGATGGACTTTTGGAATCACTTGATTATGAATCATTTGATACTTGCGAACCATGCCTCATGGGCAAGATGACTAAAATTCCGTTCTCCAGAACAATGGAGCGAGCCAATGACTTATTGGAAATAGTACATACCGATGTATGCAATCCAATGAGTGTCGAGGCTCACGGGAGGTATCATTATTTTCTGACCTTCACAAATGATTTGAGTAGATACGGGTATATCTACTTAATGAAACACAAGTCTGAAACATTTGAAAAGTTCAAAGAATTTCAGAGTGAAGTAGAGAATCATCGTAACAAGAAAATAAATTTTCTATGATCTGATCATGGAGGCGAATATTTGAGTTACGAGTTTGGCCTTCATTTAAAACAATGTGGAATAGTTTCACAACTCATGTCACCTGGAACACCATAGCGTAATGGTGTGTCCGAACGTTGTAACCACACTTTATTAGATATGGTGCGATCTATGATGTCTCTTACTGATCTACCACTATCGGTTTGGGGTTATGCATTAAAGACAACTGCATTCATGTTAAATAGGGCACCGTCTAAAGATGTTGGGATGACACTGCATGAACTGTGGTTTGGCAAGAAACCTAAGCTGTTGTTTCTTAAAGTTTGGGGTTGTGTGATGTCTACTACACAACTTGTTCTTGTAGACTCGTGTTGGGCCTCCAAGCGCAGAGTTTTGTAGGACAGTAGCAAATTTCCCTCAAGTGGATGGCCTAAGGTTTATAATCCATGGGAGGCGTAGGATGAATATGGTCTCTCTCAAACAACCCTGCAACCAAATAGCAAAGGGTCTCTTGTGTCCCCAACACACCCAATACAATGGCAAATTGTATAGGTGCACTAGTTCGGCGAAGAGATTGTGATAAAAGTGTAATATGGATGGTAGATATATATTTTTATAATCTGGATAAATAAAAACAGCAAGGTAGCAATCGATAAAAGTGAGCACAAATGGTATTGCAATGCTTGAAAATGAGGCCTAGGGTCCGTACTTTCACTAGTGTGATCTCCCAATAATGTTGACATAGTTGAATCATATGCAAATCCCTCAAGTGCGATGTAGAGTTCACTCCAAAATTACTTGTTGTATAGAAATTGTTGTCGGGCCCAAAACCACCACAAAGCTATTCTTTAGAATATCACCTTAAGATGCAAATCAACCAAAGCCCTAATGTCACCTAGATATTCCAATGTCACTGCAAATATCTGTGGGTTTGGTTATACGATAAGCATCACACAATTTTAGATTCATCTATTTGATTCCCAAGGAGTGCCCCAAAATATCTATCGGAGAGTCAAGATGAGAACGTGTGCCAACCCCTATGCATAGGCCCTAAAGTCACGGAACCCGCAAGTTGATCACAATAATATACATCAAGTAACTCAATTAGATATCCCAATGTCACTATAGATATGCTCATGCAAAACACATATTAAGTGCTCTCAAATCCTTAAAGACTCAATCCGATAAGAAAACTTCAAAGGGAAAACTCAATTCATCAAGAAGATAGAGAGGGGGGAAACTCCATATGATTCATCTATGTCAACAAAGCCCGTGCTACATCAAGATTGTTCCATCTCAGAACATGATAGAGAGAGAGAGAGAGAGAGAGAGATAAACACATAGCTACTGGTAAATACCCTCAGCCCCGAGGGAGGACTACTCCCTCCTCATCATGGTGGCCGTCGGGATGATGAAGATGGCCACCGATGATGATTCCCCCCCTCCGGCGGAGTGCCGGAGAAGGGATCTAGATTGGATCTCGCGGTTCTAGAACTGGCGGTGGCTGGAACAAAATTTCGTCAACTCCCCTAGGGTTTTTGGAATATTTGGGCATTTAAAGAGCGAAGAGGTAGTGCGGGAGGCCACCGAGGTGGGCACAACCCACCTGGGCGCGTCTGGGCCCCCAGGCGCACCCTCGTGGGTTGTGCCCCCCTTGGGGCAACCCCAGGTGCTTCTCTGGCCCACTGGATGTCTTCTGGTTCCAAAAAAATCTCCAAAAAGTTTTGCTGCATTTGGACTCCGTTTGATATTGATTTTCTGCAATGTAAAAAACAAGCAAAAAATAGCAACTGGCACTGGGCACTATGTCAATAGGTTAGTCCCAAAAAATGATATAAAGTTGCTATAAAATGATTGTAAAACATCCAAGAATGATAATATAACAGCATGGAACAATAAAAAATTATAGATACGTTGGAGACGTATCAGCATCCCCAAGCTTAATTCCTACTCGTCCCCGAGTAGGTAAATGATAAAAACAGAATTTTTGATGTGGAATGCTGCCTATCATGTTCATCATATATTATTTTCTTTTTTAGCATGGACATATGGACTTTTATATGATTCAAAGCAATATTCTAGTTTTGACATGACTATTTCAATACTCAAGCATATCAACAAGCAACCATGTCTTTCAAAATATCAATACTAAAGCAAGTTATCCCTAGCCCATCATGCTTAATCATTGATCCATTCATGAAACACACTCGCATATTAGCTACAACCAATGCTCAAGTACGATCATAGTGCCCCTTAGTTGGTGCTTTACAAGAGAATATGTAGACTCAAATAAAAAAATTGCATAAAGTAAATAGATAGGCCCTTCACAGAGGGATGTAAGGATTTGTAGAGGTGCCAGAGCTCAAAGCTTAAATTGAGAGATAATTTTTTTGGGAGGCATACTTTTCCCGTCAACGAAAACGATCGAGTAATTCCCAACACTTTCCATGCTAGATATATCATAGGTGGTTCCCAAACAAAAAGTAAAGTTTATTCCTTTTCCACCATACTTTCACACTCCACGGCAAGCCGTATCCACGGGTACCGTCCATAAAAACACTTTCCAAGGAATTTATTATTTGACAACATAAAGTAAATTTCTTTTTCATTTCGGGACTGGGCATCCCTAATACCTTTGTTGTACTCTCGTGCAATGACAAGTGAATGAACACCCATCTTGGGAATAACACACCTAGCAAGGAAAATATTGGCCACCCCCTGTCGCTTCATGAGCGGTACGAGCACACAAAAAGGAAATTATTTTGAAAATTAGAGATGGCACATACAAATTTGCTTAGAACGACACGGGAATATCGCATATAGGTAGGTATGGTGGACTCATGTGGCAAAACTGGGTTTAAGGATTTTGGATGCACAAGTAGTATTTCTACTTAGTACAAGTGAAGGCTAGCAAAGGATTGAGAAGCATCCAACCAAGAAACAAAAAATCACATAAGCGAGCATTAAGCATAACTACCACCGAATAATGCACCACAAGTAGGATGTAATTTCATTGCATAACTAATGACTTTAGTGCTTGCATAGGGAATCACAAACCTTAACATCAATATTCTTACTAAAGCATAATTACTCATTAACATGACTCACATATCACTATCATCATATCGCAAAACTATTACAAAGAATCAAGTTTATTTTGTCCAGTGATCTTCATGAAAGTTTTTATTATATCCCTCTTGAATATCTATCACTTTGGGACTAATTTCATATGTTGCTTTTGGTAGCTCAAACAAATTTAAGTGAAGAACATGAGCATAAAATCTTATTCTCTCAAAATAATATAAGTGAAGCATGAGAGAGTTTCTTCAAAAAAAGTTAAAGCACACCATGCTCAAAAAGATATAAGCGAAGCACTAGAGCAAATAATAAGCTACTCCAAAAAGATATAAGTGAAGATCAAGCGAGTAGTTAAGTAAATAGGTAGCTAACTGTGGACTCTCTCTTATTTAAAAACTTTCAGATCTAAGTATTTTATTCAAACAACAAGGAAAACAAAATAAAATGATATTTCAAGAATAGCACATCTCATGTGAAGAAGCAAAAACTTAGGATCTACCGATACTAACCAATAATTCTTGATGAAGAAAGGTGGGATGCCTACCGGGCATCCCCAAGCTTGAGTTTTTGTGTCTCCTTAATTCCTTTTATATCACGGTTTCCCTAAATCTTAAAAACTTCATCCACAAAAAAACTCAACAAGAACTAGTGAGATACGTTAGTATAAATCAATGCAAAACCTTATCATTCTCTATTGTAGAAAATCACTAAAATTATTATTTAACATTGCATACTAAATGCATCTGCGTATTTAATACTCCTATTCGCAAATAGAATCATTAAACAAGCAAACATATGCAAACAATGCAACCATAACAACAATATTCCAAAACAGTTCAGTATGTAAAGAATGCAAGAGCAATCATACTTCTGTAACTACAAAAATTCTAAAAAATTACCACACTGTAGAAAATTTATCGAAGCTTATTTTGCAAAAAGTTTCAACATTTTATTACATTCTGAATTTTCTCAGGAATTTTTGCAACATCGATAAACTTTCTGTTTTGAAACAACAACATGTAGACTTGCAAAATAAGCATGGTAAAGGATATCCTTGACATTTTTATTGAAAAAGAGATGCAAAATATTATTCTAAATAACAACAAGCGAATCCTAACAAAAGAAAATGATGCTCCAAGCAAAACACATATCATGTGACAAATAAAAATGTAGCTCCAAGTGAGGTTACCGATAATGTTGGAGACGAAAGAGGGGATGCCTTCCGGGGCATCCCCAAGCTTAATTGCTTGGATCTTCCTTGAATATTACCTTGGGGTGCCTTGGTCATCCCCAAGCTCAGGGTCTTGTCACTCCTTATTCTCCTCATATGGACATCTCACCCAAAACTTGAAAACTTCAATCACACAAAACTTAACGGAATTTCGTGAGATAGGTTAGTATGATAAAGAGCAAACCATTTCACTTTGGTACTGTCAAAGACAAGATTCATAATTGTTTCCACACAATGCCTACTGTTGCATATCATTTCCACAATTTATATTGAGCAATATAAGCCATAGAAACTAGGAAACAAGCAAACTATGCATTGAAAACAGAATCTGCCAAAAACAGAACAGTCTGAATGTCGGGTGGTTGGTGTGACATATGCCAAAGGATGGCTAATCATAGTGGGAGCTAGTAAGACATCGCCGGTGCCTGGAAACAGGATAAGGCAAAGACATGCACACCGACGCGTCTTACCCAGGTTCGGGGCTCTCCTAGGAGATAACACCCCTAGTCCTGCTCTGCGGGGTCTCCACATGATCACCAGATCGACAAGGGGCTACAAGTTTGCTCCTTGAGCTGTTCGGCTAGAGGAGGAAGAAGGGCAAGGCTAGCTCTAGTCCTCTCTCTATGTGTGTGTGTAACCTCTAAGAGCTCAACCCTTTGCATGGGTGCCCTGGGGTTTATATAGGTCTACCCCAGGGGTACAATGGTAATCCGGCCGGGTGTTGGCCCGGGCCATCAGTGTCTATGGTCGCCGGCTTCTCCGCCGACCGCTGGGGCCCGCCGACTGGTGGGTCCTGTCGGTTGCCGGGCTCTCAGCCGATAGGCTGGGCCCACCACTGGTGAGTCATGTCGGCTGCTCATTACTATAGCCTTGCCTCTGATGATGAAGGCTTGGTCGGGGGAGCGTGGCTACAGTGCCGCCGCCTGGTGGGCGTTCACTGTAGCCACACACCATCTTATCTGGCTAATGGCGCACAAACTTCTAGGAAAGGAGAAGGCCGGCTACTGGGAGTCAGCCTCCCCCACGTCGACTGCTCTGGGCCCGCCGTCTTCGGGTATCTCACAGACAGGTAGGGCCCGCTGCCTGCGGTCCGTACCAACAGTCTGTTGTGGGAGCATGGCCTCCTCTGCCATGGATGATGTCACGGGTAATGTGGCAACAGTGCTGCACCTGGCTAGGGATGGCCGCCCGGTACGGCGCACTGTGGCCACGCCCGCTCTGGGATTCGGGGGTGGCAGGCCGCATTGTAGCCACACCCCATCTCGTCGGTGTTATGTGGGTGCAAACTTTGAGGGTGTAAGGGTGGGCCGCCTGCTAGGAGTGGGCTGCTCTGGCGGCCGCCTTCTAGGAGTTGGCCCACTCTGGGGCCGCTCTTTGGGTCTTGCCGCCTTCCCACAGCCGGCCGCCTGGACCAGCCGGCCATAAGAAGGCGGACCTTTGTCTTTGATGCTTGAGGGGCGCAGCTGGCCCCGATGTCTTGAAATGACATGGGGAGCGGATAGGGCTGCCCGTGGTCGTTTACTCCGACAGTAGTCTCTGAAGCTGGTGGGGCATCGCGGCTGAAAAGGTGAGAAGCCTCAACAGCTTCCTACTCTGAAGAGTTGATAGCTAGGAGTCGGCCGCGGCCAGCCATGTTGTCTGGTGATTTCGAAATGTGAAGGCGGGAGCTAGGTGGCGTGCTCACCGGGCGTCGAGCCGGCCGCCCGCTGACCGCGCGCCATGCGCCACTAGTCGGCTGGACCAGCCTGCCAGTCCACGCGCACGACGGGACATTGCCATAGGCTGGGTCCTGCCACTACGGTGCCTCTTCACGGGTGCGGATCCGCTGTGGCCGAGGCGGACGATTGGCGTTTCGGGGCGTAGTAAACGCACACCATTATGGCAGGATAAACGCGGGGTCATGTGGTCGTGGGTGTAGTTAATCCCACAATCCCCACGCCCCACCCCCTTGGCTCCGCCGTCCAGGGCTATAAGTAGGGGAGGAGGGGAGCAGCAGACGCACGTGCGCCCTCCTCCTCCTACGCCATCTTCTTCCTCTTCTCTCTACTGCCGTCGCAGCTCGCCGCCGCTGTCTCCAGCCATCCCGGCGCATCGTCGCTCCACCGCAGGCTCGCGTACTCGCTGTTGCACCGCACCCTCGTCAACCTCCAAGTGCTCATGGCGTGCGAGTGGCCAAACTCTGGGGCTTGGGACGGCTCCAACATCCACGAGGATCACATCGCGTTCCTCCACCAAATGTAGCGGCTGCCCGACGAGGATTTTGTGAAGGTACGCCTGGCGCCCGAAAGGGAGATCTCGCTGGTGCCGGAGGAAGGCGAGTGCGTCATCTTCCGCTTGCACTATCTTCGCGGCTTCGGCCCGCCGGCTAGCAGCTTCCTCCGCTCCTTCCTCCAGTTCTACGGACTCCAGCCGCACCACCTCACACCAAACACGGTCGTGCTGCTGTCGGCCTTCATCACCCTCTGCGAAGGCTACCTCGGCATCCTCCCCACCCTCGAGCTCTGGGGGGAGTTCTTCTACACCAAACTCGAGACCTACGCTAAGGGGAAGGCGGCCCAGTGCGGCACCTTCGTCGCGGTGCGCCGTCTGGGTGCCGACAACTGCTTCCCGTCCATCAACTTGACACAGTCGGTCAAGCTATGGAAAAAGTCATACTTTTATGTCAAGAACGTCCACTCGGCAGCCGACTTCGTCAGCCCGCTGACTTATGCAGCCGGCCCGCCAACTGACCTCGCTCTAACTGGACGTTCCGTCCGAAGACGCTGTCGGCCGCCTCCACAGCCGCCGCCGCACGGATCAAGGTGATGATGACAATGGAAGGCCTCACGGGGTCGGACCTACTGACCGCCTTCATGGTGCGCCGGGTGCTCCCCCTTCAAGGCCGGCCTCATATGATCAGCCAAATGAGTGGGCACTGAGACCCATGCCGGATGTGCACCAAGGAGATGCCGCGCGCGGAGGTGGCTCATCTGGTGAACTACATCTCGAACTGCAAGCTCTCGGAGGAGGAGTGGTAGTTCGGCAAGGAGCCGTATTCTCGTGCACACCCGCTGCCTGCGGTAGGTCCTCAACTCTTCCTCGTTTCTCTTTAACTGCCGGGTTCTTCTTCCTCGTCTGACTAGTCGGCCATGAAGCAAATCTTCACCACCCAGTCGACGGCCGACGCCTTGGAGCAGGGCCACGAATATCTCCCCGACCGAGCGGTGAGTGATGTGGACTACTCCGACTTGGGGGCGGCCGCCCTGGAAGAAGACGACGCCATAGGTGGTGGTGGCGGAGCAGGCGGCTCCGAAGGTGGAGGCGGCCTCGGTGACTGGCTGGACGATGATGACAAGGAGAACACGACGCGCCGCTAGAAGGCCACCGACCAGGCGAGCGCGAGCTCATCAGCCGCGCCGACTGCTCCACATGGCGCACAAAAGCGCCGACCCGGCTCATCGATGTTTGGCAGTCGGCCAAAGAAGCCCAGGAGCATTGCATCGGCGACCAAGCGGGAGGAGGCCGCCGCGAAGGCGAATCGGTTTCGGAAGGCTGTGAAGCAGCCCCAGATGGTGTCTGCGTGAGTATTTTGATTTCTTCTCGCGTCCTTTCTCCTTTTTCTTTGCAGCTTCATTCTGATTCCCTTTCTTTTTTGCTTGATCAGGGCCTCGTTCTCTCTCGAGCGGTCTGGTACCGCCTCTGTGGTCAGGACAACGGAGGGCTCCGCCAACACCCGCCGCATAGACCCGCGCGCCGAGCTCGAGGCGGCGACGGAGAGGAACGCGCATGAAGCGCGCGAGGAGCGGGAGGAGGCAGAGCGGCAGAAGGTGGCGGCAGCCAAGGTGGCGCAGGAGGAAGCAGACGCGACCGCGAAGGCGCAAGCCGACGCCACGACCAAGGCCCAAGCGGACGCTGTCGTTGTCAAAAACGGCGGATCTCGGGTAGGGGATCCCGAACTGCATGTCTAAGGCTAATGGTAATAGGAGGCGGGGGACACAATGTTAGCCAAGTTCGGGCCCTCTCTATGGAGGTAATACCCTACTTCATGCTTTATTGATCTTGATGAATATTAGTATTACAAGAGTTGATCTACCACGAGATCGTAATGGCTAAACCCTAGAAGCTAGCCTATGATTATGATTGTTGTTGTCCTACGTACTAAACCCTCCGGTTTGTATAGACACCGGAGGGGGCTAGGGTTACACAAGGTCAGTTACAAAGAAAGGAATCTACATATCCGAATCGCCAAGCTTACCTTCCACGCGAAGGAGAGTCCCATCCGGACACGGGGCAAAGTATTCTATCTTGTATCTTCATAGCCCAACAGTCCGGACCACGTATATAGTCCGGCTGTCCAAGGACCCCTTAGTCTAGGACTCCCTCAGTAGCCCCTGAACCAGGCTTCAATGACGATGAGTCCGGCGTGTAGATTGTCTTCGGCATTGCAAGGAGGGTTCCTTCTCCAAATACTTCAAAGTAGATCTTGAACAGTAGAATCGTGTCCGGCTCTGCAAAATAAATTCCACATACCACTGTAGAGAGTACAATATTCCACGAGTCCATTTTGCTGACAATTTTTCGTAGCGTGACATCACGCCATGACCCGGTCATTATTTGAACCGTTTTTTAGCCTGCCCCTCCATATTTCGAGGCGCGGTTTCATTGGCACGTCTTGTCAAAGCAGGGATCATGTCCCTTTATCATGGGATTCTCATCAATACGGGTATGGGTAACCTAGCCGTGCCATCTGCATGGCGCTTGGGGAATAATCGAGTTTTAGGGCGAGTGGGGAGGCACATGACTTTTATTGCCTTTATAAAGGAATAAGGATTCACCTCTTTCACCCACGCCTTCTCCTTCCTCTGCTCATCCATTCTTGAGCTTCAGTGCCCAAGCTTTCGCCTTCTCCGCCCAAAAAAGCATTCCGAACATGTCCGGATCTGGAGCAGGAGGTAAGTGGATGGCCTCCTCCGTCAAGGAGAAGGACATCAAGAAGCTTCGGGAGGTCGGGTACCTGGCCAAGAAGGTCACCCATCGGCTTCCGGCCAAGGGACAAATCATCCCCACCCCAGAGCCCTAGGAAAAGGTAGTGTTCGTCTCTCACTTCATCTGCGGGCTGGGATTTCCCCTCCACCCATTCGTCCACGGACTGATGTACTCTTACAGGCTGGACTTCCATGATCTGGACCCTAACTCCATCCTCAACATATCGACGTTTATCATCATGTGCAAGGCCTTCCTCCGCATCCCACCTCATTTTGGATTATGGCTAAAGACTTTCAATGTGAAGCCAAAGGTGGTGAGCGGTCATCAAGTGGAGTGCGGAGGCGCCATGGTGGGCAAGATGCCCAATGTCACCTGGCCTGAAGGCTCCTTTGTGGAGACTGTAAAAGGGTGGCAATCGGGGTGGTTCTACATCACTGAGCCACACGGCGCCAACTGGGTGGTGGCCCCCGCATTCCGATCCAGAGTCCCGATGCGGCTCACCTCCTGGCAAGAGAAAGGCCTGGCCTGGGGTTCTTTGAACGAGCTGACCGGGCTCCAGACATGCGTCCAGAACATGATAAACAAGAAAATCAAGCTCGTCAACATGATCCAGGTTATGCTCGTTCGCCGGATCCTTCCATGCCAGCGCCGGACTTGCTATTTGTGGGAGTGCGATCCGGCCAAGCACTAGATGCTACTAGAGCTCTTCGGCACGATGCACAAAGATGTTTGGAAGGTGCTCTTTAAGGCCGGCGAGACACCACCGCTCATGACCGAGGATCGTGGGCTTAGCTCAACTCGCCAGGCTAATTCGGTAAGTTCATTCATGTTTTCAAGGTATACCCTTTACTGGCATATTTGAGGAAGGAATCTAAGCTTCCCTATTAATTTTTTCAGGCCTGGATAGAGATAGCGGAGTGGATTGACTGTTTGGCTCCGCTACCTGAAGGCCTAGAAACCCCACTTCTGATGAAGATGCTGTTTCCGGCGCCTTATGAGGTGCCGGAGAAGAAGGCCAAGGGGACCAGAGATAGTCTCCATCGCAAGGGCGCTTCGGACGAAGTGCCCGAAGACGCCGAGGATCGCTCCTCCGCCATCGAAGACGACGCGGAAGAGGAGGAAGAAGAAGAAATCCACCCCCCTTGCAGGGGGAAGAAAAAAGAGGACGACCTCCATGCATCCGGAGGCCGAGGCGTCCAAGAAGGGGAAAGCTTCCCTTCCGAACAGCTCCACAGCGGCCACCGACAACAGCTGGGAGTGGGAGCCTAGGGATAAGCCCCTAGCCAAATCGTAAGTGTTCGAACACATTTCTATATCCGGCCTCTCTGTTTTATTATTTTTTCATGTTTGAATCATGTATTTGCAGTCCGTCTCGGTCCCATCTCGAGCGGTCCTTATCTTCGGAGGACTCGCTAGACCCGGTCGCGATGGACAGCGGGACCATTCCCTCGGCCTCCTCTCCCAAGGACTCGGGTGACACTGAGGCGTTGTCCCGAAGGATCCCCGGTCCGGGAGAGAACCCGAAGGCCGTCAGGGAGGCGCCGGAGGGCGAGGCCTCGGCTGCCGGACACATGAGGGACCGAGCCCCCATGGAGACTGACGATGGGGGCCATATCCAATTCGGCCCCAACCGAATACTATTCCGGAGACCCATACAGCTCCAGAATCAGGCAAGCAGCCCTTCTCGAAGGAAGGGGGTGTGCCTATTCCGCCGGCGACCTCTGTCCAGTCAGAGGCGCCGAATACTTTGCTGGAAGCGCTCCAAGGCGCTTCTATTGTGGAAGAACACCGTACCATTATGGGTACGGTTATTCAGAGGATCCAGTCCGCGAAGAGCGGACTGACTGAAGCATGCAGGAGCGTTCTAACAGGCTTTGAGGTAAGCAATGCAACTTTAAAAAGAATGTCATAGTATAGATAGTAGCCCCTGATACTCTGTCCGGTGTTCGGAAAGAAAAGTCGAACATTGGTGCAAATAAATTATGCAGGAGACTAAATTAAAATGTCTATGTGAACAAGCAGGCATCGCTGCTAGCTGCGTCCGCTCATACTGCGGAAGTCTTCGGACTGAAGCAGAATCTGGAGCGGGCCGAGGAAGAGCTCGGCCTCGTGAAGGAGCAGCTGGAAGAAAGGAAAGGTATGCATTGATCCTTGTCCAGATTCAGATATGATGAACGACTTGTTCTGACTAAAGTGTCATTTGTATTTATTAGGGGCAGCGACCGAAGTAACGACCCTCAAGAAGGCACTGGCCGAGGCCGAGGACAAGGCGGCCAAGGAGCGGGCCGCATGCGAAAAGCATGAGGCCTGGGTCAATGAGGTCCAGCAAGAGCTCCAGGACGCAGTCAAGAGATGCGAGTCCTTGGAGCATGATTTTAAGGAGCAAGAGTCCGAACTTGCCAAGGCCCGCCAGAGTGCACAAGATGCCCGAGCCGAAGCCTAGGGTGCCATCCAGGAAATCCAGGCAGCCAAGAAGATCGTGATGGGTAAGGCTTTTATAATGCAGAGAAAATATGTGAAGGAAAGATTCCTTTTACTTACACGGATTTGGAGCTCTCCAGGGGCATTTGCAGATCTGCCGCGCAACATGTCAGATGCTGCGGAATTCTATCGAGACGAAGAGGGGAGCTCTACGGAGAAGCTATTCTGGTCGCAATACCTTGCGCTAGAATATATGGTGCCCTTTAGCGACTAGCGGAAGCAACTGGTCGAGCTGCATAAGGTGGCCAAACTAGCCATGAAGGATTTGATAATCCGACTATGGCATGCCGAAGCCATTCCTAGCAGCTACTTCAGACTTGTGAAGCGGCTGGTCAGTGCCTGCCTGTCGGGGAAACTGATCCTCGAACACCTATGGGACCGGCGGACCGAGCCCCTTTCGGTTCGGCGGGAGGCGGAGGTCGCGCAAAGAGCAGATCGAGGCGATGCACACGAGCAGTTTACCCAGCTTCGGAGCTCTCCGGAGAGATAATACTCCTACTGCTGCAGCTATGTGTATATCCAGTTCTTGCTCAGGAGCGATCAACGCTACGAAACCGAGCGTGGGAGCGTTCCTAGCTTCGAATGGGTCGAACCCCTTCTATGTTGCGCATGGGCCTCCTTTTATATGCTCAAGGGGTCACCGACAGGTGGCAACGCAGACAAAAAGGGTAAAAAATGGAAAAAGAATGCGGTAGGTACAACTACCTATACTGTAGACACAGTGTATCATACCTAACTCTGACGGCAGGGGACAAGAGCATTAAATGCCCGTCTATGTCGCCCAAACAATGTAAACAGAGACCGTCAGGGGCACCACCGATCGCCACGATGGCCTTCTCGTCAGCGCCACTTGCCACCGTGCACCCCTGGCTGCACAGCCTCTCGCCACGTGCGCCTGGAAGGGCCCCAGAGCGACACGTGGGTGGATGTGCTGGAGCACGGGTGCAGAGTGGCCGCTTGTCGCGGCAAGTGCCTTGCCGCGATCGTTGTCTTGTCGGGCTCGGGAGCTTGTCGTTCACCGAGCCTTGCCGGGACGCATGGCGCGTCGCGGCAAGCTTTCTTGAGACGCCTTGGCTGGCCTTCCCGGCAAGCTCCTCTTGCCGGGGCCTTGTCTTCTTGGTTTGAATACTTTGTTCTTGAATGGCTTCCCAGCAAGCTCCTCTTGCCGGGGTCTTGTCTCCTGAGGAGCCACAGAGGATCTTGGCGGTTACTTGGCGAGCCTTGCCGCGGGGTGCTGCAACTGCCCGTGCACAAGTTCGGGATACTAGGGTACCCCTACTCTAGTACACCGACAGGAGCCCCCGGGCCTGGGCCACACACGGTGCCGAGCGCTGTTGGGCCAGGCCCAAGGCAGGGCACGGGCACGCGCGGCCTGGGTCGTGCCGTTTCTTACTCCGCATCCACCGCGCCCTCCCCGAACGGCACGCGTTGAATGCGGCGTCATGGGAGAGATCGTGGGTGGTTTCTTTATTCGGAAAAGCGTAACGTTCGCCCCCTCCCTCTTTATAAGCAGAGGAAACAGGGGCAGTAGCTCACCTCGCCGGTTACTATTCCAACATCTCCGTCGCTCCCCCCCCCTCTGAGAGAGAGCAGCGCTCCGCCCCTCATCACCGTCATCGCCACCAACGCTGTCGATCTCCTCCACCACCTTCGCCATGGCCCCGAAGACCGGGAAGGTCACGAAGTCGGCCGAGGCACTGCGGCTCGAGGCGCTGCGAAAGGAGCGGGCCACTTTCCCCTCCGAGCTCGACGCGGCGGGGCTGAGGGAGTGGTTCTATCTCTTTTGGTCGACGGAGACGCGTGCGCATCCGCGCACGAAGGTACTTTCCGCCGCCGCTTCGAAACAGGCTCCATACGGCTATCCCTTCTTTCCACTGTTCTTCTACTGTGGGCTCTGCCCGCCCTTCTCAGAGTTCTTCTGTGATATCATGAACACCTACGGGTTTCACCTCCTTGACTTCACCCCCAACGCCATTCTGACCATGGAAGTTTTCGCACATCTCTACGAAAACTTTGTCGGAGTCCACCCAAACGTAGCACTTTTCAGCCACCACTTCATGCCCCGGGTCGAGAGAGGAGAGCCTCTTTCCGGCGGGATCGCCTGGATCTCGAGGGCCGGCAAGAAGGAGGCGTATCTGGAGGGGGAGCTCCGCAGCAAGTGGGAGGAGTGGAGAGCTGATTGGTGCTGGATCATGGAGGAGAACCCGCAGCCATTCACCGCCCTGCGCCAAGTTCCAGTATTGCGCGGCAACGATTGGAGCAGCTTGGCCCCGGAGGACGCTAGGCTGAAGATCACCGTCACCAGAATCCTGCGCCTCAGGCTTGCCGGGCTGACTGTGGGCGCCGTAGGCGCAGACTTTCTCCGCCGCCGCATCGCCCCCCTGCAAGAGAGGAGGAGACCTGCTTGGGAGTTCGGCGGTCCGGTAGATATCATGAGGTTGCGCCCGGGCCTCAATTTTAATTTCACCGTGCTGGAGCTGGATGCGATGCTCAAGGAGCTGTTCAAGCATGACTCCCAACATCCAGAATGGTTCAGGCTGCCGGCGGGGGTCGTCCCACTGTGCAACAATTCTTCCCTCGACCGCATCCGCGCGATGATGCCGCTGTGCGACTCGCATGGTCTTGTCCCAACGTGGCAAGAGCCAGCGAACGATGTTGTGCAGCAGTTCTTCGACGGACTGGTGGAGGTGGCGGTCCGCGCCGACGAGCAGAGGAGCCTCACCCGCGACACCACCGAGGAGGAGACGCAACGCATCGCCACCAGGGCGGAAGAGGCGGCGGCAGCCGCAGCCGCGGGTGAGTTCGGGTTCACCGTGGAGGAGGCAGAGGCGGAGGCGGCGGCAAGCCTTGCCGAGCGAGAGTGGCTTGACGGCAAGGAAGAGCTTGCCGCGCCTGACGCCGAGTCGAGCGAACCCGCCGAGGGTGCGAGTGGCCCGCCATCTCCAGGCCGCTTGCCGCAAGCAGAGCCCACAGCGCAACCCCCAGCTCCACCAAGAAGGCATCTTCGCAAGCCCGGGGACGCAGCGGGGCGGCAAAGGAGTCAGCAGCCGACGCGCCGCGCGACACGCTCCACCGCGACAAGCGATGTTGCCGCGGGAGCGCCTCGCACTACTGCGGCAACTGGAGCGGGGTCTTCTTGGGCCACCGCCACTGCACCCACCAAGCGGCCAAGGAATCCTACTCCTCCGCCTCGTCGCGCTGAAGGTGGGCCGGACTTCGACCTCTCCGCGCTCAGCTCCGACGAGGAGGAAGAAGAGTAAGACTCTTCTGCTGTACTTGTAGTTCTTCAATTTTGTTGCTTTGTCTTGTATCTGACTTGCTTCGATCTGAACCTATTCCTTTTCAAGACGTTGGCTCAAAGAGCGGCGAAGAGAGCCAAGGTCCTGGTGGTTATCATCGAGGACGAGCCCACCGTGACGGCAGGGGGTGCGCCCGAGACCACCTTGCCGGACCCAGCAACTACTCCGCGAAGCAGCCCCCAGCGCAGCCCCCAGCGTAAGTGCATGGTTTACTTTCTGCTTTTGGGTGTGCACGGGTGCTCTTTCCTTAGTTGACATCTGGCTTTTGGTTTGGTTGTGTAGGAGCAGAACAGCCTCACCAGGAGGGCTCGGAAACCGCCTCCGATGTGCCATCTGCTTCCACTACACCGCCAAGGGATGATTCCCCGGCAAGGGAGCGTTCCCCGGCAAGGGAGGAGTCTCCGGCAAGGGGCAACACCAGCGACCCCCCGGTGGTGGAGCCCATGACCATGGATCCCAGTACAGGTAATCCCTTGCCTGAAGCTTCCCTTGTGTTCTTCTTCTGATTTTTCTTTTCGAATGTTTGCCTGACTTCTCTTTCTTCTCCGGTTGTCAGATCCACCCTCCACGGAGCCGATGGATACCGAGGCGGGCGGCGAGGAGAACACGCGCGGCGATACTGATGATGCCGCGGCCACCAAAGAAGGAGCCGGCGCTGACGAGCCCACCGGTGAAGAGGCCGCCAAGGCTGCCACCGCGGAAGCTGGCAAGGGATCCGGCAATCGCACTGACGACCCTGAGGCCGTAGGAGCGCCAGGCGCTGCACCGACCGCCGATCCCTCCGCTGCTGCCGCAGCGCCAGGCTCCGAGGAGCCCCAGCCCGGCGCCTACCTGAAGGCCGGCGAGGGCATTTTCATCAAGCTCCCCTGGGCGTCAAGCTCCAGGGCGCCGGTTGAAGGAGAAACCCTGGATGGGGAGGTGCTTGCCTCTGCTGGGTTGTCGATTGTCGATGCGCCGGGAAGCAGCGGCGACGAGCCTGAGAAGGAGCGGCTGCTACGGAGGCTGATGTCACTCTACCGCGCCCGCCAAGCCAAGCTAGAGTCCCGGGAAGCGCTTGTCGCGAAGGCGAGCGTGGATATTGAGAAGCGCGTGGAGGAGCTTCGGGGTCTCCGCCAGGGAGCTCTCCGGGCCTTGGCGGAGGAGCGGGAGCAACTTGCTGAAGAGCGGAAGGCCTTCCTCCTTGAGAAGGCCGAAGCTGAAGAGCAACAACGGCTCGCCGGTGAGAAGCTGTTTGCGCAAGAAGGTGAGCTGGCCCAACGGAAAGTTAACCTTGACAGCCACGAGGAGGATCTTGCTGCGCGCGAGCAGGCACTTGGCGGGGCTCTCAAGGAGGCAAAGGACGCGGCCGCAGCTGCCGAGGCCGCCAAGAAGGAATTGGAGGCAAAGGTGGCGCAGCTGGAGGCTGATCTGAAGGCGGGCGGCGAAGAGCTCGCCGCGCTCAAGCTTGAGCGCGAGAAGGACGCCCTCGCCCATGGTGAGCTGTAGGGTCAACTCGCCGAGAAGGGCAAGGAGCTGAGCGCTGCCAAGGATTCCAACGCCGATCTTGAGCTGAAGCTGGCCACCTTGACTCAGACGCTGGACGGCACCAAAAAGCGGGAGGCGGACTTGGAGGAGGAGATCAAGGGCAACGAAGCGCTGCTGGCAAGGGCCGTCGAAACCCAGAACACCTTCAAGGATACGGTGGAGCTCTAGACGGAGGGCCTTGTGAACATCGCTGCAGTCATTGACGGGGAGCTGGCGCAGCTAGGAGTGGAGGACTTTGGGTACTCTTCCGATGAGAACCTCCAACCCAGCGCCAAGCTCACCCTGTTCTTTAAGGGCGTAGCGACATCCCTCCAGCAGCTCCGAGAGAAGATCCCAAAGCAGCTGGCCGACGAGTCGCGCACGATCTGCGCCAGAGTTCTGGAGAAGGTGTTGGTGAAAGTGGCCTTCCGCAATCCAGGCCTCAACTTCAGCAACGTCCTCAAGAAGCTGCCGGCAGATGCTGATCTGGAAGCGCTCAAAGCCCTTGTCGCACCCATTGTGGACAAGGTGAATGAGGTCAAGAGGGTCGATGGTGGCCGCGTAGATTAGGCCGCCCGTTTTCTTCTTTTCTTGCCGCTGCTAGTCATGTCATGAGAACACTTCATTAGTGCCGCGACAAGTTATCTTGTAATATAACTTTATTTTGGATATTGACTGCTATGTTATTTCCTTTGCTTGACTCTTGGCTTTGTATGTTTCTGCCCTACGCTTTTTAGGGAACTTGCCGGCGCAGGCACCATTGCCGCGAGCACTGAGTGCGGAACGTCAGCAGCCTGCTGGCGGCGCCGCTACCGACAAGCAACCTTGTCACAACTAGTCGCAGCTCACTTAAGTTGTTGAGCGGACTCGAAACAAAGTAAGGGCGCAACTAGCTACGAGTTGGTTCCTCTGCGCACAGGTTTTCCATACAAAGCACGGTCGTTCAAGGAAGATAACTTAAAAACTTAAAAACTGATTGCTCAAACTTTGGCAACTTAGCTTTTCTGTTGTTTGCTTCCCGGCAAGGCGAAACTTTCTTGAACAGCCCGGTCCACACCATTATCTTCTCCTTTCCCCCCGGCAAACCTTGTGGGCGAGGGAACCTTCCTTCCTTTGAGAAAGAGAAAGAAAAGAAAATAAAGATATGGAGCCTTACGGCTTGTTATTGCTTACCGGGTGTAGGTGCTGCACAAAGTGTCAGATTATACATGCGAAAAGAAAGAAAGCATGAAATTGACAAGATGTGCGAAGCACATGAACTCTATTTATGCACGGGGTCTGCGCACGGCTTTGTACGAAGGATTACATGCAACAGCGGCAAGACTTGTACAAAAGGTGGTTGCCGGAACAGGTTCCGGCAACCGCGCCCTATGGGTAAAACTTACGAAGATGCTCAATGTTCCAGGAGTTGCTCACCGGAATGCCATCTTCGGTCTCAAGGCGGACAGCGCCAGGCCTAGTGACCCGTTTCACCCGGTAAGGGCCTTCCCACTTCGGCGTCAACTTGTTGGAATTCTTGGCGGACTGAACGCGCCGAAGAACAAGGTCGCCTTCCTCGAAACTTCTGGCTTTAACTTTGCAGCTATGGTAGCGACGCAAAGCTTGCTGATATCGAGCAGCTCGTACAGCAGCCTGAAGACGATCCTCCTCAAGGAGCAGCGCATCATCTTGCCGCAGCTGCTCTTGCTCAAGCTCATCATAAGCGAGCACTCGAGGTGACCCGTATACGAGTTCCGTGGGGAGAACTGCCTCTGCTCCATAGACTAGAGCGAAAGGTGTCTGGCCAGTGGATCGATTTGGCGTCGTTCTGATCGACCAAAGAACCACCGGCAGCTCCTTGATCCAGTTCCTTCCGCACTTGCGCAGCCTGTCGAAAGTTCTGGTCTTGAGTCCTCGCAGCACTTCAGTGTTTGGCCTCTCCGCTTGACCGTTGCTTCTCAGATGAGCAACAGAAGCGAAGAAAACCTTGGCGCCAAGATCTTGGACATACTGCATGAAGGTGCGGCTCGTAAATTGCGTGCCTTTGTCGGTGATGATCCTATTAGGGATCCCGAAACGGCAAACAATCGACCTGAAGAACTTGACTGCTGACTGTGCTGTCACCTTCCTCACTGGTTCCACTTCCGGCCACTTTGTCAACTTGTCGATGGCGACGTACAAGAACTCAAAGCCCCCGACAGCTCGGGGGAAGGGGCCGAGGATGTCGAGCCCCTAGACCGAAAATGGCCAGGATAAAGGGATCGTCTAGAGAGCTTGAGCTGGCTGGTGTATCTTCTTGGAATGGAACTGGCACGCTTCACACTTGGTTACTTGTGCAGTTGCATCCTGGAGGGCTGTCGGCCAAAAGAAACCTTGCCGGAACGCTTTGCCGGCAAGTGTTCTCGCGCCAATGTGGTGACCACATATGCCTCCATGTATCTCTGCCAACAGCTGTTGTCCATCTTCCCGGCGAATACACTTCAATTTCACACCGTTGAGTCTTATTCTGTACAGTGTGTTGTCGACAAACTTGTAAATACTTGACCGCCGGGCTACTCTTTCCGCTTCTTCTTGCTCTTCGGGAAGTTCTCCTGTCTGAAGGAAATCGACAAGCTGCTGTGCCCATGCTGGATCCTGCGGCTCGACAACAACGACTAAAGGCACATCTGTTGCTGCGGGAACATCCGCTTCTGCGGCAAGGGACTACGGCCCAGCTGGAGCTTGATGTTCCCCGACAAACTTGCCGGAGCAAAACTTGTCGGGAGCGTCTGCTTCAACGGAACAAACCCTAGGGCTCGCTGGAGCAGACTGTTCCTCAACACACTTGGCGTTGATCTTGGGGACCTTCTTGGCGGCGGCTTCGGGAAGCTCTGCCGGAAAATAGTCGCCAAAAATCAACTTCCTCTTCTTGCTCTGTCCAGTTGATGGTGTCACGGATGGTTGAGTCAGCTTGAGCACAAAGATCCCTGGTTCCACAGGCAACTTTAGTGCGGCGCACTTTGACAGGCCATCGGCAATGTCATTCTGAGCTCTTGGAACATGCTCCATTTGCAGGCCGTCAAAGTGCTCTTCTAGCTTTCTCACTTCATCAACGTAAGCTTCCATCAACGAACTCTGATAATTCTTGTTCACTTGGCGGACGACAAGCTGCGAGTCACCCCTGACAATGAGCTTCTTGATCCCAAGGTCTGCCGCGATCCTGAGACCGGCAAGCAAGCCTTCATACTCTGCAGTATTGTTCGTCGCTTGCTCCTTGGGGAAGTGCATCTGGACCACGTACTTGAGGTGCTCTCCGGTGGGTGCGACAAGAAGCACGCCCGCACCGGCGCCTTGCAGCGAGAAAGCACCATCAAAGTACATCAGCCACTCTTTGCATGCTTCCTTGACGGGGATGCTCATTTCTGGAATTTCTTCGTCTGGTGTTGGCGTCCATTATGCTATGAACTCTGCCAGTGCTCTGCTTTGGATAGTTGAAGTGCTCTCAAACTTGTGGCCAAAGCTTGATAGTTCCAATGCCCACTCGACGATCCTGCCTGTTGCTTCTGGATTCTGCAATATCCTCTTCAGTGGAAAGCAAGTGACAACTATGATCTCATGTGCCTGGAAGTAATGGCGCAGCTTTCTCGAGGCCATGAGAAGGCCGAAAAGCAACTTCTGCACACCAAAGTACCTTGACCTAGCCCCCTGCAGAAGGGAGCTGACAAAGTAAACTGGGCGCTGCACCATTTTCTTCTGCACCTCCTCGCGTACCTGCGCAGACCCACCTTTGTCGGGACCAGTGCTTGTCGGCGAAGCCCCTTGCTTGTCGCTGGATGCACTTACCGTGGTTGCAGGCTATTCATCCGCCTCCCTCTCCGCCACTAACGCAGCACTAACCACTTGATTGGTTGCCGCTAGATACAGCAGCAACTTCTCTTATGGCCTAGGTGCGACAAGTATTGGAGTGGAGGACAGGTATCTCTTCAAGTCCTGCAGCGCAGCCTCCGCTTCCAGAGTCCATTTCATTGGACCTGCCTTTTTCAATATTTTGAAAAATGGCAGGGCGCGCTCAGCAGAGCGAGAGATGAACCTGCTGAGAGCAGCCACGCAACCGGCAAGTCTTTGTACATCCTTGACGCGCTTCGGTGCTTCAATCTGCTCGATGGCCTTGATCTTGTTGGGATTGGCTTCAATTCCCCGCTGAGACACAAAGAACCCGAGAAGCTTGCCGGAAGGGACTCCAAACACGCACTTCTCGGGGTTAAGCTTGAGGTTGATCTTGCGCAGATTTGCAAAGGTTTCGTCTAAATCTTGGATCAGGGTCGCCTTGTCCTTGCTCTTGACCACTATATCATCCATGTAGGCTTCCACATTTCTATGTATCTGTGGCTCAAAAGCGACATGGACTACCCTTGCAAATGTTGAACCAGCATTCTTTAACCCAAAAGGCATCCGTACGAAATAGTATGTGCCACACGGGGTGATGAATGCGGTTTTCTCCTCATCCTCTTATGCCATGAAGATCTGATGGTATCCTGAGTATGCATCAAGAAATGAAAGCAAATCACATCCGGCTGTGGAGTCAACAATCTGGTCAATGCGCGGCAAGGGAAATGGATCTTTGGGACAAGCTTTATTGACATTAGTGAAATCGATACAAAGCCTCCATTTCCCATTGGCTTTGCGCACGACTACAGGATTGGCCAACCACGTAGGATGGAGCACTCCTCTGACAAGGCCTGCTGCTTCCAACTTCTTGTTTTCTTCTGCGATGAACTCTTGGCGCTCCACTGCTTGCTTCCTGACTTTCTGCTTGACGGGCCGCGCGTGAGGACAAACGGCTAGGTGGTGCTCAATTACCTTCCTGGGAACACCGGGGATATCAGACGGTTGCCATGCAAACACATCGACATTCGCCCGCAGGAAAGCAATGAGCGCGCTTTCCTATTTAGGGTTGAGAGTGGCACTGAGGATGAAGGTACCACCAGTGCCGTCCTCCTTGGCGGACACCTTCTTAGTCTCTGGTGGAGCTGCCATCGCCTTCTTACACTTGCCGGTGGAGCTCGATGGTGCGTCCTCGACGGTAGCGCAGCACTCCGAAGAGGTGCGCTTGCCGGAGTGGGCATCAGAGCTCTTGCCGGACTTGGTCTTCTTCTTCCTCCCGGGAGCTTCAGCGGCAAGTGACTCGCGATCGGCTGCGGCTGCTGCTTCCCGGTAAATCTTGTCGGCGTAGATAAGGGCATCCTTCTTGTCGCCAGGGACAGAGATGACACTTATCGGGCCTGGCATCTTCAGCATGTTGTAGGCATAATGAGAGGCTGCCATGAACTTGGCGAGCGCAGGACGGCCGAGTATTCCATTGTAGGGTAATGGAAAATCAGCAACGTCAAAAGTGACCCTCTCAGTTCTGAAGTTCAACTCGCTGCCAAATGTGACCGGCAACGTGATCTTTCCCTTCGGCTTGCTCCTTCCCGGGTTGATTCCTTGGAATGTGCCGGTCTCTTCGAGCTCGCTGTCAGGGATCTAGAGTTTCTGGAGGACCGCGGAGGAGATCAGGTTCAAGCCGGCCCCGCCGTCAACTAGCATCTTCGTGACTTTGAGGTTGCGGATAGTTGGTGAAACCAACATCGGCAAGCACCCGACCGCAGTTATGCGATCAGGGTGATCCTCAATATCAAAGATGATAGGCGTGCTGGACCATTTCAGAGGCCTGCGTGACTCCATGGATGGTTCCGCTGCATTGACTTCTCGCATCCATTGCTTGAGTTGACGGTGTGAAGTATGCAAGGAAGCACCGCCGTCAACGCACAGGACCTCTGTGGCTTTCTGGAATTCCTGCTCATCGGCTTCATCATCTTCCATATCTTCGTCGTCGTCGTCATCTTCTTCCTTGTCGCGGCCGCGGGGAGGCCTGTCTCCTTGCCGCTGCTTGGCCTTGCCGCGGCGTCCTCCCCGGGCGGGGCGTTTCTTGCTGGCTCCCCCAGCACCTTCCTGGGCCTTCTCTTTGTCGCGTCGCTCGTACTCAGCCTTCTGCTGCTCGACAAGCTGCTCAACCTTCTTACAGCTCTGGAGGTCATGGCCCTTGGTGCGGTGGATCTTGCAGTACTGCTTGCCGGAGTTATCCTGCTTGTCGGCGGCCGCCACAGCCTGGCTCTCCTTGCCGGAGCTTCCAACTTTAGCTTTCTTGGCGCCACCTCCGTTGCCGGACTGCTCAACAACCAGCACTTCTTTGCCTTTCTTCTTTCTGTTGTTCCGCCGCCGGCCTTTCTTTGCCGGGGCAGCATCCTCACTGTCAGATCCTCCTGCTCATGTATTCTCTCCGGGGAGCCTCCTCCCCTCTTCAGCACGTGCGCACTTGTCGGCCAGGGCATATAGCTCGCTGACGTCTCTGATCTTGCACATCGCTATCTCCTCCCGCATCCTGCGGTTTCGCACATTCTGATGGAACGCGCTGATGATCGTGGTAGGGTGGACATCTGGGATGTTGTGCTGTACACGGCTGAATCTCTGAATGTACTTGCGCAGGGGCTCTCCTTCCTTCTGGGCGAGCAGATGAAGATCGCTTTCTTGGCCATGGGGCTTGTGGCCGCCTGTAAAGGCGCCGACAAACTGGTGGCATAGATCTGCCCAAGAGGATATGGAGTTGTCCGGCAAGTGCATGAGCCAGGACCCGACATTGGGCTTGAGCACTAGCGGGAAGTAGTTGGCAAGGATCTTGTCGTCTCGTCCCCCGGCAACTTGCACCGCAATGGTGTAGATGCTAAGGAACTCTGACGGATGCGACTTGCCGTCGTACTTCTCCGGTACATCTGGCTTGAAATTCTTCTTGCTGGGCCACTGGACTTGCCGCAGCTCATGAGTGAACGCAGGGCAACCTACCGCGTACGGCAAGTCGCCTGGTTCCCCTGGCGCATGCATGTCGACAGAGGGCCCAGCGCGCTGGTCAGATTGACGCCGCGCTTCTCTTTGGCGCTCGATGCGAGTACGAGCATCCTCTTGCTGTCGTTCGTGAAGAACTTGGCGCTGATCGCGACGAGCTCGTGGATCCGATGACGCGGTGGAGTCACTGTCGGGGTGGATCCGACGAGTCTGCGATCTTGGTCTTCGGGGCGGAGAGTGCATGGTGGTTGCACCCCGTCTGTCTTGTCGCCATCGGCTCGCGTCCGGCAGTCTTGCCACGGCAGCGAGGTGCTTGGTTGCCGCGCAGTGTCGCCGTTGGCGAAGCCAATGAGACTCTGAATGGTGGCCCTCCACTCGTCGGTCTTGTCCACCGTCGGAGGGTAATCCAGGAGCAGTTGAGCTCGCGCCAAAGCTTCTGCTAGAGTGGTGGGCGGCAGAGGCGAACGGTGCGAGGAGCGGGATATGCTCGGACTTCTAACTATGTTAGAAGGAGCAGTATCCCGTCCAGGCGATCGGGCCTCGCTCGGGCCAGCATGCTGGCGTGCATGCTGGTATTGAACTCCACGAGATCCACCAGCTTGATCTTGGCCCAACGAACGTATGGTACTGCGAATACCATGACGCTGTTGGTCCCACGCCTCCTGAGATGGGCGCGGTGCGCGTACGGACACCGAGGTCTGCGCGGCCTTGTCCTTGGACTTGCCAGCGATGTGAGCACCCTCGTCGACGCTCGTTCTTCCGCCAGCGTCTACCCCACCGCATGCTTGCTCCGGTGGTGGTGGGATCGACGCGGACGGAACCGCTGCCTCCGAAGCCTTCTTCTTCGGTGGCATGTCGATGAAGATGATGAAGATCTAGCTCGTGTGCACACCGGATCAGGTTCACACAATCTCGACGCCCCCTACCTGGCGCGCCAAAGATGTCAGGGAAACTGATCCTCGAACACCTATGGGACCGGCGAACCGAGCCCCTTTCGGTTCGGCGGGAGGCGGAGGTCGCGCAAAGAGCAGATCGAGGCGATGCACACGAGCAGTTTACCCAGCTTCGGAGCTCTCCGGAGAGATAATACTCCTACTGCTGCAGCTATGTGTATATTCAGTTCTTGCTCAGGACCGATCAACACTACAAAACCGAGCGTGGGAGCGTTCCTAGCTTCGAATGGGTCGAACCCCTTCTACGTTACGCATGGGCCTCCTTTTATATGCTCAAGGGGTCACCGACAGGTGGCAACGCAGACAAAAAGGGTAAAAAATGGAAAAAGAATGCGGTAGGTACAGCTACCTATACTGTAGACACAGTGTATCATACCTAACTCTGACGGCAGGGGACAAGGGCATTAAATGCCCATCTGTGTCGCCCAAACAGTGTAAACAGAGACCGTCAGGGGCACCACCGATCGCCATGATGGCCTTCTCGTCAACGCCGCTTGCCATCGTGCACCCCTGGCTGCACAACCTCTCGCCACGCGCGCCTGGAAGGGCCCCAGAGCGACACGTGGGTGGATGTGCTGGAGCGCGGGTGCGGAGTGGCCGCTTGTCGCGGCAAGTGCCTTGCTGCGATCGTTGTCTTGTCGGGCTCGGGAGCTTGTCGTTCACCGAGCCTTGCCGGGACGCATGGCGCGTCGCGGCAAGCTTTCTTGAGACGCCTTGGCTGGCCTTCCCGGCAAGCTCCTCTTGCCAGGGCCTTGTCTTCTTGGTTTGAATACTTTGTTCTTGAATGGCTTCCCAGCAAGCTCCTCTTGCCGGGGTCTTGTCTCCTGAGGAGCCACAGAGGATCTTGGCGGTTACCTGGCGAGCCTTGCCGCGGGGTGCTGCAACTGCCCGTGCACAAGTTCGGGATACTAGGGTACCCCTACTCTAGTACACCGACACTGCCCTCGGCTTGATGCCATCAAGTGGTTGGTCTGCATTGAAGGTGCGCGGATGGCCTTCGCCCGCGCCAAGATGCACTGGGCGAAGATGGACACCACAAAGTTGATGACCGAAGGACCGCCCGCAGGCAAGGAGCACCGCAAGCCCGAGATGTACTATGACAGTGTCATGGAGGGATCCCGCCTTGTGGCGGAACAATGTGCTAAGGATATCATATTCCCATGAATACATTCATGTTTATCCTGTCCTATAATATGAAACAAATCTGTTATGTAATATAATGTTTTGTTATTAAAACTTCACCTCCTGTGCGGCCGTTTTATTAAATCTGAGACTTGGCTAGTCGTCGGCTTCTACCCCCACGTAGGTAGTACGTGGGTGTTCGGGATAAATCTAAACACTCTTTATCCAAGGTTTTGGTCCTTTAAGGAGGTGTTTAGCGCAATGAACCAGGCAATCGGACTATTCAACTTTATCATTCTCACTTAGCCATAGGAGTTTGACGAGAAAAGTTTGGGCGTAGCCCCTGGTGTTCGGAAGGCCGAACTTGGGGCGCTATACACACCTAATCGGACGAAAACCGATTCATCGTATAATGCGGAAAAAATCGCTAAAGATTTGAGACCTCTTGAATAGCTGACTAGCTCTCGCCGCATCATGACAGTTAGTTTTCGGCTTTCTCTACTGAGGTGCTCATGTGGACGAACCAGGACACAAATCACAGTATTTCTCCCTTTACTACCCTAGCCGATATAGCGGAATGTAGGGTAGCAAGCACAGGAGCCGGGCAACCCAACTATTGACCCAAGACATGATTTGGAGCCGATGCATATAATGCTACAATTTGGGGTGCCGAACTACCACAAAAGTGTTCAGACTTTCTTGCTGTATTATGGGGCATAACGAAGCCCCTGGCAAATTAAATCGTAACAGAGTGTACGGGCGCAATTTGATAAGAATATATATAAAGAAAAGGAAAGAATAAAGTAATAAGCAGACGCTGCAAATATTGGGCCGCAAATTATTTTCCATTGTAATTTGACTAATACGTCGAGGCGTACTTGTACAAGTAATGCGATAAGGAAATAAGGCTACTTGACATGCCATGACCAAGGGCGAGCTGCATGCGGGCTTTTAAAACAGGTATAACGATCGTTAGCAGAGACCACCTGGGTGTTCCCTCGTACGCCAAAGCTTCTTGCCTTCTTGGTGTATCCGTCCCTCGATAGGTCCGACGATGAGGTTATCAGAACGGCCCCGGAAAGAGAAAAAACCTGAAAGAAAAAGAAAGAATGTGAAGGTACGCGGGTCCAGGGGCGGTTGAGCCGCATTTCAAACCACGGTCTTGGCTGTGCCCCCGTCCACGCCCACGATATTTTAAGTGCGTAGTTATGTACGCGCGACACATGTATCACCGCTTGATCGGGACTGGGACAGAGGCTGAATTGCTAGTTAAGCTCTGGAGGAGCCGGACTGTCCTGCCGCAGAGTAGCTCGGACTCTCTTGACAGTGTCCGAGGGTTTTACTGCCGAGTTGAAGTTCTACCTGAAAAGGCTGCTTTGTACTTCTGCTGCAAGGGCCGCGGTGTGCTCCTCAGTACAGAGGGAGCGTTTCGTGTTTCCATTGACTGTTATAACACTGCGTGGTCCGGGCATCTTGAGCTTGAGGTAAGCGTAGTGCGGCACCGCATTGAAGCGGGCAAATGCGGTTCGTCCGAGCAGTGTGTGATAGCCACTTCGGAAGGGGATGATATCGAAGATCAATTCTTCGCTTCGAAAATTATCCGGGGATGCGAAGACCACTTCCAGTGTGATTGAGCCCATACAGTAGGCCTCTACACCTGGTATGACACCTTTAAAGGTGGTTTTTGTGCGCTTGATCCTTGAGGGATCGATACCCATTTTGCGCACTGTATCCTGATAGAGTAGGCTTAGGCTGCTGCCGCCATCCATGAGGACTCGCGTAAGGTGGAATCCATCAATGATTGGGTCAAGGACTAGTGTAGCTGAACCGCCATGACGGATACTAGTCGGATGGTCCCTACGATTGAAGGTGATCGGACAGGATGACCATGGGTTGTACTTTGGGGCGACTGGCTCCATCGTGTAGACGTCCCTGAGTGCGCGCTTCCGCTCCCTCTTGGGGATATGGGTGGCGTATATCATATTCACCATTTTGACATGGGGAGGAAACTTCTTTTGTCCCCCTGTATTCTGTGGCCGGGGTTCCTCGTCATCGTCCTTGCTTTGCGAACCCTTCTCCTTGTTCTCGGTGTTTAACTTGCCGGCCTGTTTAAACACCCAACACTCTTTGTTGGTATGATTGGCTGGTTTATCAGGGGTGCCGTGGATTTGACATGGACGATCGAGTATGCGGTCCAAACTAGACGGGCCCGGATTATTTCTCTTGAATAGCTTCTTCCGCTGACTAGACTTAGAGCCGCTGAATCTGGCATTGACAGCCGTGTCTTCAGTGTTGTCACCGTTGCTTTGACGCTTGTATCTGTTGCGTTGGGGCTTGCAGTTGTCGTTTCTAGCTTCGGAAGTGCCAGGTTCGCCTATGTTATTGTTGCTACGGGCTAGCCAACTATCTTCACCCGCACAAAAGCGGGTCATGAGTGCCATAAGGGCCACCGTGGATTTCGGCTTTTCTTGGCTGAGGTGTCGGGCGAGCCACTCATCATGGATGCTGTGTTTAAAGGCCACTAAGGCTTCAGCGTCCGGACAGTTGACGATCTGGTTCTTTTAGTTAAGAACCTAGTCCAGAATTTCCTGGCTGACTCTCCGGGCTGTTGAATTATGTGACTTAAGTCGTCGACATCCAGAGGTCGAACGTATGTGCCTTGAAAGTTGTCGAGGAAGGCATCCTCCAAGTCCTCCCAGCTGCCGATGGAGTTTTCGGGCAGGATGTTCAACTAGTATCTGGCTGGCCCCTTGAGTTTGAGTGGGAGGTATTTGATGGCGTGAAGATCATCACCGCGGGCCATCTGAATATGGAGAAGAAAATCCTCGATCCATACCATGGGGTCTGTTGAGCTATCATATGATTCGATGTTCACAGGTTTAAACCCTTATGGGAATTCATGTCCCATTACTTCGTTAGTGAAGCAAAGGGGGTGTGCGGCGCCTCTATATCAGGCCAAGTCGTGACGTAGCTCGGATGGAGTTCGTCTGTGGTTTTCGGCTCGGACGTGGTTATGTTTGTCGCGTTCAGCCAGATATCCATCTCGCGCATCGAGGCATGCCCCCGTGATCTATAGATTGATCTTGTCTGACCTGCTCTGTTTTCCAGGTCGTGTCGCAGGCCATGTGTGTATCCCCGAACTGTTGTATTTCCATTTTTACGGCGAGGTATTGCAGGCTGGTATTCGGCTTGAGATGCCGCTTTGGCTCGGCCATGTGGTGGTCGGCCAACCGCATTATGCCTTGGTAGGACGGGCTCCGTTGCCTCGTCGTCGAACTGTGGTAATAGTTTGCGCTTCGGGTAGCTTTTGGTTGGGCGCTCGAGGCCATATTCCTCAGCTGCCAGGACAACAGTCCATCTTTCATTGAGCAGATCTTGATCAGCTTGAAGGTGCTGCTGTTTCTATTTCAGCCTCCTTACAGTGTCTATTAGCCGGCGCTTAAAGCGCTCCTGGCGGGCTCCTCAGGCACGATAAAGTCTTCATCGTCGAGGCTCACCTCATCCTCGGAGGGTGGAAGGTAGTTACTGTCCGCCGCGTCTTTGTTCATGGCATGTTCATTAGGGCTAGCTTGCCCATCTTCCCGCTCGTCCAGTGCGGAGGTTGGCTCAACGGGGTCTTCATTATCTACGTCGTCCAAAGTATTGTTTTCTCCTGTGACGGTGTTGCTGTTTTTACTACAGCATGGCTTAGAGCGGCGTCACTGACGTCGGTGCTTTGGCTGTGTCTCAAGAGGTTATCCTCGACTGGATTTTCATTGTCGCTGTTGTTTTCTTTGGGTGTATCCACCATGTATATGTCGTATGAGGAGGTGGCTGTCCAACACCCTGTAGGCGGTGGTTCCTGTTCCTCTCCGGCATCGTCGTCCATACCATCGATGTCTTCAGAGTCGAAATCAAGCATATCGGTTAAGTCGTCGACAGTGGCTATCAAGTGGGTGGTGGGTGGGTAACAAAATTCTTCGTCATCCGCTTCCCACTCAAGTTGGATGTAGTTTGGCCGAGAGTCTCCTGACAAGGTGAGGGATTTCAATGAGTTTAACACATCACCTAGAGGTGAGTGTTGGAAGATGTCCGCGGAGCTGAACTCCAGGATCGGCGCCCCATCTGATTCGATGGATGCAGATGCATGCGCTCCGGAACCTATGGCCAGAAATGAGTTCGAGGTTCCGGTGACACAAGCCCAGCTCGATGTTGGGTCTGTGTGCGGCTCGAGCGCCGTTGAGTATGCGGCTTCTGTGGCAGGGTTAAGCTTTCCCATCTCTGGACGCGGTCTACACTGGATCTAGGGCCAGAGCGGTTATGGGCGCTATCTCCTGAGTGCGGCCAGATCACAGATTTAAGTCATGTTCATCACGGCGGTAGGGTATAGCTGTCTTGGGATCGAATCCATCGAAGATCAAGTCTCCATGGATATCGGCCACAAAATTAAGGCTTCCAAATCTGACCCGATGGCCAGGGGCGTAGCTATCAATCTGCTCTAGATGGCCAAGTGAGTTGGTCCGCAGTGCGAAGCCGCCAAATACGAAGATCTGTCCGGGGAGAAAGACCTCCTCTTGGACTGTGTTGTTGTAGATGATTGATGGAGCCATCAAGCCTTCTGGTGACGACGCAGTGGAACTCTCAATGAAAGCACCAATGTCGGTGTCAAAACCGGTGGATCTCGGGTAGGGGGTCCCGAACTGCCCGTCTAAGGCTAATGGTAACAGGAGGCGGGGGACACAATGTTTACCCAGGTTCGGGCCCTCTCTATGGAGGTAATACCCTACTTCCCGCTTGATTGATCTTGAGGAATATGAGTATTACAAGAGTTGATCTACCACGAGATCGTAATGGCTAAACCCTAGAAGCTAGCCTATGATTATGATTGTTGTTGTCCTACGGACAAAACCCTCCAGTTTATATAGACACCGGAGGAGGCTAGGGTTACACAAGGTCGGTTACAGAGAAAGGAATCTACATATCTGAATCGCCAAGCTTGCCTTCCACGCGAAGGAGAGTCCCATCCGGACACGGGACGAAGTCTTCTATATTGTATCTTCATAGCCCAATAGTCTGGACCATGTATATAGTCCGGGTGTCTGAGGACCCCTTAGTCCAGGACTCCCTCAGACGCCACGACCAAGGCGCAGGCGGAGGAGGCTGCACGTGGCCAGGCCCCGCAACTCGTCATCCCTCTCTGCTCCATGCCACCCGCACCTGAAATCCTGGTGTCGCTTGGGGGAGCTGGCGATGCCCTGCTGGTCATGGAGAGAGCGGGGGGTGACGGCATCACCCTGGGGGTGGAGATTCCTCCGCTGGTGCCGACAGTCCAGGACCAAAGCAGCCAGCCTGACGCACCACCGGCGCCGCCGGGTGGTGGCGAGCTGGCAGCAGGGGCGACCATCGCGGACCGCTCTCCGGCACGCCAGCGTGCGGCGAAGGCGGCTTTGGCGCCACGACCGCAGGAGGCTGGGGCTGCAAGTTAGTCGGCCCTGGAGGTGGAGGCCACCAGTCTAGGCTCGCCGGAGTGGACGCATGGGGGCGGAACAGCCATTCTGAATGTAGCCGCGTAGGACATTCGGGCCCGGCTCCAGGCTCAGGCCGCCGCTCTCCAGAACTACACGCAGGAGTTCCTGGCGGCGCAAGCGGTCATCCGGGTATGATTCTTGCCTTTGATTCTTGTACTCTTTCGTGGGGGCACTTCAGTGCACCCATTGGGTGTAGTCCTCGCGTTCCGAGCCGGATGCTGAGCAGGCAGCCTGGAACTTCCAAGCAGGCTTGAATGCTGACTTGCTTTCTTTTCTGTTGTCTTTGTTGCAGGATTCTCACAATCTCCGTGCGGCCTCCTTCAACTCCCAGGTCCGAGAGCTGGCCTAGCGGACCGCCGACTTGTCCGAGAGCCGAAGTAAGCACTCCGTCTTCTCTCTCTCACGGGGGCGCATCAGCGCACCCGCTGGGTGTAGTCCCTGAGATTGGGGCCGACTACTGAGCAGTCGAGCCGGATCTCTCTGGCAATCTCTTGTCTTATTTTTTTTGATTATTGACCATCTTTCTTTGCTATTTTTGCAGAGGCCAACGCCACCTTGCAGCAACAGCTGGGCGAGGCCCAAACCGCGCTGCGCGCCAAGGAGGAGGAGTGTAACAAGGCGGCCCAGGAGCGCGACCGCCTAGTCAAGAAGCTGTCCGACCAGGAGGAGCTTCACAAGGCGGCCCTCCAGACGGCAAAGGAGAGCGAGGCCGCTCTCCAAGCCGAGTTAGAGACTTAGTGCTCGAATTGGGCCGATGCGGAGAGGGTGCTGAACAACGGCTACGGCCGGATCAAAGACATGGTCGACGGTGAGTTGCCTTCTTCTTTCCTTCGACTGCCGACTTGTTATATGACCCGACTTTTGACTTCATATTTCTCTTTTCATCTTGCGCAGAGTACTTCCCTGGCTACACCGTTGTCGCCAGCCAGGCCATCGAAGCACACCGCGAAGAGCGAAGGCAGGCTGGTGCAAAGACGCCCCGAATGCCCGTCGGTCGCTCGACGAGCAGCTCCTTGCCATCAATGCTCGACTCCAGACGACCCACCGGATGCTCCGCCGGCTGCAGCGCGTCGAAGCCCAGGTTATCTCTGCCCTTTGGCCAGGCGTCCCAGCTCCGCGTACCCCCAGTCAGACTGCCGATTGGCTCGACGTGGCTGTCTGCCGTTTCGAGGCGTGGAAGGGCTCCTCGGCCAGGGCAGGTGCACAACGGGCCTTGGAGTTCGTCAAAGCATGGTATCCTGGGCTAGATCTAGCCCATTGGCCACGTTTCGATAGGAGGCCAACAAAGAGCTGGTGGCGGTGAGGGGCGCTCTTATTCATCGCGCTGCGGTGATCACCGAGTACACCGACACCAGCCTCTTTGTCCCCGAGCTGAACGAAGAGGGTGCTGAGGTGCCGGCGGACTTGTTCGGGCTGAACCCGGAAGACGGCGAAGACTCGGTGGAGGAGATCGCCTCCAGCGACGAGGGCGAAGACGAGGAGAGCGAAGATGGTGAAGATGTCGCGCCAGATGACGGAGCGGACGACCAACCTCAACTCGACCGAGCCTCAAGCAATGAACCGCGTGTGAGCGTGTCGACTACTACTGGGGACGACCAAGCTGAGACTCGCCAGCCGACCACTCCACCATCTGGTGCCGCTGACTCCACCAACCTGCCGGACCCGCCTGCTGCTTCCTTGGCCTAGGTGGCCAACTTTTATCTTATCTTTTCCTACCTAGTAGTATTTTGAACAATACTGTTAAATTCGCACAGTTCCACCCACTGGGGGTGTATTCAAACTTTGTTGAATTGTGGATTGAAACCTTGCTTATGTAAATATTATCTCGCACATGCTGTGCTTGTCACATCCCTAGTTCTGGTATGACCTAGACTAGCTAGTCATGTGTGCATCATGTTTAAATTCCCTTTAAGTATGAAATGGGGATTTGTGAAATCCTCAGAATCATTTCTAGAAATGACCCAAATAAAAATTTCTCCACAAGGGTCCAAGAAAATGCTCATGTTGCTCTCTGAAAATATTGGACAGAGGTAAAAATCAAACCAATATTTTTAAGAGCCCATAAGTATTTATTTTGGGCATTTGGAATTAATACAGTAATTATTTTCTTTGGATATATATTGTTATATATATAAAATATTGTCCAAAAACTATGCCATTTATTAAGGAGCTCTGGAATAATATAACTAGCTTCTATAAAAATTGTCATAAGAAAATAAAATGGTTTAGTATTTTTATTAAACCAAACAAATGTCAGAAAAATAGAAAAGAGAAACAAATCAGGAGAGAAACTTACCTGGCGCCTACCTTCAGCCCACAGGCCCAGCACTGTGTGGCCCAGGAGCTGGCCCAGCCCACCACCGCTGCCAGTTGCCCTCCTCCTTGCGCCAGAAGCACGCCGGCGTGTCGCCTGCGCGCGCACTCGCGACCACCTCATGCTTCCACCTCCTCCTGCCTCCCTGCTCGCTTCGTCGACCCCCTGGAGACGCCACGCAGCCACCCCGACCCCCTCTCACTCTCCCCCGTGCTCCTCCTCTCCTCTGTCACCCTCTCTCGCACGCACCCGAGCGCAACCGACGCCACCGCTCGCCGTTGTCGTGTCCACGCGCTCCGCTGCTGTGGGCTACGCCTTCTCGACGAGATGCATGGCGCCGGATGCCCTGGAGCGCTGCCATCGCCATCGTCTTCGCCTCCGGCCGCCGCAGATCTCCATCGCCGCTCGCCGCCGTCAGCGCCTTCCCCGAGCTCGCCGTCGTCTCTTCCGGTCCCCTGTGAGCTCTTCCGCGTCGGTTCCCCCTCCTCTCCTGCCTCCCCGTACACTGTAGCGCGTGCCCGCTCGAGCCCGAGCTCCGGCCGCCGCCACGAGCTCTGCTCCGGCGAGCTCCGGCCCCCCCAGCTCCTCCCACCCGCCCCACCAGATGCGCGAGAGCCCGGGCTACGCCCCGGTGCTCTCCGACGCCGTCCCCGTGGCCTGTAACGCGGACACCGCCGTGTCCCGTGGTCGCCGGCGACGACCTCGCCGGCCTGACAGGTGGACCCCGCCGTCAGGTGATTAGCTTAAGCTAATCACCAACTAACCTAACCCCTGACGCTGACATGTGAGCCCTAGTGCCCCCTAATCTTTAATTAAACTAAACAAAACCCCCTGTTTAACCCGTGTCACTGACGTGTGGCCCCACACGTCAGGTTTGACCCGGTCAGCCACGGTTGACTCGCTGACGTCATGCCTCTGTAATGCTGACACAATTATTCATTTTCTGGATTTAAATTAATCAGGAAATTCCAGAAAATGATTTAAACTTCAAAAATTCATAGAAATTCAACCATAGCTCAGATTGAAATAATTTATATATGAAAAATTATCAGAAAAATGTAATCTATCCATCTGTACTAGTTTCATGCATGACAAACCAACCTGAACCTGCTGTATAGGTGAAAACATATAAATGGCATATATAAGAGCTTAATTTGGAGTTGCATTTGAACCCTTGATTCAAATGGACTTCATTCAATTTGAATACTAGTTGCATTAGCTCAAACAGCATCACATCTACATGCCATGTTCATGCATCATATTGTTGCATATGTTTGTGTATTGATTGCCGACACTGTTCCTTCTCGATAGGTCCTGCTCCGGAGTCCGTTCCAGAGTACCTTTCTGAGGAGCAGTGCCCCCTTGTTGATATACCAGGCAAGCAAACCCCCTTGTTCATTCCGATACAATCCTACTCTCTCGCTCCTGCTCTCAGTTATTGCATTAGGACAACAACGATTCATCTGCTACTTTGTGTTGTGGTAGTTGAACCCATTCCTCTGCATGACCTGTCATTGCCACAGTAAATAGTTGAAACCCACTAGCATGTGTAGGAGTTGATTGAGCCATGTTGTGTTCCTACCATGCTATGCTGTCTATTGCTTAGAGTGTGTCAGGTCTGATTCATTGGGAATGAATTGGAGTGCAGCGCTCTATGTTCTGATGCTGAGAGTTAAGTGTGTGAACACGATTTGGTAAAGGTAGCGGTGAGAGGCCATGTAGGAGTACATGGTGGGTTGTCTCACTGGAACCGTCCTTAAGCACTGAGTTCTATGTATGTTGTCCAATGACTCGATACTACCACACATTGGGCTCCGGGCGCTCCAAGCCCTCTCGACTTATTAACCGACTTGATCTCTGTCCAGGAGTCACAACTAGTTTCTGGTGTTTGTAGGTAGCTGGCTTGCTGCAACTAAACCCCACATTACCTTATTGATACAAATGCATGTATAATAGGATCTGATGTAAGTCTTGCTGAGTACCTATGTACTCATGTTGCTTTATTTATATTTTTGTAGCGGAGACTTCGGTCTTACTAGTGTTCTCATGGACTTCGACAAGTAGCTTGTACCTCAGCTACGATCTTGATCGGACGTTGTAGATAGTCAGGCTTTTCAGCCTTTTCCATTTGTAGATGTCTGTACTCAGACATGTAATGCTTCCGCTTGTTGCTTGATTGCTCTGAATGTTGGGTCATGTGACCCCTGTTTGTAATAAATGCTATAATGGCTCTTCCGAGCCTTTATCTATATGAGTTGTTGAGTTATGCTGTGATGCCATGTTGTACAGCACATACTTGCATGTTATGCGTACATGTAATGTGTATTGCTATGTCTGGGATCTGACTATCTAGTTGTTTATCCTTAGTAGTCTCTCTTACCGGGAAATGTCTCCTAGTGCTTCCACTGAGCCATGGTAGCGTGCTACTGCTCCGAAACACTTAGGCTGGCCGGCATGTGTCCTTCTTCATTCTTGTGTCTGTCCCTTCGGGGAAATGTCACGCGATGAATACCGGAGTCCTGTTAGCCCAGTGCTACAACCTGGATTCACTCGCTGATGACCGACACGTTCGATGCTGGGTCATGGATGCCTGTCCCTGTAAGTTTGTGCCACTTTGGGTTTACGACTAGCCATGTCAGCCCGGGCTCCTTATCATATGGATGCTAGCGACACTGTCATATACGTGTGCCAAAAGGCGCAAATGGTCCCGGGCAAAGGTAAGGCGACACCCGTGGGGATACCGTGCGTGAGGCCGCAAAGTGATATGAGGTGTTACATGCTAGATCGATGTGGCATTGAGTCGGGGTCCTGACAGCTTTGGTATCAGAGCCTGACTGCCTGTAGGATTACCAAGCCAAACTGGTCGAAGTTGAGTCTAGAAATTCTTTAGTTATGTAAGGGAATTGATTGTGGGAAGGAACGTAAGGCTCTTTTTACCCCTTATACCTCATGGCCTTCTGATCTGAGTCATCCTATCTTTCCTGCGGAGTTAAGGAACTAGGCTTTCTCTTCCGTCTATCAGGATCACGTGTTACTACTCCGTAGTCCCATAGGATTGGTTGATTAGAGTATTACCCCCAGTTTCGAGTACTTCCGGTGTAGCCTGTTTAGTATGATCTCAGAACCTTGGGTGATGATGTTGAGTATGTACTACCCCATTTTAGCAGGATGTCTCATTCTGAGCATTTTACTGCCGTTCTGCTGCCGGAATTGCCCGAGAAGTTCGAGAGTTACTAATTTCCTTGTCCTACATTCTATAGCCTATAGTTGATGCTGATTCTGTCCTTGGTTTCGTTTCTCAGGATGTCATCAGTTAAACGAAGTTCCATTGCTCGTAAACAGAACCACGGAGATGGAAGGGATGAGGATCCTCCCGACCAGCCTTCGTTGACAGAGTTCATGCTAGAGATGGAGATGAACAAGCGTGAGTCTAACCGCTTGTTGGCACGTATCGAGGAGAACACCGCACATCAGTTCAAAGGGTCTGCTACCATTCATGACTTCATTCATTTGCACCCACCCACCTTTCATCATTCTATTGAGCCACTCGATGCAGATGACTGGCTCCGTAGCACCACTCATAAGCTGCGTTCCGCGAACGTAGCTAAAGATGACAAGGTCACCTATGCCACATACCACCTGGAAGGTCCTGCTAGTCTTTGGTGGCAGAACTATGAGGCTATGCTTCCAGCTGGTCAGATTCCTACCTGGAAGGATTTCATTGAGGCTTTTCACGAGCATCACATTCCCCAGGCCCTCATCGATCGCAAGAGAGAAGAGTTCTGTAGTTTCACCCAGAGTAAGATGGCTGTTGATGCTTACAGCAGAGAGTTTGAGAACCTCACCCGCTATGCCACAGAAGAGGTGTCCACGGACGCCAAGAAGCAAGCTAGGTTCCGGAAGGGTCTCAACCCCAAGTTGCGTCGTGATCTCCACCTGCATCTTTGTGATACATTCCAAGCTCTTGTGAACAAGGCCATCAATGCAGAGATAGCTCAGCTCACTTACGAGGAGTCTCGTAAGCACACCCGTGATTTGGGATCTTCCTCTGGCTCTAGTTCCCAGAAGCGCCGGATTTGGGTTCCAAACTCCGCTCTTCCTCCCGGATATCCACCAAGGCCATCTCATGTGGTGCCTCCCCCAGCTCAGTCGTATGTTCCATCTAGGCCTACTGGTAGACCGCTTGTTAGTGCGGGTCCACGTCCAACCTCGGGGACTTGCTTCACATGCGGGAAGCCAGGACACTATACACGTGACTGCTCTCAAGCCAGTTATGCTCCACCCCGGCCCGAGAAGACTGTTGGCTGTGTTAAGCCATCAAGTAAGACGATCAGTGCCAAGACAGCTCACACTAAACGTGGACGTGTGCATCACGTCTCAGCTAAAGACGCTCATGATGATCCGGATGTCGTTCTTGGTACACTCCTTGTCAATTGTCATCCAACATCGGTTCTGTTCGATACTGGAGCATCTCATTCTTTCATTTCTGAAGGCTATGCTCGTTTGCACGACATGTCATCTTGTGACATGCCAACACCACTTGAAATCCAAACCCCAGGGTCTAGATGGCAAACTACCAGAATCAACTATGGTAATGAAATCCTTGTTGATAGACTTGTATTTCTTGCATCACTTGTAGCCCTCAAGTCCTCAGATATTAACATCATCTTGGGTATGGACTGGATGACAGCTCATCATGCCAAGATTGATTGTTACACCAGATCTGTTCAACTTACACACCCATCTGGCAAGATAGTCACTGTCTCCACTAGAGTTGCAAAGCGTCAGCTCTATTCTCTTAATGCCAGCCCTCTTCCAGACCTTGAAGATATCCCGGTAGTCCGTGACTTTCCGGATGTCTTTCCAGAGGAACTGCCAGGTGTTCCACCTGACAGAGATGTAGAGTTCGCCATAGATCTTATTCCAGGAACTGCTCCAATCTCTAGGAGACCTTAGAAGATGGCACCCTTAGAACTAGCCGAGCTTAAGAAAGAACTTGATGAGTCCTTGCAAAAGGGTTTCATCAATCCTAGTTCTTCTCCTTGGGCTTGCCCCGTCCTCTCCGTCAAGAAGAAGGATGGTACGGACCGGATGGTTGTATATTATCGTCCCGTCAATTTGGTCACGATAAAGAACAAATATCCGCTCCCCAGGATCAACGACCTATATGATCAGCTCGCTGGATCCTCAGTCTTCTCCAAGATGGATTTGAGGTTAGGCTACCACCAAATCAAGATCAGAAATGGGGACATTCCCAAGACAACATTTGTCACTCGTTATGGCCAGTACGAGTACACCGTTATGTCCTTCGGTCTAACCAACGCTCCAGCCACATTCTCCCGCTTGATGAACTCGATCTTCATGGAGTACTTAGATAAATTCGTCGTGGTTTACCTCGATGATATCCTTATTTACTCAAAGAACGAAGAAGAGCATGCCGAACATCTTAGACTTGTGTTATAAAAACTCAGAGAGCACCGCCTTTATGCCAAGTTCTCCAAGTGTGAATTTTGGTTGCCAGAAGTGACCTACCTAGGCCACGTAATCTCTGGTAAGGGCATTGCTGTCAATCCCGAGAGAGTTAAGGCCGTTCTTGATTGGACTCCACCTGAAACCGTTAAACAAGTTAGGAGTTTCCTTGGTCTAGCCACCTATTGTCGCCCCTTTGTTGAAAACTTCTCCAAAGTAGCCAAACCCCTCAAGGAACTTCTCAAGAAAGATAAAAAGTTTGAGTGGTCCCCATAGTGTGAGTACAGTTTTCAGGAACTGAAAAGGCGCCTGACTTCTGCTCCCATACTTGTGCCACCGGATTTCACAAAGGACTTTGTTATCTACTGCGACGCCTCACGACAGGGACTAGGTTGCATTCTTATGCAGGATCGTCATGTGATTGCCTATGCATCTCAACAGTTGCATCCACATGAGGATAATTACCCTACACATGATCTAGAGCTTGCAGCCATAGTCTATGCACTCAAGACCTGGCGACATTACCTCCTTGGTAAACTTTGCGAGATCTACACCGATCACCAGAGTCTCAAGTATATCTTCACACAACCAGATTTGAACCTTAGGCAAAGACGTTGGTTGGAGTTAATCACAGATTATGATCTAGGGATTACCTACACCCCAGGCAAAGCCAATGTCATGGCTGATGCTCTAAGCCGTAAATCCTATTGCAGCAATCTCATGTTGCAGCAAGGCCAACCACTTCTCCATGAGGAATTTTGTAAGCTTAACCTTCACATTGCTCCTCAGGGATTCCTTTCTACCTTGGTGGCAAAACCTGATCTTGAGGATCGGATTGTCGCTGCTCAAAAGCAAGACACAGGAATTTCTCGGATCAAGAGAAACATTAAGAAGGGAGTTGGTGGATGTTTCTCTATGGATGATCGTGGTGTTGTTTTCTTTGAGAATTGCTTGGTGGTTCCCAAGAATCAACATCTGCACAATTGATTCTTAAGGAGGCGCATGAATCTCCTCTCACGATTCATCCCGGTAGTACTAAGATGTATCAGGACCTACGTCAGAGGTTCTGGTGGACTAGGATGAAGAGAGAAATTGCTGAGTTCATTGCTAAATGTGACGTTTGTCGTCGCGTTAAGGCAGAGCATCAAAGACCTGCTGGCACCCTTCAGCCTTTAGCTATTCCTGAATGGAAATGGGATAAAGTTGGTATGGACTTCATCACCGGCTTTCCCAGGACCAAGAGAGGGAATAAGGCTATCTTCGTAGTCATTGATCGTCTCTCCAAAGTGGCGCACTTCCTACCTGTTCGAGAGAGTATCACTGCTAGTCAGCTCGCTGACTTATATATTTCTCGAATAGTATCACTTCATGTTGTTCCACTAGAGATCAATTCAGACCGTGGTAGTCTTTTCACTTCTCATTTCTGGGAGAGTTTCCAAACTGCCATGGGAACCCATCTTTCCTTCAGTACCGCTTTCCACCCTCAGTCGAGTGGTCAGGTGGAACGGGTTAAACAAATTCTCGAAGACATGCTTAGAGCTTGCGTTATATCATTCGGTATGGATTGGGAGAAATATCTTCCTTTCGCCGAGTTTGCTTATAACAATAGCTATCAATCCAGTCTCAAGAAAGCTCCTTTTGAGGTTCTCTATGGACGAAGATGTCGAACACCTTTGAACTGGTCAGAAACCGGTGAAAGACAATTCTTTGGACCGGACATGATCCAGGAGGCAGAAGAGCAAGTTCGCATCATTCGTGAGAATTTGAAGACAGCCCAGTCTCGTCAAAAGAGCCAGTATGATCGTCATCATAAGGATATGACTTATGAAATTGGCGACAAAGCTTACCTTCGGGTTACTCCTTTGAAGGGTACCCATCGTTTCGGTATCAAAGGCAAGTTGGCTCCTCGTTACATTGGTCCTTTTCGTATTCTCGCTAAACGAGGAGAGGTTGCCTACCAGTTGGAACTACCCCCACATCTTTCTCGAGTTCATGATGTCTTCCACGTTTCTCAACTCAGGCGTTGCTTCTCGGATCCTATCCGCGGAGTGGACCACGAAACGCTTGATCTCCAAGATAACCTCACATATCGAGAGTATCCAGTTCGCATTCTTGATCAAGCAGAGCATGTCACTCGACGTCATAACATCATGTTTCTCAAGGTTCAATGGTCTCATCATTCCGAGAGAGAAGCTACCTGGGAGCGAGAAGATCATCTTCGATTGGAGTACCCCACCTTCTTTCCGTCGACCCCTGAATCTCGGGACGAGATTCTTTCAAGTGGGGGCGAGTTGTCACATCCCTAGTTCTCGTATGACCTAGACTAGCTAGTCATGTGTGCATCATGTTTAAATTCCCTTTAATTATGAAATGGGGATTTGTGAAATCCTCAGAATCATTTCTAGAAATGACCCAAATAAAAATTTCTCCAAAAGGGTCCAAGAAAATGCTCATGTTGCTCTCTGAAAATATTGGACAGAGGTAAAAATCAAACCAATATTTTTAAGAGCCCATAAGTATTTATTTTGGGCATTTGGAATTAATACAGTAATTATTTTCTTTGGATATATATTGTTATATATATAAAATATTGTCCAAAAACTATGCCATTTATTAAGGAGCTCTGGAATAATATAACTAGCTTCTATAAAAATTGGCATAAGAAAATAAAATGGTTTAGTATTTTTATTAAACCAAACAAATGTCAGAAAAATAGAAAAGAGAAACAAATCAGGAGAGAAACTTACCTGGCGCCTACCTTCAGCCCACAGGCCCAGGAGCTGGCCCAGCCCACCACCGCTGCTAGTTGCCCTCCTCCTTGTGCCAGAAGGACGCCGGCGTGTCGCCTGCGCGCGCACTCGCGGCCACCTCATGCTTCCACCTCCTCCTGCCTCCCTGCTCGCTTCGTCAACCCCCTGGAGACGCCACGCAGCCACCCCGACCCCCTCTCACTCTCCCCCGTGCTCCTCCTCTCCTCTGTCACCCTCTCTCGCACGCACCCGAGCGTAACCGACGCCACCGCTCGCCGTTGCCGCGGCCACTGCCTCCCCCTCGTCCCTCCGTCGTGTCCATGCACTCCGCCGCTGTGGGCTACGCCTTCTCAACAAGACGCACGTCGCCGAATGCCCTGGAGCGCCTCCATCGCCATCGTCTTCGCCTCCGGCCGCCGCAGATCTCCGTCGCCGCTCGCCGCCGTCAGTGCCTTCCCCGAGCTCGCCGTCGTCTCTTACGGTCCCCTGTGAGCTCTTCCGCATCGGTTCCCCCTCCTCTCCTGCCTCCCCGTACGCCGTAGCCGCGTGCCCGCTCGAGCTCGAGCTCCGGCCGCCGCCGCGAGCTCTGCTCCGACGAGCTCCGCCCCCCAGCTCCTCCCACCTGCCCCACCAGATGCGCGAGAGCCCGGGCTACGCCGTGGTGCTCTCCGACGCCGTCCTCGTGGCCTGTAACGCGGACAACGCCGTGTCCCGTGGTCGCCGGCAATGACCTCGCCGGCCTGACAGGTGGACCCCGCCGTCAGGTGATTAGCTTAAGCTAATCACCAACTAACCTAACCCCTGACGCTGACATGTGAGCCCCAGTGCCCCCTAATCTTTAATTAAACTAAACCAAACCCCCTGTTTAACCCGTGTCACTGACGTGTGGCCCCACACGTCAGGTTTGACCCGGTCAGCCACGGTTGACTCGCTGACGTCATGCCTCTGTAATGCTGACACAGTTATTCATTTTCTGGATTTAAATTAATCAGGAAATTCCAGAAAATGATTTAAACTTCAAAAATTCATAGAAATTCAACCGTAGCTCAGATTGAAATAATTTATATATGAAAAATTATCAGAAAAATGTAATCTATCCATCTGTACTAGTTTCATGCATGACAAACCAACCTAAACCTGCTGTATAGGTGAAAACATATAAATGACATATATAAGAGCTTAATTTGGAGTTGCATTTGAACCCTTGATTCAAATGGACTTCATTCAATTTGAATACTAGTTGCATTAGCTCAAACAGCATCACATCTACATGCCATGTTCATGCATCATATTGTTGCATATGTTTGTGTATTGATTGCCGACACTGTTCCTTCTCGATAGGTCCTGCTCTGGAGTCCGTTCCAGAGTACCTTTCTGAGGAGCAGTGCCCCCTTGTTGATCTACCAGGCAAGCAAACCCCCTTGTTCATTCCGATACAATCCTACTCTCTCGCTCCTGCTCTTAGTTATTGCATTAGGACAACAACGATTCATCTGCTACTTTGTGCTGCGGTAGTTGAACCCATTCCTCTGCATGACCTGTCATTGCCACAGTAAATAGTTGAAATCCACTAGCATGTGTAGGAGTTGATTGAGCCATGTTGTGTTCCTACCATGCTATGCCTGCTATTGCTTAGAGTGTGTCAGGTCTGATTCATTGGGAATGAATTGGAGTGCAGCGCTCTATGTTCTGATGCTGAGAGTTAAGTGTGTGAACACGATTTGGTAAAGGTAGCGGTGAGAGGCTATGTAGGAGTACATGGTGGGTTGTCTCACTGGAACCGTCCTTAAGCACTGAGTTCTATGTATGTTGTCCAATGACTCGATACTACCACACATTGGGCTCCGGGCGCTCCAAGCCCTCTCGACTTATTAACCGACTTGATCTCTGTCCAGGAGTCGCAACTAGTTTCTGGTGTTTGTAGGTAGTGCTATTTTTCTACCAAGTGGCACCCGGCAGGGTGGGCTTGGGACAGACTAGGCACACGTGGCCTGGTGTACCGAGTGGCACCCAGATGGTGGGCTCGGGAACCCTGCACACATCGTTTGGGGCCGTGAGCGACACCCCGGCCGGATCTCCTTGCGGATGGAACCCGAATAGGCGATAAACCTGGGCTAGAGTCTTGTGTGGTTAGTCAGGTCGTGGCCGACACCCTCGCCAGGCTTCCGCTTGAAGGTTGCCGAGATACATGACGTGTGCATGGCGGTAAGTGGCGAGAGCGTGTGTGAAGAAGTACACCCCTGCAGGGTTAACATGATCTATTCGAATAGCCGGGTCCACGGTTATGGACTTCTTGGATGCTTACATGGTACATAGACAACTTGAAGTGGATACTCTAAAATGCTCAAGACAAGTGTGAGTGCTATGATGGCCTTCTCGTAGGGAGACGGGGATGAATCCATAGTAGTGTATTGTGTGGTGATTAGTGGACTCGTGTGCGCCATATCACCTCAAAGAAGTTCTGGTAGTCGTAGCACAGGATAGCCACAGAGTCAAAGCTGGCTTGCTGCAACTAAACCCCACATTACCTTATTGATACAAATGCATGTATAATAGGATCTGATGTAAGTCTTGCTGAGTACCTATGTACTCATGTTGCTTTATTTATGTTTTTGTAGCGGAGACTTCGGTCTTACTAGTGTTCTCATGGACTTCGACAAGTAGCTTGTACCTCAGCTACGATCTTGATCGGACGTTGTAGATAGTCAGGCTTTTCAGCCTTTTCCATTTGTAGATGTCTGTACTCAGACATGTAATGCTTCCGCTTGTTGCTTGATTGCTCTGAATGTTGGGTCATGTGACCCCTATTTGTAATAAATGCTATGATGGCTCTTTCGAGCCTTTATCTATATGAGTTGTTGAGTTATGCTGTGATGCCATGTTGTACAGCACATACTTGCATGTTATGCGTACGTGTAATGTGTATTGCTATGTGTGGGATCTGACTATCTAGTTGTTTATCCTTATTAGTCTCTCTTACCGGGAAATGTCTCCTAGTGCTTCCACTGAGCCATGGTGGCGTGCTACTGCTCCAGAACACTTAGGCTGGCCGGCATGTGTCCTTCTTCGTTCCTGTGTCTGTCCCTTTGGGGAAATGTCACGCAATGAATACCAGAGTCCTGTTAGCCCAGTGCTACAGCCTGGATTCACTCGCTGATGACCGACACATTCGATGCTGGGTCATGGATGCCTGTCCCTGTAAGTTTGTGCCACTTTGGGTTTACGACTAGCCATGTCAGCCCGGGCTCCTTATCATATGGATGCTAGCGACACTGTCATATACGTGTGCCAAAAGGCGCAAACGGTCCCGGGCAAAGGTAAGGCGACACCCGTGGGGATACCGTGCGTGAGGCCGCAAAGTGATATGAGGTGTTACATGCTAGATCGATGTGGCATTGAGTCGGGGTCCTGACAGTGCTTGCGCCAAGTTCTGACTTTTCTTGCTTTTTCGTCCTTTTTGGCTTTTTCCTTTGCCGCCCTCCCTTGGCTGCCATCTTGCCAGCCAGGCAGCCGCTCTGCGGACTGTGGCTGGGACAAGCACTTAGCCGTTTGGGAGGACAAGTACTTCAGCCATCGAGGACGTAGCAAGGTAAGTGAGAAGCCGGCCGGCCGGCTGCTCAGCAGCAGGTCGGCGAGGCGGGAAGCCGGCTTATCTTATGTAAATGCTTTGGTCCTTAGCCTTTTTTCATGTGGGCATCGTTTCCTGCCTTTCACTCTTGCCAGCCGGACAGCCGCTCTGCGAGCTACGGCTTGTGGCAAGAGCGGGCTTAGATGATGGCACATTACTTGTCCGACTGCAGGTAGCATTGTCATAATACAAGGCAGCCAGCCCCCCGAGCTGACTGGTCGCACCCGGTGCTAGGCAGAAAGAAGGAGTAACACATTCATAGGCATGAAACTTATCATATAGATAAAAAGGGTAGTCCCCGAGTGCTCTTCGGGGGACCCGACGTCTTGTACTTAATACAAAAGATAGCGTGGTACATACTGCATCAACTGTAAAATCTTTGAAGGAGGTTTGCATTCCGTGGGCGCTCTCATTCCTTGCCGGAGTAATCCCTCTTGCGGGCCCTGGGCTTCTGTGCATTGATCAGATAGTGGGAGTCATTTCCCAAGGCCTTGCTGATGATGAAGGGGCCTTCCCAAGGGGCCGAGAGCTTGTGCTGGCCAGCTGTTCGCTGGATCAGCTGGAGCACAAGTTCTCCCTCTTGGAAGGATCTTGGCTTGACCTTCCGACTGTGGTAGCGGCACAAGCTCTGCTGGTAGATGGCGGACCGGCTGAGTGCCAACAGCCGTCCCTCCTCCAGCAGATCGATGCCGTCTTCTCATGCTTCCTTCGTCTCCGCCTCCGTGTACATGGTGACACGAGGTGAGTCGAACTCAATGTCAGTTGGGATGACAGCTTTGGCCCCGTACACAAGGAAGAAAGGAGTGAAGCCGGTTGACTTGTTTGGAATGGTGCGCATGCTCTAGAAGACGGCCGACAGCTCATCGATCCAGCAGCCGGCCGAACGCTCTAGTGGCTCGACCAGTCGGGGCTTGATGCCGGAGAGGATGAGGCCGTTTTCTTGCTCAACTTGGTCGTTTGACTGCGGATGGGCAACGGATGTTAAGTCCAGTCGGATGCCCTGTGTCGCGTAGAAACGGGCCAATTCTCCTTGGCAAAATTCATGTTGTTGTCGATGATGATACTGTGTGGTATGCCGTCTCAGACGGTTATGTCTGCAATGAAGATCACGACAGTCGGCCCATTCAACTTCTTGATTGGCTTTGCTTCAATCCACTTGATGAACTTGTCCATGGAGACAAGCAAATGAGTCATGCCGCCGCGTGCCGTCTTGAATGGGCCCACCATGTCCAGCCCCCAGACGGCAAAGGGCCAAGTGAGGGGGATGGTCTTTAGTGCAGAAGCCGACAGATGTTGCTTGGAGCTGAATTTCTGGCACCCCTTGCAATGCTTGACCAAGTCTTTGGCGTCTTCCAAAGCAGTCGGCCAGAAGAAACCATGGCGGAAAGCTTTGGCAACAAGTGATCTTGAGGCCGCATGGTAGCCGCATTCGCCTTGATGGATATCTTTGAGGATTGCCATGCCTTTCTCTGGTTTGACGCAGCGCTGGAAGACTCCAGTCACGTAGCACCTGACAAGCTCTCTGTTTACTATCGTGTAGGCTCCTGCCCGGCGCTGTACTTGCCTGGCCGAGATCTCATCAGTCGGCAGCTCTTTGTTCACTAGAAAGTTGAGGATTGGCTGAGCCCATGATGGAGTTGCGACTTCTTCTACCGCCAGTACGACCACTACAACTAGGGCGGTTGGGTTGGGAGGTGGAGGGTTGGAGTCGGCCACCGCCTGCTATGTGGTTGAAGTCCCCGGGCCAGGTACTGAAGTCCCCGGGCCGGGTGCAGCTGCAACAGTCCCCGAGCCGGCTACCGAAGTCCCCGAGCCGTCTGCTGAGGTCCCCAAGTCGGATCCAACTGATCCTGGAGCAGCCGACACGAAGATGGAATCTGATTCCGGCGAAGGCTTGATAGACGACTTGAGGAGGCGCTGAAGGGAGACGCCAGTTGGAGCTGATTCGTGCCAGGGCATCTGCTTGCTCGTTGTCGGCCCGTGGCACGTGAAGGAACTCGCACACTTTGAAATATTCGCTGAGTTGCTGGACGAGGAAGCGGTAGCTTGCCATGTTTGCATCTTTAGCGTCCTAGTCGCCGAATGACTGGTGGACCACCAAGTCCGGGTCGCCATAGCACAGGACCCGGCGGATGCCGAGTTCTTTGGCCAGCTGGAGCCCGTGTACAAGCGCTTCGTACTCGGCCACATTATTGGAGGCGGCGAAGTGGATTTGCAATGTGTATCTGAGCTTGTATCCCTTGGGAGAGGTGAGGATGATGCCAGCTCCCAGACCATTGTGCATCTTGGAACCGTCAAAGTGCATCCGCCTGGGTCTCGGCCCAGACGACGAGGAAGTCGGCCAGTGCTTGGGACTTGATGGCGGTGCGAGGCTGGTAGACGATGGTGTATGGCGCCAGCTCGATGGCCCATTTGGCCACCCGGCCTGATCCATCTTGGCTGCCCATGATCTCGGCGAGTGGGGCCATGCATACAACCATGATGGGGTGCTCTTGAAAGTATGGCTTGAGATTCTTGGCAGAAAATTATATGCTGTAGCACATCTTCTGGTAGCGGGGATAATTCTGCTTTGAGGCTGACAACACCTCGTTCAGATAGTACACAGGCCTTTGGACCGGCTATGCCTTGCCGTCCTCTGGACGCTGTACTACAATGATTGTGCTGACCACCCGGCTGGTTGCGGCAATGCAAAGAAGCATGGGCGCTTTGTCAGTTGGAGCCGCCAGGACGGCCGGCGTGGTCAACATCTTCTTCAGCTGGAGAAAGGCTTCGTCCGCCTGGTAATTCCACTTGAAGTGAGTGGTTTTCTTCATGAGTTGATACAGGGGAAGAGCCTTCTCTCCCAGCCGACTGATGAAGCGGCTGAGTGACGCCAAGCACCCGGTGAACTTCTGGACGTCTCGTAGTCGGGTGGGTATCTCCATCCTCTCAATGGCTTTGATGTTCATAGGGTTGCACTCAATGCCGCGTTCAGAGACCAGGAAGCCAAGGAGCTGGCCGACTGGTACTCCAAAGACGCATTTATCTAGGTTGAGCTTGATTTGAAAACAGCGCAGGTTGTCAAATGTTTCCTTGAGATTATCCAAAAGGGTACCATGCTTCTCCGTCTTCACCACAATATCGTCTACATAGACGTGGGCATTTCTGCTAAGCTGTTTGAGGAGACACTTCTGCATGCAACGCTGAAAGGTGGAACCGGCATTTCTCAAGCCGAATGTCATGGTCAGGTAGCAGAAGGCTCCAAATGGTGTGATGAAGGCGGTCTTCAAGCGGTGGGTCGGGTCCAACTTGATCTGGTGGTACCCTGAGTAGGCATCCAAGAGACTCAACAGATCGAATCCGGCTGTGGAGTCTATCACTTGATCAATTCGAGGCAAATCAAACGGATCTTTGGGGCAAGCTTTGTTGAGGCTGGTATAATCAATGCACATGCGTCACTTGATGTTCTTCTTTAGTACAAGGACTGGATTGGCGAGCCATTCTGGAAAGAACACTTCCATAATGAAGCTGGCTGCTAGGAGTCGGGCTATTTCTTCACCAACAATTCTTCTCTTTTCTTCCGATAGTCGGCGGAGGGGTTTCTTGACTGGTTTTGCATCTCCTCTGAAATGTAGCTTGTGTTGGGCGAAATCCATCGGAACACCCGGCATGTCCTTGGGGGACCATGCAAAGATATCCCGATTCTCACGGAGGAAATCGACGAGCTCGCTTTCCTATTTGCTGTCAAGGTTGGTTCCTACAAGAGCGAACCTCTCCAGGTGGTCCGGGTCCAAGGGTATCTTCTTGGTTTCTTTGGTCGGCTGGAAGGAGCCCCGGGTCTCCGACTCCTTGGAGTCTGGGGACATATTCGGCTGCTTGCCGGCCATGCCCACAACCCGGTCAAGGAGCTTCTTCTCTACGGCGATCACAAGGGACTCGGCCAGCCGGCTGCTAGCCGCGGCACAGGCGACCGACTTCTTGTAGTCTCCGGTTATGGTGATGATGCCCTTGGTTCCCGCCATCTTCATCTTGAGGTAGGCATAATGAGGCACTGCCATAAATTTGGCCAGAGTAGGTTGGCCAAGCAATGCATGATAAGGGCTCTCCAGGTCCACCACCTCAAACCAAATTGCTTCACGGTGGAAGTGATACTTGTCTCCGAAGAGAACATCTATCTTGATCTTGCCGATTGGTGAGCAGGAAAGGCCGGGCACAATGCCGTGGAAAACGGTCCGGCTGGGCTGGAGTTGCTTCACCTTGATGTTCAGCTTCTCCATGGTATCGCGGTAGAGGATGTTGATGCTGCTGCCGCCGTCTATTAGGACCCAGGAGAAACGCCTCTCTGTTGCAAAGGTGGCATCCAACACCAGGGCATAGGAACCCGGAGAAGGCATCACCTCTAGGTGGTCAGCTCAACTCCAACTGATGGGCCTCTCAGACCAGTGCATGAACTCTGGAACCTTCAAGGCGACAACATTGACTTCTTGGTGCTGCTGGCGCCGGCTGCGCCTGTCATCAACCTGGCTTGTGAAGACAACGTAAGCTCCATGCTCTTGGGGGAATTCATCTTGGATGGCTCTGACTGCTGTACGAGCCGCCGACTGTTGAGGAGCCAGAGGCAGCTGGCCTGCAGGCGGAGGAGGCAGCAACCCCTCGCCCTTGGAGATTCGGGTGAGCCAGTGGCACTTCTGGGTGGTGTGATTGGATGGCTTCGTGCCACTGTGGAACTTGTAGGGTGCATCAAGGGTTTGATCATAGGAGAAGGTGAGCCGCCAGGCCAGCTTGCCACCTTTCTGACGCTTGGGCATGGGCTGCCCCTCTGGCTATTTATCTTTGACTGTCGCCACCTGCCGGCTGGAGGAAGCCGACATGGGGGCCTTGCGCTTGTTGTACTTCTACTGCAGGCACCGACTGGTGTCGCCAGCCAGCATTCTGGGAGCCGGAGGGAGCACCTTGATAACCCGCAAGTATACGGGATAGTTGTAGCCTCTTTCGATAAGTAAGAGTGTCGAACCCAACGAGGAGCTAAAGGTAGAACAAATATCCTCTCAAGCCCTATCTGCCACTGATACGACTCTACGCACGCTTAGTGTTCGCTTTACCTAGAACAAGTATGAAACTAGAAGTACTTTGTAGGTGTTATTGGATAGGTTTGCAAGATAATAAAGAGCACGTAAACATAAACTAGGGGCTGTGAAGATAAAGAAGCAATAAAGAGTAAATATAGCGAGTGTGGAAAAGTGGTGGTAGGAGTTGTGGAATTGTCCCTAGGCAACTGACTATATTACTAGACCGGTAATCATGTCACATCCTGATTTTCATGCCACAACACTTAAGCTAATAAAACATGATAAATTGTGGTTTGACAAAAACTTTTGAGTGCTTTGGACCTTGCTTGATTTGATTTTTTTGTGTTGGTTGCAAGTGCTCTAAAAATCAAATAAATCCTCCAACTCTTATACTCCTTCTCCTTGATCCAAAACCTTGCCCAATGATCATGCCATGTGTGTAGGACATAAAAATAATTTCTTGCAAAAATATTTTGGCCAAAAAGTATTTTCTAAATTAGGTTTTCCAAAAACTCCTGAATTGAGACTTGAACTACAAGTACTTAATTAAGGGTGTGAAAAATCTTCCAAAAATTATATTTGACTCCTATTAGATATAGGACACCCAGAAACCACAAAAATATAATTTTAAAAGTATTTTTCCTATTTTATTTAAAGGCCTTTTCTTTAGGCCAGAAATGGTCTTTAATAGGTTAAAATTATTTTTATGCTTTAAAAATATTTGTGAAATTTTAGGGAAACTCAGTGGACATATATTTTCCATATATAAGAGTTTCAACACATGGTCATGTTCAAAATATTGGTCAAACCCCTCAAAAACCCTTTCTGGATATTTCAAGCTTTTGAAATATTTACAAAGGAAATATTCTCCACAAATTCCAAGAAAATTTTATCATGTCACATATGACATGTTTGATGATCTTGACAAGTATCATGTCATGGAGAATAGTATAACCCCATGAAATCCCCTCAAAACCATTTCTGTCCATTTTCAAGTTTGAGCAACTTTACATTGCCAAACATGTCCAAATGTTCTCAAACCTTGTGAACATGCTCAAATGGTCTAATCATTCATCTAGACCAAATGGCACAAGTTGGAGAAAATGTTATATTGATCAAAGTGCCCCAAAACCCTTCCTGTCCAGAACCAAATTTGAATAACTCTACATTGGAAACTTTCTCCTTTTGATCTCAACTTTTGTGGACATGTTCATAACCTCAAATGATGACACTACACCAAGTGGTGCATCAAGGAGAACAGATTTGCATGATTAAATCTTGGAAAGTCCATTTCTGCTGATTTCTAGGGTTTAGAAAAGTTGCATTGGCAACTTTGCCCAAATGGACTCAATATTGGTGGAACCTATTATTTTATCATACCATATGACTCTGTCAAGCCTCATGACAAAAGGAGTTCATCTTCTTTCCCAAACCAGCAACAAACACCTTCTCCCATTTTACTAAAATCCCTGTTTTGACCACTTCCACTCTTCTCCATGGCCTCAACTTTTTACCACAGCCCCTCAGAGTCCCCTTGCACCTCCAGTAACTCTTCCCTGGCCTCAACTCAATGATTGAAGGGTGAAACATGCCCATTTACCCTTCTGGACAACAACATTCTTCTCCTTTCTCACCTCCCTCCTCACTCCAGTGGATCTCCAGGGCATCCAATGCCCCTCCCCACTTGTTTACTTCTCCCTAGCGCTACCATACATGAGTGGGCACGCCCCTGCCCCTTAAACAATGCCATGGAAGCCAAAGCCACGCTCTGGAGCGCGCTACAGTGTGCTCCCGCACTGTAGTCGCCCCCTTCCAACCGCCTCCGGCCACCTCGGGCCTCCCCAGCGCGCCCGACAATGCGCCTCGACGTCTACGACACGCCACGCCTCTGTCGCCCTCCTTCTTCTCCCTCCTCTCGCCCCAGCTCGCACGCGCGCCGGCCGCCCGAGAGCTCCAATGGGCAGCCTCACACGCGCGACGCCCTGGCACTTCCTCGCTCCTTATCTCCCTTCCCCTGGATGTAGACCATCTCTACAGACACCCCGGACACGCACACAGAAGCCCTCGTGACCCATGGCAACGGCAACGACCTCGCCGGCGCACTCGTCCACGGTGCACCATCGCCCCGCCATAAAAGGCCACCCCCGAGCCGCCATCTCTACTCATTTGGCCCTCTCTCCGTCCCAGCGACCCCTGGACCAACCCACACCTCTCCCCGCGCCCTCCATAGCCCTCCATGGCCGGAGCCATGTCGTCAGCCTCCTCCTAAATTCGCGCTCTGTGGCCTCTCCCCTCCCCTTTAGATTCCACCAGAGCATCACCAACCTCCCCAAGGACATCTTCTGAGCTCCATCTCTTCCTCTCTGCGGTTTGCAGCGTCGTGTCCCATCCTCACCATCGCCGCCGTCCGCCGCGGGCGATGCGCTGCTCGCGCCAGACCACCCCAGCAATCGTGGCGCACCTCGACGGATGCGGCACTCTCTCCTGAGCACGTCGGTGTACGGGGAGTCGCCGGAGGTGGCCGGTGCCTCCGGGGAGAGCACCGATGCCGCTCGGCGTCGCCTCCTTTGTTTCCCGTCGTGCCGCGCGGGAGGTTGAAGGCGATGGCCTGAGCGCTGGACCACGCACGTCAGCGACCCATTGAATGGGGCCCGCCATTTAAGTGGAGACGGGCCAGGCGAAATGCGCCTTCGACGTTGCCTGTCGTCCGCGTGGCCGAGCCGCTGGGCCGGCCCACGGTCTATCTGTCGCACCACGCACAGGATAAGGTTAAAGCCTTATTTCCTTTTTCTTTTGCCAGTCAACTTCAAAAATCCATCAATAATTCAACAGAGCTCCAAATTTGATGATTCAAATTTATAGTAGTTCCTAAATTCATGATCTATCACGTGGTGCACTTTGCACATTTTCCAGAAACTTTTCCTTCACAAAATATTTGTGAAATCTCATTTTCCATTTCTGTGATAACCTTTAGAAAATCACAGAGAACCCATTCTTGATCCAAATTCCATGGTTCAAAATCCTAGATGTCTATAAGTTCAAAACTTAGTTTTTGAACATTTTTACTAATACTTTCTGTACCACCTCAAATAATGGTCTATTTCTTCATGTATAGCCAACTTTGCAAATTCATAGAGAAATCATTTGAACTCCAACTCCAATGAAACCAATTCCTAGATGCTTCTAAAATCATCATTTGTTAAATGGGTGCCTCCGCTCATTTTTGAAAATAATGTTTCTGTACACTTCTTGCAAACCCATTAATCCCTTGATTCAATCATATTGAAATGTTCAGAGATGTCCATTGATCAAATCCTAATGAAACCACTTTGCTTAGCCCTCATATGACCAGAGGTATCCTAGAAAAGTCCAACTCATATTTTTAGAGCACTTTTATTTCCTGCCTTGTTGTGTTGCTTATTATGATTGTTTCCGACGTTAGTTGACGAAGTAGATGGAGTAATTGGAGAAGGACCAGAAGATTTCAAGACTCTGATGAATCAGGAAAGCAGCCCTTTGACCATGTCTATGAAACCCTTTTTACGCATGTCATATAGCACCATATTGTTGTTGCAATGGAATCATGATGGGGTGGTAACCACTCTGATGGTTTGCCACCGTACTTCCTCGTTAATACTTGCATTGTGCATGACCCTACCTCCTTATGAGGTTTATGCCGGTGGGAGTAGATAGGATGCTAAAGTAGATGCTATGCAAAAGGGACGGGAATATGCATGATGAAGGAGACAAAGTGTTTTCAAAGGACTTTTCGAAAACCCCGTCGGGTGCCACTTATGCCCGAGGGAGATGATGAGATGGGTAACCACTTGATGACGAAGTTGTGTACCGAGACAAGTGTGCCTTGTTTTCAAAACAGATTGGTTTAAGTTGCGACCGTTATTCCAACCTTACATGCGCAACCACTCTACCCTTATATGGGAAAGGGCATTATTGATTACCTAGACCGATACTAGCTTGGGGCCTGCATTACTAGTGACGGGAGAGTTGTTGGTGCGCTCTCTCGGGACAGGGTCGTGCCAGGTAGGGCGGCCATGACTGTTTTCACAGGGCACCGGATACACCGTTGTGTCCCCTCTCGGATGTTACGATCTCGAGTGAGTCTCGTATGATGTACATCGTGAGGATACGGAGCAACGAGTGGACTCCATGTTAGTGTCGTCTAGGGAAAGGTAGTGATCGGGTGCTTACCCCGGGTACTTGAGGTATCGCTGGTCGTGGATGACACGGAAGTTCCCCGAATCTTGTGAGTAAAGTGTGCAACCTCTGCAGAGTGTAAAACTTTTCGAATAGCCGTGTCCACGGTCAAGGACAATTGGGTAACCGCTCTTGGGCTACGTCCACATGTTTACAAATCGTGTGTATGTGTTGATAAAACTACTTGGGTCAAGTCAAGGGACTTGACATGATTAAGTTGGGTTCGTGCCCACTCTATTTATGTTGATATCTGTAACCTGTCCTCATGGTTACTTGAATTCTCCTGATGCATGTCTTACAAGTTGTTGAACATGTCATTGCACTCAAAACTAGCTTTCTGCAAAAATTTACCTATATCATGCATTGTTGTATCTTCAAGCAAAACATGGGTCGCTTGCGAGTACATTCAAAGTATTCATTGGCTTGCCACTAGTTATTTTATTGACCAGGCATGAAAGAACAGGATATGATGAAGAATACTTCGATGACGAACATGCGAGCTAGGACGCTTCCCAGTCAGAATGCCTGTAGGGTTAAGGCAGATGGCATGGGTCCAAGTTATCGACGAAGATTTCCGCTGCAATGTTATACTCAAGACTTGACCATAATGGTCCTACTTGTGTAATACGGTACGTATGGATGTAAGCCTCTTCTTATTCAGCTTCTGTGTGTTCAGTGAGCATTGATCTCTGGGATCACTGTACACGTGCATTCGGTGATCACGACTTGTGAGTCGGGGTCCCCACAGTGCTGGTATCAGAGCCATCCTGACTGTAGGAAGCCTTAGTTAGCATGGTCGTTAGTTAGGGCAAAGCTATTTTCAGAACTACTACTAGTTTTCAAAACTATCTATACTTCTCTTCCCTTCTCAGTTTTTCGAAAACTAAGGTATACTTTCCTTATTAATCTCTTCCCCTTCAAAACCTTTGGTCGCTAGAACCCTTATGCCCCTGACCACTGGATTCCTTGTAATCCTCGTGGATAATCTAGAAGGAAGATGCCTTGCCAGACATTCACCCACATCTCCTGAACACAAGATTGGCGACATCACAACAAGATGATACCAACAGAAGATACATCATCAAGGAATGAGGACCTGAAGACCCAGGAGATGGTGACACCCTTGACACTGCCCCAAGATGAGGCAACCTTAGCCTACGGTGCTCAGGGCATAGGATATGCAAGATCATGATATACATCGCTAATAGAGTAACCCTGTCACTACCGTTGTTGTATCGGCAACCACCGGTGGATGAGAACCTAGCCATTTGGTCCGCCTCACTATAGTGAGCAGGAAAACGGTTCTCTTCATCCCCTGCTCTCAATGACGATATTGTCAACAATGTATCCGACAGATTGGTCCTCTATTATGCCTTGTTAATGTCATTGCATAAAGGAGTGCCACCTGGAACCGCCAACACCTTAAAAAGGCAAAAGTGATCGTCATGATTAAGAAGACAAGAGAAGATCAAGTCAATGCCAACCACGAGGAGACACCTTCACCCCATCACCTCATTAGGAGAGAAGTTGTTGAAAACTCTTCAGGCTCAACCCAGATTGTTTCATCGAACAATTACAAGAGACGTAGCAACGCCTGAGGAAAACTCAGAAGACTGCATGAGGCACAAGGCACGACTACTGAGTCCGAGAACCCCTAGGGTAGGATAAGTCGTGTACCCCCTATGCGTAGTCGAGTCCGTATGATGGTTCAAATAGAACCATGACTGTGTTTGCTTGTCTTTATTTGTTTGTGTTTTGATATAGGTCACACTTTTGCCCTAGGCGACACGTATGCGACTATATCACCTTCCTTACCTTGCTTTTCTGTTTGGCCCTTTTTGCACCTGTTTGTTTGCACTTGCACTATAGAACCCCCTTTAGGCATTCCCCTCCTCTATGCTACTTTTCCCTCTCATCTCTCTCCTCAACTGAAGACAAGCAAGACATTATGCACCAAGGACTCCACCTCGGCGACCAACAAGCACTGAAGACTTTTGCTACAACCTCCTCGACCAAGTACAACCCCGTATGTTTACACATCAAGACTAGAACCCTATCCCTAGACCCTACAGGACTTCACGAGATACCCCAGCTCAAAATCTTAACCATGAGCTTAACCTACAGAATTGCAAGAGAACCTGTTAAGCCTTCGTAACCTTGCTTATCACTGGGTTCATTATGGAACTAGTGGACATAGTGAACGAGCACATTATCATCCTAAGATAGCACCAAAACTGACGATGCCATAGGGAAGACCAGTTTCAGGATATAGGAATAGATGGCTAATGACTTGATGAGCTTGTGTCAGTGACCTTGAGGAATTATCTGATACTTTTGGTGGATTATGAGGCTTTCATGTTGGTAGATGAACTTGGTGGGATCATGATTATGGATTAGCATTGCTTTCATTACCCTTGGGTAAATTGGATTTAGTAGGATAATTGTGTTCGCAAGCTGGAATTCTTGGAAGTATTTGGATTTAACTTAGCCATGTGATATTGATAGGAGACAGTTGTTATTACGATAATGACTTGGGGAAAAGTGAAGAAATTCTCGTTGGACATGAGATTTGGATTTAAGTAGGTGATTCTACTTGAATATAGATGATGATGTATGTCTACATGGTTCGTAGTAAATTGGATTTAGATTGATGATCTCGATCATGATACCATGTTTCTCGGTGGACGATAAACTAGGAGATTGAATTAATTGTCGGAGTTTATTTAGGCATCTTTGTGAGCTTGACCTTGGAGTATTACTAGATCACAATAACGGGAATTGGTGGACTGACTATAGTAAGGCAACCCTTTCAAGTATTGGGGATTATAAGGACTTTAGAAGATCTTGTGGAACACCATAGAGATTGGATTTGTAGAACTACTCGATCATGTAGTGATTGGTGTAGTTAATGGGTTGTTGGAGTTGATTCATAGGAAGGAAACAAGATCTTGGAGTGGCTTACGACGTGTTTCCTTAGGATAGAGATGCTTTATCTTAGACCTTGGAAGCATAGGTTGAGCACTTGGATTGTCACGTTCAAGCTTAGCAGCTTGTATATTCTACCCATGGATTTTTAGGGGTAGACATACATATGAGTTTGGGGGTTGTAGACATATATGATTTTGTTAGACCTCCTCTCTAGAGTTAGGAGGAATAATAATAGCATGAGTAATGATTGGAGCCGACCTACACGGGTTAGTACTTTCGGTGGTATAAGGTGATCTGTTTGGAGGACTAGATAGAACAATTGGCATCTCAGGAATTGTGCTCAAGGATAAACGTTCACTCGCACCCTAGAATCCTTGAAACCCTTAAGCCCTACCAAGCTCCAACATGGTCGGACCATGACCGTGGGTCTTGATTCTAGATCAAGAAAACCTTGGCCCACACTCAACAAGACCACCACTAATTCCCCAGCCTACTTTATGTACCCCGTGAACAAAGTCTTCATGGAGTACTTAGACAAGATAGTTGTCATCATCATTTGGTGACCTACTTGTCCACCCGAAGACGGAAGAAGAGCCGCTCAGCTAGTCCAGGAACATTTGAAGACCGCCGTGCCAAGGAGGAAGAACTACCACCATCATCAAGAAGTAAAACATCCACGTCGAAGACCAGGTGTATCTGCAAGCCACTTCTCTCTAAGGAACCAAGCATTTCCATGACAAGGAGACCCACACCAAGATTTATCGGCCTTCTCCAAGATCACTAGAAGACAAGGAGCAAATGGCTACCAGCTAGAGTTACCACCTGACTCATCCATTTTGCAGCGTTTTTCCACACGACACCACTCCGGAAACATTTCCAACTTCCTAACTAGCCCGGTCTCTACAAGGACATCGATCACCAAGCCATCGACCTCCAGTCCAATATGACCTATCTGAGAGACCATTAGCAACCTGGATCAGGCAGAATGTCACACACGAAGCCACATGATCAAGTACTTCAAGGTTCAATGGAGCACCACACGGAAGAAGAAGCTGTATGAGGACGTGAAGACTACCCCAGATCAAAGTTTCCATACTCCTTTCCGTGCCTAGTCTGGGAATCTCGGGGACGAGATTCTTGTAAGGGGGGTAGGTTTGTCACATCCTGATTTTCATGCCACAACACTTAAGCTAATAAAACATGATAAATTGTGGTTTGCCAAAAACTTTTGAGTGCTTTGGACCTTGCTTGATTTGATTTTTGTGTGTTGGTTGCAAGTGCTCTAAAAATCAAATAAATCCTCCAACTCTTATACTCCTTCTCCTTGATCCAAAACCTTGCCCAATGATCACGCCATGTGTGTAGGGCATAAAAATAATTTCTTGCAAAAATATTTTGGCCAAAAAGTATTTTCTAAATTAGGTTTTCCAAAAACTCCTGAATTGAGACTTGAACTACAAGTACTTAATTAAGGGTGTGAAAAATCTTCCCAAAATTATATTTGACTCCTATTAGATATAGGACACCCAGAAACCACAAAAATATAATTTTAAAAGTAATTTTCCTATTTTATTTAAAGGCCTTTTCTTTAGGCCAGAAATGGTCTTTAATAGGTTAAAAATATTTTTATGCTTTAAAAATATTTGTGAAAATTTAGGGAAACTTAGTGGACATATATTTTCCATATATAAGAGTTTCAACGCGTGGTCATGTTCAAAATGTTGGTCAAACCCCTCAAAAACCCTTTCTGGATATTTCAAGCTTTTGAAATATTTACAAAGGAAATATTCTCCACAAATTCCAAGAAAATTCTATCATGTCACATATGACATGTTTGATGATCTTGACAAGTATCATGTCATGGAGAATAGTATAACCCCATGAAATCCCCTCAAAACCATTTCTGTCCATTTTCAAGTTTGAGCAACTTTACATTGCCAAACATGTCCAGATGTTCTTAAACCTTGTGAACATGCTCAAATGGTCTAATCATTCATCTAGACCAAATGGCACAAGTTGGAGAAAATGTTATATTGATCAAAGTGCCCCAAAACCCTTCCTGTCCAGAACCAAATTTGAATAACTCTACATTGGAAACTTTCTCCTTTTGTTCTCAACTTTTGTGGACATGTTCATAACCTCAAATGATGACACTACACCAAGTGGTGCATCATGGAGAATAGATTTGAATGACTAAATCTTGGAAAGTCCATTTCTGCTGATTTCTAGGGTTTACAAAAGTTGCATTGGCAACTTTGCCCAAATGGACTCAATATTGGTGGAACCTATTATTTTATCATACCATATGACTCTGTCAAGCCTCATGACAAGAGGAGTTCATCTTCTTTCCCAAACCAGCAACAAACACCTTCTCCCATTTTACTAAAACCCCTGTTTTGACCACTTCCACTCTTCTCCATGGCCTCAACTTTTTACCACAGCCCCTCAGAGTCCCCTTGCACCTCCAGTAACTCTTCCCTAGCCTCAACTCAATGATTGAAGGGTGAAACATGCCCATTTACCCTTTTGGACAGCAGCATTCTTCTCCTTTCTCACCTCCCTCCTCACTCCAGTGGATCTCCAGGGCATCCAATGCCCCTCCCCACTTGTTTACTTCTCCCTAGCGCTACCACACATGAGTGGGCACGCCCCTGCCCCTTAAACAATGCCATGGCAGCCAAAGGCACGCTCTAGAGCGCGCTACAGTGCGCTCCCGCACTGTAGTCGCCCCCTTCCAACCGCCTCCGGCCACCTCGGGCCTCCCCAGCGCGCCCGACAATGCGCCTCGACGTCTGCGACACGCCACGCCTCTATCCCCCTCCTTCTCCCTCCTCTCGCCCCAGCTCGCACGCACGCCGGCCGCCCGACAGCTCCAATGGGCAGCCTCACACGCGCGACGCCCTGGCACTTCCTCGCTCTTTATCTCCCTTCCCCTGGACGTAGACCATGTCTACAAACACCCCGGACACACACACACAAGCCCCTGTGACCCCTGGCAACGGCAACGACCTCGCCAGCACACTCGTCCACGGTGCACCATCGCCCCGCCATAAAAGGCCACCCCCGAGCCTCCCTCTCTACTCATTTGGCCCTCTCTCCCTCCCAGCGACCCTCTGGACCAACCCACACCTCTCCCCGCGCCCTCCATAGCCCTCCATGGCCGGAGCCATGTCGTCGGCCTCCTCCTAAATTCGCGCTCTGTGGCCTCTCCCCTCCCCTTTAGATTCCGCCAGAGCATCACCAACCTCCCCAAGGGCATCTCCTGAGCTCCATCTCTTCCTCTCCGCGGCTGCAGCGTCGTGTCCCACCCTCACCATCGCCTCCGTCCACCGCGGGCGATGCGCTGCTCGCGTCCGACCACCCCAGCAATCGTGGCGCACCTCGACAGATGCGGCACTCTCTCCTGAGCACGTCGGTGTGCGGGGAGTCGCCGAAGGTGGCCGGTGTCGCCGGGGAGAGCGCCGACGCTGCTCGGCCTCGCCTCCTTTGTTTCCCGTCGTGCTGCGCGGGAGGTTGAAGGCGATGGCCTAAGCGCTGGACCCCGCACGTCAGCGACCCATTGGCTGGGGCCCGCCATTTAAGTGGAGTCGGGCCAGGCGAAATGCGCCTTCGACGTCGCCTGTCGTCCGCGTGGCCGAGCCGCTGGGCCGGCCCACGGTCTATCTGTCGCACCACGCGCAGGATAAGGTTAAAGCCTTATTTCCTTTTTCTTTTGCCAGACAACTTCAAAAATCCATCAATAATTCAACAGAGCTCCAAATTTGATGATTCAAATTTATAGTAGTTCCTAAATTCATGATCTATCACGTGGTGCACTTTGCACATTTTTCCAGAAACTTTTCCTTCACAAAATATTTGTGAAATCTCATTTTCCATTTCTGTGATAACCTTTAGAAAATCCCAGAGAGCCCATTTTTGATCCAAATTCCATGGTTCAAAATCCTAGATGTCTACAAGTTCAAAACTTAGTTTTTGAACATTTTTACTAATACTTTCTGTACCACCTCAAATAATGGTCTATTTCTTCATGTATAGCCAACTTTGCAAATTCATAGAGAAATCATTTGAATTCCAACTCCAGTGAAACCAATTCCTAGATGCTTGTAAAATCATCATTTGTTAAATGGGTGCCTCTGCTCATTTTTGAAAATAATGTTTCTGTACACTTCTTGCAAACCCATTAATCCCTTGATTCCATCATATTGAAATGTTCAGAGATGTCCATTGATCAAATCCTAATGAAACCACTTTTGTCAGCCCTCATATGACCAGAGGTATCCTAGAAAAGTCCAACTCATATTTTTAGAGCACTTTTATTTCCTGCCTTGTTGTGTTGCTTATTATGATTGTTTCCGACGTTAGTTGACGAAGTAGATGGAGTAATTGGAGAAGGACAAGAAGATTTCAAGACTCTGATGAATCAGGCAAGCAGCCCTTTGACCATGTCTATGAAACCCTTTTTATGCATGTCATATAGCACCATATTGTTGTTGCAACAGAATCATGATGGGGTGGTAACCACTCTGATGGTTTGCCACCGTACTTCCTCATTGATACTTGCATTGTGCATGACCCTACCTCCTTATGAGGGTTATGCCGGTGGGAGTAGATAGGATGCTAAAGTAGATGCTACGCAAAAGGGACGGGAATATGCATGATGAAGGAGACAAAGTGTTTTCAAAGGACTTTTCGAAAACCCCGTCGGGTGACACTTATGCCCAAGGGAGATGATGATATGGGTAACCTCTTGATGACGAAGTGGTGTACCGAGGCAAGTGTGTGTTGTTTTCAACATAGATTGGTTTAAGTTGCACCGTTATTCCAACCTTACATGCGCAACCACTCTACCCTTATATGGGAAAGCTCATTATTGATTACCTAGACCGCTACTAGCTTGGGGCCTGCATTACTAGTGGCGGGAGAGTTGTTAGTGCGCTCTCTCGGGACAGGGTCGTGCCAGGTAGGGCGGCCATGACTGTTTTCACAGGGCACCGGATACACCGTTGTGTCCCCTCTTGGATGTTACGATCTCGAGTGAGTCTCATATGATGTACATCGTGAGGATACGGAGCAACGAGTGGACTCCATGTTAGTGTCGTCTAGGGAAAGGTAGTGATCGGGTGCTTACCCCGGGTACTTGAGGTATCGCGGGTCGTGGATGACACGGAAGTTCCCCGAATCTTGTGAGTAAAGTGTGCAACCTCTGCAGAGTGTAAAACTTTTTGAATAGCCGTGTCCACGGTCAAGGACAATTGGGTTACCGCTCTTGGGCTACGTCCACATGTTTACAAATCGTGTGTGTGTGTTGATTAAACTACTTGGGTCAAGTCAAGGGACTTGACATGATTAAGTTGGGTTCCTGCCCACTCTATTTATGTTGATATCTGTAACCTGTCCTCATGGTTACTTGAATTCTCTTGATGCATGTCTTACAAGTTGTTGAACATGTCATTGCACTCAAAACTAGCTTTCTGCAAAAATTTACCTATATCATGCATTGTTGTATCTTCAACCAAAACATGGGTCGCTTGCGAGTACATTCAAAGTACTCATTGGCTTGCCACTGGTTATTTTATTGACCAGGCATGAAAGAACAGGATATGATGAAGAATACTTCGATGACGAACATGCGAGCTAGGACGCTTCCCAGTCAGAATGCCTGTAGTGTTAAGGCAGATGGCATGGGTCCAAGTTATCAACGAAGATTTCCGCTGCAATGTTATACTCAAGACTTGACCATAATGGTCCTACTTGTGTAATACGGTACGTATGGATGTAAGCCTCTTCTTATTCAGCTTCTGTGTGTTCAGTGAGCATTGATCTCTAGGATCACTGTACACGTGCATTCGATGATCACGACTTGTGAGTCGGGGTCCCCACAAATCACTATTGCAATTCTATTTGAGGGAGAGGCATAAGCTAACATACTTTCTCTACTTGGATCATATGCACTTATGATTGGAACTCTAGCAAGCATCCGCAACTACTAAAGATTCATTAAGGTAAAACCCAACCATAGCATTAAAGTATCAAGTCCCCTTTATCCCATACGCAAACAACCTACTTACTCGGGTCTGTGCTTCTGTCACCCACGCCACCCACCATAAGCAAATCATAAACAGATTGCAAACCCTACAACGGGAATCCCTCACGCTTGCGCGACACGGAGGGCACCATAGGACAGCTCCAATAATAAAACATGCAACTCAAACCAATCATAGCAATTCATCAATCACCGATAGGACAATGAAAATCTACTCAGACATCATAGGATGGCAACACATCATTGGAAAATAATATGAAGCATAAAGCACCATGTTCAAGTAGAGGGTACAGCGGGTTGCGGGAGAGTGGACCACTGGCTATAGATGGGGGAAGGTGATGGAGACGTTGGTGAAGATGATGGAGGTGTTGGTGAAGATCGCGGTGATGATGATGGTCCCCCCGGTGTTCCAGCGCCACCGGAAGCAAGGGGGAGAGAGCCCCCCTTCTTCTTATTCTTCCTTGACCTTCTCCCTAGATGGGAGAAGGGTTTCCCCTCTAATTCCTGCTCGTCCTCGAGTAGGTAAATGATAAAAAGATAATTTTTGATGTGGAATGCTACCTAGCATAATCTTGATCATATGTCTAATCCTGGCATGAATATTAAGACACGAGTGATTCAAAGCAATAGTCTATCATTTGACATAAAAGCAATAATACTTAGGGCGTCCCAACAAACAATCATGTCTTTCAAAACATAAATGCTTCAGAAAGTTATCCGTACAAAAATCATATAGTCTTGTATGCTCCCTTTTCTTAACACAAGGTACCCATCATGCCTATCCCGGTGTCAGCCAAGCAATTATTTCATACTTTAGTATTCTCAAACTTTTTCAACCTTCACACAATACATGAGCGTGAGCCATGGATATAGCACTATGGGTGGAATAGAATATGATGATGGAGGTTATGTGGAGAAGACAAAAAGGGAGAAAGTCTCACATCAACGTGGCTAATCAACGGGCTATGGAGATGCCCATCAATTGATGTCAATGTGAGGAGTAGGGATTGCCATGCAACGGATGCACTAAGAGATATAAGTGTATGAAAGCTCAACAAAAGAAACTAAGTGGGTGTGCATCCAACTTGCTTTCTCATGAAGACCTAGGGCATTTGAGGAAGCCTATCGTTGGAATATACAAGGCAAGTTCTATAATGAAAATTCCCACTAGTATATGAAAGTGACAACATAGGAGACAATCTATATGAAGAACATGGTGCTACTTTGAAGCACAAGTGTGGAAAAAGAGATAATAACATTGCCCCTTTTATTTATTTTCTTTTTTTGGGTGGGCTTCTTTGGCCCCCCTTTTTTATTTAGGCTTCTTTGGCCTTTCCTTTTTTCCTTTTTCTTTTTTTTCATGGGGCAATGCTCTATAATGACGATCATCACACTTTTATTTACTTACAACTCAATATTACAACTCGATACTAGAACAAAGATATGACTCTATATGAATGCTTCCGGCGGTGTACCGGGATGTGCAATGATCTAGCGTAGCAATGACATCAGAAAACGGACAAGCCATGAAAACATCATGCTAGCTATCTTACCATCATGCAAAGCAATATGACATTAAATGCTCAAGTCATGTATATGATGATGATGAAAGTTGCATGGCAATATATCTCGGAATGGCTATGGAAATGCCATGATAGGTAGGTATGGTGGCTGTTTTGAGGAAGATATAATGAGGCTTATGTGTGATAGAGTGTATCATATCATGGGGTTTGGATGCACCAACGAAGTTTGCACCTACTATTGAGGTGAGAAAGGGCAATGCACGGTACCGAAGAGGCTAGCAATGATGGAAAGGTAAAAGTGCGTATAATCCATGGACTTACATTAGTCATAAAGAAATCATATACTTATTGCAAAAGTTTATTAGCCCTTGAAGCAAAGTACTACGCGCATGCTCCTAGGGGGGAGGTTGGTAGGAGTTAACCATCGCGCGCCCCCGACCTTCACGCAAAGATAAACAATCAAAATACAATGCGTGCCAATTTGGTTACATAGTTAGTAGACCATACGTGCATGCTTCAGGAATCACAAACCTTAACACCAACATCCTTACTGAACACAACCATCTACTAGTAGCTCCCACATATTATCACCTCTATATCACAAAACCATTGCAAGGAATCAAACATATCATATTCAGCGATCTATAAGCTTATGTAGGATTTTATGACTAACCATGTGAATGACCAATTCCTGTCATCTCTCTAAATAGATATAAGTGAAGCAAGAGAGTTTAAATTCTTTCTACAAAAGATATGCCCACGCTCTAACAAATATAAGTGAAGCAAAAGAGCATTCTACAAATGGATGTTGTCTATGTAAAGAGAAACAGGCAATCCAAACTTCAAATGATATAAGTGAAGCACGTGAAGCATTCTATAAAGCCATACTCAAAAGATTTAAGTGAAGTGCAATGATAATTCTATAAATCAACCAAGGACTATCTCATACCAGCATGGTGCATAAAAGAAAAGTGAAAACTAAATGCAAAAGACGCTCCAAGATTTGCACATAATGCATGAACGAAACGAATCCGAAAACATACCGATACTTGTTGAAGAAAGAGGGGATGCCTCCCCAGCATCCCCAAGATTAGACGCTTGAGTCTCCTTGAATATTTACTTGGGGTGCCTCGGGCATCCCCAAGCTTGAGCTCTTGCCTCTCTTCCTTCTTCTCACATCGAAACATCCTTGATTAGACACTACATCCACACAAAACTTCAACAGAAATCTCGGTAAGATCCGTTGGTATAATAAAGCAAATCACCACTCTAAGTACTGCAGCAAACCAATTCATATTTTGTTTTTGCATTGTGTCTACTGTAATATAACATTTCGATGGCTTAATCCACTGATATAAATTGATAGATTCATTAAAACAAGCAAACTATGCATCAAAAACAGAATCTGTCAAAAACAGAACAGTCTGTAGCAATCTGAACATCCACCATACTTCTGGTACCCCAACAATTCTACCAAAATTAGGAAAAATAAACAAGTTGTAACAAGATAGTGCAAAAGGAATCAGAACCAATTGACGTTCCATATAAAAATGTAAAATCACGCACTACAGCCAAAGTTTCTGTCCAGCACCGTACAAACCAACAAGCATTGTAAACATCCTAAAGGCAAACCTTAGCACATTATTTTTATAATACAATGGAATTGTACAAGGGGATAATTATTTTTATTGAAAAGTTTCTGCAATTAAGATTCACAAAGTTCCCATGGGCATGAATAAAGTTCAAGGACATCCCCCACTTTCACAATGCTCGCCTCTCTCACTTTGACTTCTCTTTTTGAAAAGTTTTGGGTTTCCCTCTTTATTTTTTTTTGTTTTTAAACAAAATAAAAGCACACAACAGAAATAAATGACACTCTAAAACTTCCAGGTTGTCTCCATGGCAGCGCTTTCTTTAAAGCCATTAAGCTTAGGCATTTAGTGCTCAAGTAATGGATCCACCCGGATCCCAAGGTATATCAAAGCCAATTTGAATTAACAATGATTTGTAATTTAGTAGTGAGCACATAGTAACATATATCAAGCAATGAAGAAGTCTAACTCTCTTCCTATGCATCCGCATGTCATAAAAGAACAATTCATGCACACCAAGTAAAGGCCATGCATAGTATAAACAGTTTCCTGCAATTCTATCATATTGGAAACATAGAGAGGTGGAGATATAGTTCCTCTCTCATAATAATTGCAAGTAGGAGCAGCAAGCACATGCATATTATATCTATCAAAATCATCATGTGCAGCAGTAAAAGGCAACCCATCAATGTAACCCTTAATAAGTGCAAACTTCTCCGATATAGTGTAATCGGGAGAATTCAAAAAGATAATAGGACTATCATGCGTGGATGCAATAACAACAATTTCATGTTTAACATAAGGAACTATAGCAAGTTCATCTCCATTATTCATATTGGCATCTTGGCCACAAGCATAGCAAGCATCAACAGAAAGGGATATTTCAAACAAATTCAAGGGATCATAGCAATCATCATAGCAATCATCCTTCGGTAAGCACGAAGGGGAATTAAACAATGTATGAGTTGAAGAGTTACTCTCATTAGAAGGTGGGCACGGGTGATCAATCCGCTCTTCCTCCTTTTGTTCTTCGCTTTCCTCCTCATATTTTTCATCCAATGAGCTCATAGTTTCATCAATTTCTTCTTCCATAGCTTCCTGCAAAATATTAGTCTCTTCTTGGACAACGGAGACTTTCTTTATAAAAGCATTAATATAGTAATTGTATTTATAATTTGCATAGCAATATCTAAGTATAGCAAGATTTTTAGGCCTATAACCATCATCATCAAAAGCTTCATACTTTTCAAACAAAGCTTCAATTTCATAAGCAGCCTTGAAAGCAACACATTCTTCTATTTGTTCCACATCATAGTAATCATATATACCATTTGTTGGAAATATGCCCTAGAGGCAATAATAAAAGGATTATTATTATATTTCCTTGTTCATGATAATTGTCTTTGTTCATGCTATAATTGTATTATCCGGAAATCGTAATACACGTGTGAATACATAGACCATAATATGTCCCTAGTAAGCCTCTAGTTGACTAGCTCGTTGATCAACAGATAGTCATGGTTTCCTGACTATGGACATTAGATGTCGTTGATAACGGGATCACATCATTAGGAGAATGATGTGATGGACAAGACCCAATCCTAAGCATAGCAAAAGATCGTGTAGTTCGTTTTGCTAGAGCTTTTCCAATGTCAAGTATCTTTCCTTAGACCATGACATCGTGTAACTCCCGGATACCGTAAGAGTGCTTTGGGTGTACCAAACGTCACAACGTAACTGGGTGACTATAAAGGTGCACTACAAGTATCTCCGGAAGTGTCTGTTGGGTTGACATGGATCGAGGCTGGGATTTGTCACTCTGTATTACAGAGAGGTATCACTGGGCCCACTCGGTAGTGCATCATCATAATGAGCTCAAAGTGACCAAGTGTCTGGTCACGGGATCATGCATTACGGTACGAGTAAAGTGACTTGCCGTCAACGAGATTGAACGAGGTATTGGGATACCGATGATCGAATCTCGGGCAAGTAACATACCGTCTGACAAAGGGAATTGTATACGGGGTTGATTGAATCCTCGACATCATGGTTCATCCGATGAGATCATCAAGGAGCATGTGGGAGCCAACATGGGTATCCAGATCCCGCTGTTGGTTATTGATCGGAGAGCCGTCTCGGTCATGTCTGCGTGTCTCCCGAACCCGTAGGGTCTACACACTTAAGGTTCGGTGTCGCTAGGGTTATTAGGAAGACTTGTATGTGATTACCGAATGTTGTTCGGAGTCTTGTATGAGATCCTGGATGTCACGAGGAGTTCCGGAATGGTCCGGAGGTGAAGATTTATATATGGGAAGTTGTCATACGGTCACCGGAAAGTTTCGGGGGCATATCGGTATTGTACCGGGGCCATCGGAGAGGTTCCGGGGGTCCACCAGGAGGGGCCACCTCTCTCGGAGGGCCTCATGGGCTGTAGGGGGCAGGGAACCAGCCCCTGGAGGGCTGGGCGCCCCCCTGGGCCCATGCGCCTAGGGTTGGGGGGAAATCCTAGTGGGGGCGGCACCCCTTGCTTGGGGGGTAAGCCCCCTCCCTTGGCCGCCGCCCCCCCTCTGGATCTCATCTAGAGGGGGCCGGCCCCCTTCCCCCTTCCCCTATAAATAGAGGGGCGAGGGGAGGGCTGCACACAACATCCAAGGCGCAACCCCTCTCCTCCCCAACACATCTCCTTCTCCGCGTGAGCTTGGCGAAGCCCTGCCGGAGATCTGCCACTCCATCACCACCACGCCGTCGTGCTGCTGTTGGAGCCTTCTTCCTGAACCTCTCCCTCCTCCTTGCTGAATCAAGGTGCGGGAGACGTCATCCGCTCCGTATGTGTGTTGAACGCGGAGGTGCTGTCCGTTCGGCACTTGGTCATCAATGATTTGGATCACGGCGAGTACGACTACATCATCCCCATTCTCTTGAACGCTTTCGCTCGCGATCTACAAAGGTATGTAGATGCACTCCTATCACTCGTTGCTTAGATGAACTCATAGATGGATCTTGGTGAAACCGTAGGAATTTTTTTATTTTCTGCAACGTTCCCCAACAGTGGCATCATGAGCTAGGTCTATGCGTAGTTCTCTGTTGCACGAGTAGAACACACATCTGTTGTGGGCGTAGATCTTGTCAACTTGCTTGCCACTACTAGTCTTTTCTTGCTTCAGCGGTATTGTGGGATGAAGAGGCCTGGACCGACCTTACACGTACGCTTACGTGAGACAGGTTCCACAGACTGACATGCACTAGTTGCATAAGGTGGCTAGCGGGTGTCTGTCTCTCCTACTTTAGTTGGAGCGGATTCGATGAAAAGGGTCCTTATGAAGGGTAAATAGAAGTTGAAAAAATCATGTTGTGGTTATTCGTAGGTAAGAAAACGTTCTTGCTAGAACCCAATTGCAGCCACGTAAAAGATGCAACAACAATTAGAGGACGTCTAACTTGTTTTTGCAGAAATTGTCATGTGATGTGATATGGCCAGAAGTTGTGATGAATGATGAATGATATATTGTGATGTATGAGATCATGTTCTTGCAATAGGAATCACGACTTGCATGTCGATGAGTATGACAACCGGCAGGAGCCATAGGAGTTGTCTTTATTTTTGTATGACCTGCATGTCATTGAAGAACGCCATGTAAATTACTTTACTTTATTGCTAAACACGTTAGCCATAGAAGTAGAACTAGTCATTGGCGTGACAACTTCATGAAGACACGATGATGGAGATCATGATGATGGAGATCATGGTGTCATGCCGGTGACGAAGATGATCATGGAGCCCCGAAGATGGAGATTGAAGGAGCTATATGATATTGGCCATATCATGTCACTATTTTATATAATTTCATGTGATGTTTATTATGTTTTATGCATCTTGTTTACTTAGAACGGCGGTAGTAAATAAGATGATCCCTTATAATAATTTCAAGAAAGTGTTCCCCCTAACTGTGCACCCTTGCTAAAGTTCGTCGTTTCGAAGCACCACGTGATGATCGGGTGTGATAGATCCTTACGTTCACATACAACGGGTGTAAGACATTTTTACACATGCAAAACACTTAGGGTTAACTTGACAAGCCTAGCATGTACATACATGGCCCCGAAACACAAGAGACCGAAAGGTCGAACATGAGTCGTATGGAAGATACGATCAACATGGAGATGTTCACCGATGATGACTTGTCCGTCTCACGTGATGATCGGACACGGCCTAGTCGACTCGGATCGTGTAACACTTAGATGACTAGAGGGATGTCAATCTGAGTGGGAGTTCATTAAATAATTTGATTAGATGAACTTAATTATCATGAACTTAGTCTAAAATCTTTGCAAAATATGTCTTGTAGATCAAATGGCCAACACTCATGTCAACTTGAACTTCAACGCGTTCCTAGAGAAAACCAAGCTAAAAGATGATGGCAGCAACTATTCGGTCTGGGTCCGGAACCTGAGGATCATCCTCATAGCAGCCAAGAAAGCATATGTCCTAGAAGGACCACTAGGTGAAGCACCCATCCCAGAGAACCAAGATGTTATGAACGCTTGGCAGTCACGTGCTGATGATTACTCCCTCGTTCAGTGCGGCATGCTTTACAGCTTAGAACTGGGGCTCCAAAAGCGTTTTGAGCAACACGGAGCATATGAGATGTTCGAGGAGCTGAAAATGGTTTTTCATGCTCATGCCCGGGTCGAGAGATATGAAGTCTCTGACAAGTTCTATAGTTGTAAGATGGAGGAAAACAGTTCTGTCAGTGAGCACATACTCAAAATGTCTGGGTTGCACAACCACCTGTCCCAGCTAGAGATCAACCTCCCGGACGAGGCGGTCATTGACAGAATCCTTCAGTCGCTCCCACCGAGCTACAAGAGCTTTGTGATGAACTACAATATGCAGGGGATGGTGAAGACCATTCCTGAAGTATTTTCAATGCTGAAGTCAGCAGAGGTTGAAACCAAGAAAGAACATCAAGTGTTGTTGGTCAATAAGACCACTAAGTTCAAGAAGGGCAAGGGTAAGAAGAACTTCAAGAAGGACGGCAAAGATGTGGCCGCGCCCGGTAAGCTAGTTGCCGGGAAGAAGTCAAAGAATGGACCCAAGCCTGAGACTGAGTGCTTTTATTGCAAAGGGAAGGGTCACTGGAAGCGGAACTGCCCCAAATACTTAGCGGACAAGAAGGCCGGCAACACTAAAGGTATATTTGATATACATGTAATTGATGTGTACCTTACCAGTACTCATAGTAACTCCTGGGTATTTGATACCGGTGCCATTGCTCATATTTGTAACTCACAGCAGGAGCTGCGGAATAAGCGGAGACTGGCGAAGGACGAGGTGACGATGCGTTGTGACGCCCGGGTAATCAAGCTACAATAGTCCTCTACTAATGATGACACATCACCTCTGTCACTGTAATTAATCTCGGGTTGATTCGAAACCGTTTTGAATTTAAATCCTAAATCAATCAAACGACAAAAGTTTTCAAAATATTAAACTAAAATGTTCGGGCTGTGCCAAAAATGGCATAGGTAATTATAGTACAGAAAACACATTTTTATAAAATGCCTAAATACTTTTAAATGAAATAAAACAGAAAAGGAAATAAACAAAAAGAAAAGGTAAAAAAAAGGAGCAAACCCCCCCACTGGGCCTCGGCCCAGCAGGCCATCGGGCCCCCAGGCCGGCCCACTCGCCCCTGCATAACCCCCGCTCCCCACTCGGCCGAACCCTAGCCGCCACCTACTCGCCCCCCCACTCGCTCCCTCCCGCACGCCTCTCTCCCCTTCCCCGTCTGGATCGGGGCAGAGGGCCCCGACCC
>NC_041381.1:545445168-545452452 GCF_002162155.2 Triticum dicoccoides | reverse complement strand
GTGCGCCGGCGCGCACCATGGCGCCCCGCGCGCCTCCGCACGCGCCCTGGCATGCGAGCCCGCACCGCTCGGTGCCGCCAGCCAACGCCGCCCGAGTTTCCGCTGACGGCCCCCACGACCACGGCCTTGCTCCGCCCCCCCTGCCACGCCCGGCACCGCCGGCGGCCGCCTGCGTGGGCTTGTGTCCGCCCGGGCCGTGCCCCGGCCGAACCCCGTCGCAGCAAGCCCCCCCGGGCCACTGACTAGGGGGGCCCCGCCCCATAACTTTTTTAAAAAAAAAGGGAATTAAAAAAATAAAATAAATATAATTAATAAAAATGAAAATGATTTAATAAAATTATTAATTAATTAATTAATTAAGTTAATTAATCCGGTTTAATTAATTTAATTAACTAGTTAAGTTTAATTAAACTGTAATTAGATTAACCTAAACCCTAATTAACCTAATTAGAGGTTGACAGGTGGGTCCCCCTGGGCCCACATGACAGGTTGACCAGGTCAACGGCCAACGTTGACTGCTGATGTCAGCATGACATCATGCTGATGTCATAAATCCATTTTCAAATTAATTAAATAATTAATTAAATTCCAGAAATTAATAAAATCTTTAGAAAATCATATCTTTTAATCCGTAACTCGGATTAAAATAATTTCAACATGAAAGTTGCTCAGAACGACGAGACGAATCCGGATACGCAGTCCGTTCGTCCGCCACACACCCCTAACCTATCGAACCCGCAACTTTCCCCCTCCGGCTCCTTTGCCCGAAAACACGAAACACCGGGGATATTTTCCCGGATGTTTCCCCCCTTAACTGGTACCACCTCATACCACGCTAGGGCACACCTAGCATCGTTACTTGTCTTGTCATGCATCGATATGCATCTGTTTACATGGTATTCGTTGTTTCTTCCCCCTCTTCTCTCCGGTAGACTACGAGACCGACACTGCTGCTGCCCAGTTCGACTACGGAGTTGACGACCCCTCTCTCTTGCCAGAGCAACCAGGCAAGCCCCCCCTTGATCACCAGATATCGCCTATTCTACTCTATACTGCTTGCATTAGAGTAGTGTAGCATGTTACTGCTTTCTGTTATACCTATCCTGATGCATAGCCTGTCCTTGATACTACTGTTGTTACCTTTACCTGCAATCCTATATGCTTAGTATAGGATGCTAGTATATTCATCTGTGGCCCTACATTCTTGTCCGTCAGCCGTGCTATACTATCGGGCCGTGATCACTCGGGAGGTGATCACGGGTATATACTATATACTTTATACATGATACATGTGGAGACTAAAGTCGGGTCGGCTGGTGGAGCACCCGCGAGTGGATCTTTGTGGCGGAGCGACAGGGCAGGTTGAGACCGCCTAGGAGAGAGGTGGGCCTGGCCCTGTTCGGCGTTCGCGGATACTTAACACGCTTAACAAGATCTTGGTATTTGATCTGAGTTGGTTACGAGCCTATACGCACTAACCATCTACGCGGGAGTAGTTATGGGTATCCCGGCGTCGTGGTATCAGCCGAAGCACTTCGTGACGTCAGCGACTGAGCGGCGCATGCCGGATTGGACTGGAACGCCACTAGGCTAGGTCTGCTTCCGGCCGCGTATGCAACGTGCAGGTGTGCTCAGGGCGATGGGCCCAGACCCCTGCGCGCTTAGGTTTAGACCGGCGTGATGGCCTCTCTGTTGAGCCTAGGTCGGGCTGCGACGTGTTGATCTTCCGCGACCAGGCATGACCTAGGAAAGTGTGTACGGCCAAATGGGATCAAGCGTGCTGGGTAAGTTGGTGCACCCCTGCAGGGAAGTTAATCTATTCGAATAGCCGTGATCTTCGGTAACAGGACGACTTGGAGTTGTACCTTGACCTTATGACAACTAGAACCGGATACTTAATAAAACACACCCTTCCAAGTTCCACAGACAACCCGGTGATCGCTTTTCCACAGGGCGACGAGGGGAGGATCGTCGGGTAGGGTTATGCTATGCGTTGCTACTGGAGATGCTACTTGGAGATGCTACTTGGAGATGCTACTTGGAGATGCTACTTGGAGGACTTCAATCTATTCTCTTCTACATGCTGCAAGACAGAGGCTGCCAGAAGCATAGTCTTCGACAGGATTAGCTATCCCCCTTTTATTCTGGCATTCTGCAGTTCAGTCCACCGATATGGCCCTTTACACATATACCCATGCAGGTGTAGTGTAGCTCCTTGCTTGCGAGTACTTTGGATGAGTACTCACGGTTGCTTTTCTCCCTCTTTTCCCCCTTTCCCTTTTACCTGGTTGTCGCAACCAGATGCTGGAGCCCTGGAGCCAGACGCCACCGTCGACGATGATTCCTACTACACTGGAGGTGCCTACTACTACGTGCAGGCCGCTGACGATGACCAGGAGTAGTTTAGGAGGATCCCAGGCAGGAGGCCTGCGCCTCTTTCGATCTGTATCCCAGTTTGTGCTAGCCATCTTATGGCAACTTGTTTAACTTATGTCTGTACTCAGATATTGTTGCTTCCGCTGACTTGTTTATGATCGAGCACTTGTATTCGAGCCCTCGAGGCCCCTGGCTTGTATTATGATGCTTGTATGACTTATTTATGTTTTAGAGTTGTGTTGTGATATCTTCCCGTGAGTCCCTAATCTTGATCGTACACTTTTGCATGCATGATTAGTGTACGATTGAATCGGGGGTGTCACAAGTTGGTATCAGAGCCGACTGCCTGTAGGAATCCCCCTTCCACACTCCTTGGCCGAAGTTGAGTCTAGGCTTTACAAAACTTTTACTAACATGGCTGTGTGTCTTACGGGCACACGTCGCCATTGGGTGGTATTAGGATCTTTTATTCCTCGACCTATACTCTGGGACTCTGACATCTCTTCTATTCGGGTTAAATGAATTTTACTAAATCTAACATTAGGATCTCGTTATCATTTTCACCCGGAGAGCCCCTTATTACCGATGATCGTCTGCTGCACCAGAAGACCCTGAAGATACTCTCCGCTGTTAACCCGAGAACTTGTGTTCATCGCGTTTGCAATTCACCTTCCACCGCAAACCCTTATGGATAACTACTTGCATTTGTTATTCTTACATTCATCCCCAGTGGTCTTGTTATTACAAGATACCCTGAAAAACTCGTCGTGGTTTCGATAATCCCTTGAGCTTACTGCCTTGCTGTTCTTTGCCACATGAATACCCCTTCAAATAAATCCTCGCACTTGTCGAAAATCCGCTCATCCCCAGTTGTTCATGTGTTTCACAAAAGTATTCAAAATACTATTCGATCTTCCGAAAATCCTCTGGAGCCTTTTGCTCTTGAAATTCTTGCTTGCTTGCATTATGGTTAATCCCATAAGTCTCGTAGTCTTATTGACATTCCTTGTCATTATCATTTTGAGTCTGTTGACTCAATATGTTTGCGAATACACGCAATCATCATTGATCCTTATAAATTACCTTCCCGGCTGAGCTGCCATTCTTTTAACTGGAATTGGTTCTCGACCAATCCAATTGTCGTTGATTGTACCCTAAGGCTATTCAACTTGTCCACCCCTAATCAGAGCATTGCTTCTGATCCCTTGATTTGGAAATCATAATTCCTTTGCATTTGACAATTGAGTTAGTCAGTTGTTTCTATAATCTGCTTCCTCTAGTTGAGTACCGATGCTCACGTCAGATCCCTTGTGGACCACCAGATCCTTTGTTGGATTTTATCTGACAACGCCCTTCATATTCAATAAACTTGTGAGCCTTTTCTCGGATACATAATGCCTTTGGTAAATTGTATCGTCTGCTTTCTCAACCATGCTCTGCCTTCGAGCTTGAGTTAATTACTTCTAAAGATTTTGGTATATGATTCGAAGATGCCCCGATGGGTTGAACCTATGCCTTCCTTAATATGTGTGAACTCGAAAGTTTTCACGAGTCGTACTCTTCTGGTATTTTGCCAGATAAAATTTCAATGCTATAACTTCATCGAAAGCGAGAAGTGAATGAAAGGGTATGCATTGGAGAAGTGGGAGTTGACCTTGAACCTTGTGTTCATGCCCATGGACGCGATATATACCCTATCACGGAAGCTTCTTGTAATAATAACTATTTCCTTGATAGCTAACTTATGGTATCTGTGAATTGATCCCTTGCAACCGTGGTTCCGACCATGATTGTTCTTCTTTGATCTCATTTCTCGGACAAGTTAAAACAATTGTCTTCTATGGATCAATACACCAGTCCAACCTTTACTTTGATCTTGTGTCGAGTATTACCCCCCTGGTATCTCGAGATTATCATGGAACTGCATAACTTTTTATGAGTTCTTCATCAAGTGCTACCTTCCCACTGATTCCAATTTTTCGCGGGCTCTGTGTTACTGAACACTCAAAGACACCGATAACTGAACCGAGTCCGCTCTACGGTTCAACAACTCTTTAGTAAGCTTCTATAAGTACGAGTTTGTACCCGATCACGCCATTCCTAGCCTGTTTGGCTATATCATTGTCGTGACGATTCTAACGGTGCTACCTGGTCCTTATTCTCGGAGCACCAATTTTCGACGATGAACTAACCTTACGTCGATTTTCCTCGTCATACCCTTTCACCTTAAACAACAAGCTTGAGTTCGAGTTTGTGTCGTAACTGTGGTTCCAATAACCTCTTGCTTCATCATTCCTTTGACTTGATGTCGTCGCTGATTGACTACATCTGCATGAAATCTCTCGACAATTGTGTCATGATCATCATCAACCTTATGAGCTCTTCCAGGAATTCAATTGAATTCATGATGGGTAATACCATCCTTGCCCCTCGATGATTCCTGTTCTCATCAACCACTTTATTGCCTTCCGTTCAACACAACTTGTTCGTGTTTTGTGTAAACCTTGAGATCACTGCTACCCAGCAGTTGATCTTCCTTACCTCGGAAGTATTACCATCTCTTTTTGTCAAGAATGTGGTGAGAATTTCACCACCTCTTAATAATTCTTGATATCATAATACTTCTTGCCATCTTCGTTCATTCCTTGGTCCTCGTATTGTTTTCAACCGGAATACCGACAATGGAGCTATGACGTGTGAATTCAAAACTTCTAGCAACCCTATTGCTTTGAAGTGAATGGGCGATAGTTCATTCTAAGTCCTTCGCTAATTGAATCACCATTCTGACATTGGTCGTGCAACCCAACCCATATTTCGGGCGCACCTTTCAACCAATGTTTAATTGTGTATGTTTTCCTCGAGCATACTTCCTTATATCATTTGATCTGACAAATGTTATCTCCTTGTTCACTTAATGGTGGAAATCCATCTTTTGGGAATCTCGGTGAATTGCCGTTGAGTTCACCAGACACCTCCTTGTCCTCTCCTTGGGTTAATGATGAACTCTTACTAACGGAAGTCACTTCATAGTTCATTTCCCGAGAATCTTACAGTGTCATCCCGTCAATTGGTGTTGCACCTTTCTTCTCAGGCATCGTGAGCCCGAGGTATCCTGACACCAATCATACCTGAATCTCCGTCAGATATGATGGTTAGGACAACTTTCCAAGAGTTATGATATTGGTCCTTTGATGACCCGGTAACATGATGTCATGCCTAGCACCCCCCCCCGGCTGGAGGACCTATCATTATAGATTCCTTTTCAGCAAGGTTATCCATTCACCCATGAGGAAATTGTAAGACTTATTCTACAAGTTATTCCTGATGGATCCTTCGTGTTTCCAGAGTCTGATCTTCACATGAAGACCATGTCAATGCTATCTCGAAGCATGCCTATGGTACTCCAATTTTCAACAAGAACATTTGAAGCCCAATGTTAAATGTTTCCTGCCCAATTATCCAAACACTGCTGTATGGGTAATATCATGAAATTTCTCTCCCCTACCTAAGGAGTTTTCTACGTAATATCCTGTCATGGATATCATGCTCTGCTTGTCCTTGGGAAGGATATACCCCTGATATACGTGTTTAAGCACATTTTCCTTCCCGTTGTTTTGTTCAAACTTTCTTGTAAACCACTTAACCGAGCAGTGGTAATCCCCTGCTTAGGTAAACACCTCGGTGTACCTTCCTGTCTGGTGTAACCCTGTTTCTACTGTTGATGACTTCCGGAAACCACCGATGGATGAGAACTTTGCCTATTGGTCCGCCTCGATGCAACAAGCAGGAAAATGGTTCTCTTCGTCCCTCGCCCTTGGTACCAACGTTGTTGCCGACATAACTGACATGGTACTCTCTTACATGCCTTGCTATCATGACCGTGAAAGATGTCACTGCTCCTATTAAAAAAAACCCACATGGTGGGCCCATAACCCACTGTTCCACAGGATCGAAACCTGACTGTCCTGTACACCCCCCTATTCCCAAGGTTATTTCTCGCATGTGGACTCGTATGTAATTCACGGGCCACTGTCCTACTGATCTATTCTGGTATCAGACGCAATACTTACTCTCGCTACTCTGATCCCCTTTCTCACTCTGGTTCGGGCTTCGAGCAACTATCTATCCGCTTGGAGCCTCTTATGGTACCTTCGTACCTTACTCTCGAGGTATTTCATATGTTCAACTCGAGAGATAATCTTATACTAATTCATGGGTAAACCCCAGATTGTTCCCTCAAAAGCATTATGTCGTAGTGAGCTGCCCCTTATCCTTTCGTAAGTACGATGGAGTTCCCGAAGAAATGATGACAAGTTTATCATGATGCATCGGAATAAAGAATTGAAGACATCAACGAAAGGGATTAACTTCTTCGAGAAGATCCGTTAGAATATCGTAACCTAGTCTTTCCCCTTACCCCCCTCTTAAATCTCGGGACGAGATTTCTTGTAGTGGAGGAGAATTGTGACGCCCGGGTAATCAAGCTACAGTAGTCCTCTACTAATGATGACACATCACCTCTGTCACTGTAATTAATCTCTGGTTGATTCGAAACCGTTTTGAATTTAAATCCTAAATCAATCAAACGACAAAAGTTTTCAAAATATTAAACTAAAATATTCGGGCTGTGCCAAAAATGGCATAGGTAATTATAGTACAGAAAACACATTTTTATAAAATGCCTAAATACTTTTAAATGAAATAAAACAGAAAAGGAAATAAACAAAAAGAAAAGGTAAAAAAAGGAGCAACCCCCCCACTGGGCCTCGGCCCAGCAGGCCATCGGGCCCCCAGGCTGGCCCACTCGCCCCCTGCATAACCCCCGCTCCCCACTCGGCCGAACCCTAGCCGCCACCTACTCGCCCCCCCACTCGCACCCTCCCGCACGCCTCTCTCCCCTTCCCCGTC
>NC_041381.1:545444486-545445045 GCF_002162155.2 Triticum dicoccoides | reverse complement strand
GTTGCCCGCCACCAGCCGGCGCCGGCGCCGCCCCTCCCGGACTCCTCTGCGCCCCTTCTCTCCCTCGCACGATGCCCGCCCCGACGCCGTGCTCCTCCGTCCCCTCTGCCTCCTCTCGATTTGGATTGAGGGGATCCGCCCCGACTCCACCGCCGCACATCGCCGGAGCTGGCCGCTGACCTCGACCTCGTCGTGGCCTCCTCGTCCCCTCCCCGACTCGCCGGACCGATTCGCCGCCGCTCGGAGCTCCACGCACCTCCTCCTCCTCGCCGCCCCCCCGACCTTCCCCGAGCCCGCTGCCATGATCCCCACGAACGTCGGTGAGGCTCCGGCCTTCCTCCTCTCTCCCTCGCCCCGTGCTCCCCTCCTCCCGTGTGCCACTGCCGCCACTCCCTCGCGTCGCGCGTGTGTGTGCCGGTGCGCACCACGGCGCCCCGCGCGCCTCCGCACGTGCCCTGGCATGCGAGCCCGCACCGCTCAGTGTCGCCAGCCAACGCCGCCCGAGTTTCCGCTCACGGCCCCCACGGCCACGGCCTTGCTCCGCCCCCCCCTGCCACGG
>NC_041381.1:545435216-545444337 GCF_002162155.2 Triticum dicoccoides | reverse complement strand
CCGGCGCGCACCATGGCGCCCCGCGCGCCTCCGCACGCGCCCTGGCATGCGAGCCCGCACCACTCGGTGCCGCCAGCCAACGCCGCCCGAGTTTCCGCTGACGGCCCCCACGGCCACAGCCTTGCTCCGCCCCCCCTGCCACGCCCGGCACCGCCGACGGCCGCCTGCGTGAGCTTGTGTCCGCCCGGGCCGCGCCCCGGCCGAACCCCGTCGCAGCAAGCCCCCCCGGGCCACTGACTAGGGGGGCCCCGCCCCATAACTTTTTTTTCTTAAAAAAAGGGAATTAAAAAAATAAAATAAAAAAATATAATTTAATAAAAATGAAAATGATTTAATAAAATTAATTATTAATTAATTTAATTAAGTTAATTAATCTGGTTTAATTAATTTAATTAACTAGTTAAGTTTAATTGAACTGTAATTAGATTAACCTAAACCCTAATTAACCTAATTAGAGGTTGACAGGTGGGTCCCCCTGGGCCCACATGACAGGTTGACCAGGTCAACGGCCAACGTTGACTGCTTACGTCAGCATGACATCATGCTGATGTCATAAATCCATTTTCGAATTAATTAAATAATTAATGAAATTCCAGAAATTAATAAAATCTTTAGAAAATCATATCTTTTAATCCGTAACTCGGATTAAAATAATTTCAACATGAAAGTTGCTCAGAACGACGAGACGAATCCGGATACGCAGTCCGTTCGTCCGCCACACACTCCTAACCTATCGAACCCGCAACTTTCCCCCTCCGGCTCCTCTGCCCGAAAACACGAAACACCGGGGATATTTTCCCGGATGTTTCCCCCCTTAACTGGTACCACCTCATACCACGCTAGGGCATGCCTAGCATCGTTACTTGTCTTGTCATGCATCGATATGCATGTGTTTACATTGTATTCATTGTTTCTTCCCCCTCTTCTCTCCGGTAGACTACGAGACCGACACTGCTGCTGCCCAGTTCGACTACGGAGTTGACGACCCCTCTCTCTTGCCAGAGCAACCAGGCAAGCCCCCCCTTGATCACCAGATATCGCCTATTCTACTCTATACTGCTTGCATTAGAGTAGTGTAGCATGTTACTACTTTCTGTTATACCTATCCCGATGCATAGCCTGTCCTTGATACTACTGTTGTTACCTTTACCTGCAATCCTATATGCTTAGTATAGGATGCTAGTATATTCATCTGTGGCCCTACATTCTTGTCCGTCAGCCGTGCTATACTACCGGGCCGTGATCACTCGGGAGGTGATCACGGGTATATACTATATACTTTATACATGATACATGTGGAGACTAAAGTCGGGTCGGCTGGTGGAGCACCCGCGAGTGGATCTTTGTGGCGGAGCGACAGGGCAGGTTGAGACCGCCTAGGAGAGAGGTGGGCCTGGCCCTATTCGGCGTTCACGGATACTTAACACGCTTAACGAAATCTTGGTATTTGATCTGAGTTGGTTACGAGCCTATACGCACTAACCATCTACGCGGGAGTAGTTATGGGTATCCCGGCATCGTGGTATCAGCCGAAGCACTTCGTGACTTCAGCGACTGAGCGGCGCGCGCCGGATTGGACTGGAACGCCACTAGGCTAGGTCTGCTTCCGGCCGTGTATGCAACGTGCAGGTGTGCTCAGGGCGATGGGCCCAGACCCCTGCGCGCTTAGGTTTAGACCGGCGTGCTGGCCTCTCTGTTGAGCCTAGGTGGGGCTGCGACGTGTTGATCTTCCGCGGCCGGGCATGACCTAGGAAAGTGTGTCCGGCCAAATGGGATCAAGCGTGCTGGGTAAGTTGGTGCACCCCTGCAGGGAAGTTAATCTATTCGAATAGCCGTGATCTTCGGTAACAGGACGACTTGGAGTTGTACCTTGACCTTATGACAACTAGAACCGGATACTTAATAAAACACACCCTTCCAAGTTCCACAGACAACCCGGTGATCGCTTTTCCACAGGGCGACGAGGGGAGGATCGCCGGGTAGGGTTATGCTATGCGTTGCTACTGGAGATGCTACTTGGAGATGCTACTTGGAGATACTACTTGGAGGACTTCAATCTATTCTCTTCTACTTGCTGCAAGACGGAGGCTGCCAGAAGCGTAGTCTTCGACAGGATTAGCTATCCCTCTTTTATTCTGGCATTCTGCTGTTCAGTCCACCGATATGGCCCTTTACACATATACCCATGCATATGTAGTGTAGCTCCTTGCTTGCGAGTACTTTGGATGAGTACTCACGGTTGCTTTTCTCCCTCTTTTCCCCCTTTCCCTTTTACCTGGTTGTCGCAACCAGATGCTGGAGCCCTGGAGCCAGACACCACCGTCGACGATGATTCCTACTACACTGGAGGTGCCTACTACTACGTGCAGGCCGCTGACGACGACCATGAGTAGTTTAGGAGGATCCCAGGCAGGAGGCCTGCGCCTCTTTCGATCTGTATCCCAGTTTGTGCTAGCCATCTTATGGCAACTTGTTTAACTTATATCTGTACTCAGATATTGTTGCTTCCGCTGACTTGTCTATGATCGAGCACTTGTATTCGAGCCCTCGAGGCCCCTGGCTTGTATTATGATGCTTGTATGACTTATTTATGTTTTAGAGTTGTGTTGTGATATCTTCCCGTGAGTCCCTGATCTTGATCGTACACTTTTGTGTGCATGATTAGTGTACGATTGAATCGGGGGCGTCACATGCGCGTCGGGAATGGTTCCAAGGTCGATGTGATCGCCGTCGGCACGCTACCTCTACATTTACCCATGGGATTAGTTATGAACCTCAATAATTGTTATTTAGTGCCAAGTTTGAGCATGAACATTGTATATGGATCTCGTTTAATATGAGATGGCTACTCATTTAAATCCGAGAATAATGGTTGTTCTATTTATATGAGAGCTATGTTTTATAGTCATGCCCCGATGGTCAATGATTTATTCTTAATGAATCTCGAATGTAATGTTACACATATTCATAGTGTGAATACCAAAAGATGTAAAGTTGATAACGATAGTCCCACATACTTGTGGCACTGCCGCCTTGGTCACGTTGGTGTCAAGCGCATGAAGAAGCTCCATGCTGATGGACTTTTAGTGTCTCTAGATTATGAATCATTTGACACATGCGAACCATGCCTCATGGGCAAAATGACCAAGACTCCGTTCTCCGGAACAATGAAGCGAGCAACCAACTTATTGGAAATCATACATACCGATGTGTGCGGTCCAATGAACGTTGAGGCTCGCGGAGGATATCGTTATGTTCTCACTCTCACTGATGACTTGAGTAGATACGGGTATGTCTTCTTGATGAAACACAAGTCTGAGACCTTTGAAAAGTTCAAGGAATTTTATAATGGGTAGAGAATCAACGTGACTGAAAGATAAAGTTCCTACGATCAGATCGTGGAGGAGAATACTTAAGTCACGAATTTGGTACACACTTAAGGAAATGTGGAATCGTTTCACAACTCACGCCGCCTGGAACACCTCAGCGTAACGGTGTGTCCGAACGTCGTAATCGCACTCTATTGGATATGGTGCGATCTATGATGTCTCTTACCGATTTACCGCTATCATTTTGGGGATATGCTCTAGAGACAGCTACATTCACTTTAAATAGGGCTCCGTCTAAATCAATTGAGACGACACCGTATGAACTATGGTTTGGGAAGAAACCTAAGCTGTTGTTTCTAAAAGTTTGGGGATGCGATGCTTATGTCAAGAAACTTCAACCTGAAAAGCTCGAACCCAAGTCGGAAAAATGCGTCTTCATAGGATACCCTAAGGAAACCATTGGGTATACCTTCTACTTAAGATCCGAGGGCAAGAGCTTTGTTGCCAAGAACGGATCCTTTCTGGAAAAAGAGTTTCTCTCGAAAGAAGTAAGTGGGAGGAAAGTAGAACTCGATGAAGTACTACCTCTTGAACCAGAAAGTAGTGCAGCTCAGGAAAATGTTCCTGTGGTGCCTACACCAACTGGAGAGGAAATTAATGATGATGATCAAGGTACTTCGGATCAAGTTGCTACTGAACCTCGTAGGTCCACAAGGACACGTTCCACACCAGAGTGGTATGGCAACCCTGTCCTGGAAATCATGTTGTTAGACAACGGTGAACCTTCGAACTATGAAGAAGCGATGGCGGGCCCAGATTCCAACAAATGGCTTGAAGCCATGCAATCCTAGATAGAATCCATGTATGAAAACAAAGTATGGACTTTGACAGACTTGCCCGATGATCGGCGAGCGATAGAAAACAAATGGATCTTTAAGAAGAAGACGGACGCGGATGGTAATATTACCATCTATAAAGCTCAACTTGTCGCTAAGGGTTATCGACAAGTTCAAGGGGTTGACTACGATGAGACATTCTCTCCCGTAGCAAAGCTGAAGTCCATCCGAATCATGTTAGCAATTGCCGCATACTATGATTATGAGATATGGCAGATGGACGTCAAAACGGCATTCCTTAACGGACATCTTAAGGAAGAACTGTATATGATGCAGCCGGAGGGTTTTGTCGATCCTAAGAACGCTAACAAAGTATGCAAGCTCCAGCGATCCATTTATGGGCTGGTGCAAGCATCTTGGAGCTGGAACATTCGCTTTGATGAGATGATCAAAGCGTTTGGGTTTATGCAGACTTATGGAGAAGCCTGCATTTACAAGAAAGTGAGTGGGAGCTCTGTAGCATTTCTCATATTATATGTAGATGACATACTCTTGATGGGAAATGATATAGAACTTTTGGAAAGCATTAAGGCCTACTTGAATAAGTGTTTTTCAATGAAGGACCTTGGAGAAGCTGCTTACATATCAGGCATCAAGATCTATAGGGATAGATCGAGACGCCTCATAGGTCTTTCACAAAGCACATACCTTGATAAGATTTTGAAGAAGTTCAAAATGGATCTGTCCAAGAAAGGGTTCTTTCTTGTATTGCAACGTGTGAGATTGAGCTCGGCTCAATGCCCGACCACCGCAAAAGATAAAGAAGAGATGAGCGTCATCCCCTATGCTTCAGTCATAGGATCTATTATGTATGCCATGCTGTGTACCAGACCTGATGTAAACCTTGCCGTAAGTTTGGTAGGAAGGTACCAAAGTAATCCCGGCAAGGAACACTGGACAGCGATCAAGAATATCCTAAAGTACCTGAAAAGGACAAAGGACATGTTTCTCGTTTATGGAGGTGACGAAGAGGTCGCCGTAAAGGGTTACGTCGACGCTAGCTTCGACACAGATCTGGATGACTCTAAGTCACAAACCGGTTACGTGTATATGTTGAATGGTGGAGCAGTAAGCTGGTGCAGCTGCAAGCAGAGCGTCGTGGCAGGATCTACATGTGAAGCGGAGTACATGGCAGCCTCGGAGGCAGCGCATGAAGCAATTTGGGTGAAGGAGTTCATCACCGACCTAGGAGTCATACCCAATGCGTCGGGGCCAATCAAACTCTTCTGTGACAACACTGGAGCTATTGCCCTTACCAAGGAGCCCAGGTTTCACAAGAAGACCAGGCACATCAAGCGTCATTTCAACTCCATCCGTGAAAATGTTCAAGATGGAGACATAGATATTTGCAAAGTACATATGGATCTGAATGTCGCAGATCCGTTGACTAAACCTCTTTCGCGAGCAAAACATGATCAACACCAGAACTCTATGGGTGTTCGATTCATCACAATGTAACTAGATTATTGACTCTAGTGCAAGTGGGAGACTGTTGGAAATATGCCCTAGAGGCAATAATAAAAGGATTATTATTATATTTCCTTGTTCATGATAATTGTCTTTATTCATTCTATAATTGTATTATCCGGAAATCGTAATACACGTGTGAATACATAGACCATAATATGTCCCTAGTAAGCCTCTAGTTGACTAGCTCATTGATCAACAGATAGTCATGGTTTCCTGACTATGGACATTAGATGTCGTTGATAACGGGATCACATCATTAGGAGAATGATGTGATGGACAAGACCCAATCCTAAGCATAGCACAAGATCGTGTAGTTCATTTTGCTAGAGCTTTTCCAATGTCAAGTATCTTTCCTTAGACCATGAGATCGTGTAACTCCCGGATACCGTAAGAGTGCTTTGGGTGTACCAAACGTCACAACGTAACCGGGTGACTATAAAGGTGCACTACACGTATCTCCAAAAGTGTCTGTTGGGTTGACATGGATCGAGACTGGGATTTGTCACTCCGTATTACGGAGAGGTATCACTAGGCCCACTCGGTAGTGCATCATCATAATGAGCTCAAAGTGACCAAGTGTCTGGTCACGGGATCATGCATTATGGCACGAGTAGAGTGACTTGCCGGCAACGAGATTGAACGAGGTATTGGGATACCGACGATCGAATCTCGGGCAAGTAACATACCGTCTGACAAAGGGAATTGTATACGAGGTTGATTGAATCCTCGACATTGTGGTGCATCCGATGAGATCATCGAGGAGCATGTGGGAGCCAACATGGGTATCCAGATCCCGCTGTTGGTTATTGACCGGAGAGCCGTATCGGTCATGTCTGCGTGTCTCCCGAACCCGTAGGGTCTACACACTTAAGGTTCGGTGATGCTAGGGTTGTTAGGAAGACTTGTATGTGATTACCGAATGTTGTTCGGAGTCCCAGATGAGATCCTGGACGTCATGAGGAGTTCCGGAATGGTCCGGAGGTGAAGATTTATATATGGGAAGTTGTCATACGGTCACCGGAAAGTTTCGGGGGCATATCGGTATTGTACCGAGGCCACCAGAGGGGTTCCGGGGGTCCACCGGGAGGGGCCACCTCTCTCGGAGGGCCTCATGGGCCGTAGGGGGCAGGGAACCAGCCCCTGGAGGGCTGGGCATGCCCCCCCCTTGGGCCCATGCGCCTAGGGTTGGGGGGAAAACCTAGTGGGGGCGGCCCCCCTTGCTTGGGGGGCAAGCCCCCTCCCTTGGCCGCCGCCCCCTCTAGATCTCATCTAGAGGGGGCCGGCCCCCTTCCTCCTCCCCCTATAAATAGAGGGGCGAGGGGAGGGCTGCACACAACATCCAAGGCGCATCCCCTCCCCTCCCCAACACATCTCCTCCTCCGTGTGAGCTTGGCGAAGCTCTGCCGGAGATCTGCCACTCCATCACCACCACGCCGTCGTGCTGCTGTTGGAGCCTTATTCCTCAACCTCTCCCTCCTCCTTGCTGGATCAAGGTGCGGGAGACGTCATCCGCTCCGTACGTGTGTTGAACGCGGAGGTGCTGTCCGTTCTGCACTTGGTCATCGGTGATTTGGATCACGGCGAGTACGACTACATCATCCCCATTCTCTTGAACGCTTTCGCTCGCGATCTACAAAGGTATGTAGATGCACTCCTATCACTCGTTGCTTAGATGAACTCATAGATGGATCTTGGTGAAACCGTAGGAAAATTTTTATTTTCTGCAACGTTCCCCAACACCATTAGCATAAGAAGCTAAGGTTTCATTAGCATTAAATTTGCATGAAAAGGGAAGGTGTGGAGCCTCCATCCTAGAGCAACAAGTAATATCATATCTCAAGCATAGATTCCAGGCATACCAATGCAACATAATAAATTGATCCCATAATAGTTTCCCTTTTTGTGTCGAGCGATAATCCCTAAAGTATTCACGTTGATCCAACGTTACTCCCATTATAAAGTTGAATGGGGTTTTCTCAGGATTATGAAAGTAGTACAAAATATTTTTCTCATGATGAGAAGCGAGGGTTTTAGGAGTTACCCCATCCTCATGAGTAGCAAGTACACCTAATTTTTTTGGTATTTTGTGTTGCATATCCATAACTAAAGATAGAGAACAACTAAGGATAAACAAATAAAAATTACTTAGTGATAAAGCAAACAAGCACACACGAGAATATTCACCCCACGCTATGACTCCCCGGCAACCGCGCCAGAAAAAGGTCTTGATAACCCGCAAGTATACGGGATAGTTGTAGCCTCTTTCATAAGTAAGAGTGTCGAACCCAACGAGGAGCTAAAGGTAGAACAAATATCCTCTCAAGCCCTATCTACCACTGATACGACTCTACGCACACTTAGTGTTCGCTTTACCTAGAACAAGTATGAAACTAGAAGTACTTTGTAGGTGTTGTTGGATAGGTTTGCAAGATAATAAAGAGCACGTAAACATAAACTAGGGGTTGTGAAGATAAAGAAGCAATAAAGAGTAAATATAGCGAGTGTGGAAAAGTGGTGGTAGGAGTTGTGGAATTGTCCCTAGGCAACTGACTATATTACTAGACCGGTAATCACTATTGCAATTCCATTTGAGGGAGAGGCATAAGCTAACATACTTTCTCTACTTGGATCATATGCACTTATGATTGGAACTCTAGCAAGCATCCACAACTACTAAAGATTCATTAAGGTAAAACCCAACCATAGCATTAAAGTATCAAGTCCCCTTTATCCCATACGCAAACAACCTACTTACTCGGGTCTGTGCTTCTGTCACTCATGCCACCCACCATAAGCAAATCATAAACATATTGCAAACCCTACAACGGGAATCCCTCACGTTTGCACGACACGGAGGGCACCATAGGACAGCACCAATAATAAAACATGCAACTCAAACCAATCATAGCAATTCATCAATCACCAATAGGACAATGAAAATCTACTCGGACATCATAGGATGGCAACACATCATTGGAAAATAATATGAAGCATAAAGCACCATGTTCAAGTAGAGGGTACAGCGGGTTGCGGGAGAGTGGACCACTGAATATAGATGGGGGAAGGTGATGGAGACGTTGGTGAAGATGATGGAGGTGTTGGTGAAGATCGCAGTGATGATGATGGTCCCCGGCGGTGTTCCGGCGCCACCGGAAGCAAGGGGGAGAGAGCCCCCCTTCTTCTTCTTATTCCTTGACCTTCTCCCTAGATGGGAGAAGGGTTTCCCCTCTGGTCCTTGGCTCCCATGGCTTGGGAGGGGTGAGAGCCCCTCCGAGATTGGATCTATCTCTCTGTTTCTGCGTTCCCTGATTCTACCCCTTCACCGTTTCCTTTATATCTGGAGATCCGTAACTCCGATTGGGGTGAATTTTTCGCCCAGATCTTTCTCATAAAATTAGCTTTCTTGCGCCAGAAGAAGAGCGTCAA
>NC_041381.1:545393080-545434931 GCF_002162155.2 Triticum dicoccoides | reverse complement strand
AGGGCGCGCCCCTACCTCGTGACCACCCCGGACACCGTTTCGCGTTGATTTCACTTCCCAAAAATCATAAATATTCCAAAAAAAATCTCCATCCATTTTTATCCCGTTTGGACTCCGTTTGATATTGGTTTTGTGCGAAACAAAAAACATGCAACAGACAGGAACTGGCACTGGATCAACATGTTAGTCCCAAAAATAGTATAAAAAGTTGTCAAAAGTATATGAAACTTGAATAATATTGGCATGGAACAATAAAAAATTATAGATACGATGGAGACGTATCACACCTTCCCAGAGGCGTGATACGTCCATTTTGCATCATGCTTTTATATCAATATTTATTGCATTATGGGCTGTTATTTCACGTTATGTCACATTACTTATGGCTATTCTCTCTTATTTTACAAGGTTTACATGAAGAGGGAGAATGCCGGCAGCTGGAATTCTGGGCTGGAAAAGGAGCAAATATTGGAGGCCTATCTTGCGCAACTCCAAAAGTCCTGAAACTCCACGGAATATCTTAAAATAAATAACGAAAAATCGTCGCTAAAGATGAAGACCAGGGGGCCCACACCCTGCTCACGAGGGTGGGGGGCGCCCCCCTTGGGGCGCGCCCCCCTACCTCGTGGGCCCCCTGGTGGCTCTCCGACACCCATCTTCTCCTATATGAAGTCTTTTGATGAGAAAAAAAATAGAGGGCAACCTTTCGGGACGAAACTCCGCTGCCACGAGGCGGAACCTTGGCGGAACCAATCTAGGGCTCCGACAGAGCTGTTCTGTCGGGGACACTTCCCTCCGGGAGGGGGAAATCATCACCACCGTTGAGGGAGTCCTGGATTAGGGGGTGACCGGATAGCCGAACTATCACCTTTGGCCGGACTCCTGGACTATGAAGATACAAGATTGAAGACTTCGTCCCGTGTCCGGATGGGACTTTCCTTGGCATGGAAGGCAAGCTTGGCGATACGGATATGTAGATCTCCTACCATTGTAACCGACTCTGTGTAACCCTAACCCTCTTTGGTGCTTATATAAACCGGAGGGTTTTAGTCCGTAGGACGAACAACAATCATACCATAGGCTAGCTTCTAGGGTTTAGCCTCTCTGATCTCATGGTAGATCTACTCTTGTACTACCCATATCATCAATATTAATCAAGCAGGAGTAGGGTTTTACCTCCATCGAGAGGGCCTGAACCTGGGTAAAAACATCGTGTCCCTTGTCTCCTGTTACCATCCGCCTAGACGCATAGTTCGGGACCCCCTACCCGAGATCCGCCGGTTTTGACACCGACATTGGTGCTTTCATTGAGAGTTCCTCTGTGTCGTCATCTTTAGGCCCGAAGGCTCCTCCGATCATCAACAACGATGCGGTCCAGGGTGAGACTTTTCTCCCTAGACAGATCTTCGTATTCGGCGGCTTTGCACTGCGGGCCAATTCGCTTGGCCGTCTGGAGCAGATTGAAAGCTACGCTCCTGGTCATCAGGTCAGATTTGGAAGTTTGAACTACATGGCTGACGTCCGCGGAGACTTGATCTTCGATGGGTTCAACCCACAGCCAAGCGCGCCGCACTGTCACGATGGGCACGATCTAGCTCTACCGCCAGACAGTGCCCTGGACGCCGCACAAGTGTCCGCTCCGACCCTTAGCTCGGAGCCGACTGCGCCGACCGAGGACGGGTGGCTGGACACCGCCTCGGGGGCTGCTATCTCCACGGTGATGGAGCCGAATACTATCCCTGTCCTTTGCAAGGCTCATAGCTCCAAGGTACCAGACTCCTCTCCGGACTCCAGACCTTCCGCGCCCCTGCCAATCGAACCCGATTGGGCACCGGTCATGGAGTTCACCGCTGCGGACATCTTTCAGCACTCGCCCTTTGGCGACATCCTGAATTCACTAAAGTCTCTCTCTTTATCAGGAGAGCCCTGGCCGCACCATGTTCAGGAAGGCTGGGATGCGGACGATGAAGAAATTCAAAACCCACCCACCACCCACTTTGTAGCCAATGTCGATGATTTAACCGACATGCTCAACTTCGACTCCAAAGACATCGACGGTATGGACGACGATGCAGGAGATGACCAAGAACCAGTACCTACAGGGCACTGGAAGGCCACCTCGTCCTATGACATTTACATGGTGGACATCCCAAAATACGGGAACGACGATGGAACAACGGAGGATGACCCCTCCAAGAAACAGCCTAAGCGCCGGCATCAGCGGTGCCGCTCTAAATCCCGCCACATCAAAAATGGTGATTCCAGCATGGGAGACAATAACACCCTGGAAAGTGCCGAAGACAACCCCCTCCAGCAGGATTCAACACAGGAGGATGGAGAAGCCAGCCCTCATGAGAGAGCGGCAGATAGAGAGGTAGAGGACGATAATTACATGCCTCCCTCCGAAGACGAGGCAAGCCTCGACGACGACGAATTTGTCGTGCCTGAGGATCCCATCGAACTGGAGCGTTTCAAATGCAGGCTTATGGCCACGGAAAGCAGCCTGAAGAAAAAGCAGCAATAGCTTAGAGCTGATCAAGATTTGCTAGCTGACAGATGGACTGAAGTCCTTGCGGCCGAAGAGTACGAACTCGAACGCCCCTCCAAGAGCTACCAAAACGCTGGTTGCTATCCCGATTAGAGGAGGAAGCACTCAAACCTACATCACCAGCGCAGGATGCGGCCGACCGGCCACCTCGTGGCCGCGACAGAGAGGCCTCCCGGCCCTCCACTCAAGCCGCACCCCGACGCCGCTCAAAAAATACCAAGGCACGGGGAAGTGCGCCAGACCTGCGAGATATATTGGAGGACAAGGCAAGGCAGACAAGATCGATCTACGGATCGCATGGGCGCCTCACTACACGTGACGACAACTGTCACGCCGGATACAGCAAATCCGGCCGGGCCGAACATAGCAGACAAAACCCATTTGAGCTACATCGTGATATAGCCCAATACAGAGGCGCCACACACCCACTATGCTTCACAGACGAAGTGATGGATCATCAGATCCCTGAGGGTTTCAAACCCGTAAACATTGAATCATACGATGGCACAACAGATCCTGTGGTCTGGATCGAGGACTATCTCATTCATATCCACATGGCCCGCGGTGATGATCTACACGCCATCAAATACCTCCCACTCAAGCTTAAAGGACCCACTCGGCATTGGCTTAACAGCTTGCCAGCAGAGTCAATTGGTTGTTGGGAAGACCTGGAAGCCGCATTCCTCGACAATTTCTAGGGCACCTATGTGCGACCACCTGATGCCGATGACCTAAAGTCACATAATTCAGCAGCCAGAGGAATCGGCCAGACAATTCTGGACACGGTTCCTAACCAAGAAAAATCAAATCGTCGACTGTCCGGATGCAGAGGCCCTTGCAGCCTTCAAACATAACATCCACGACGAGTGGCTCGCCCGACACCTAGGACAGGAAAAGCCGAAATCCATGGCAGCCCTCACAACACTCATGACCCGCTTTTGCGCGGGAGAAGGCAGCTGGCTAGCTCGTAGTAACAGCATGACCAAGAGCCCTGGTAATTCGGATACCAAGGATAGCAATGGCAGGTCGTGTCGCAACAAGCACAAGCACCACATTAACGACGATAATGTTGAAGATACGGCAGTTAATGCCGGATTTAGAGGCTCTAAACCCGGTCAGCGGAAAAAGCCATTCAAAAGAAATACTCCGGGCCCGTCCAATTTGGACCGAATACTCGATCGCTCGTGCCAGATACACGGCACCCCGAAAAACCAGCCAACCACACCAATAGGGATTGTTGGGTGTTCAAGCAGGCAGGCAAGTTACATGCCGAAAACAGTGACAAGGGGCTGCATAGCAATGACGAGGAGGAACCCCGGCCGCCGAACAATAGAGGACAGAAGGGCTTCCCCCTACAAGTGCGGACGGTGAACATGATATACGCAACCCACATACCCAAAAGGGAACGAAAGCGTGCACTAAGGGACGTATATGCGATGGAGCCAGTCGGCCCAAAGTTCAACCCGTGGTCCTCTTGCCCGATCACTTTTGATCGAAGGGACCACCCCACTAGCATCCATCACGGCGGATTCGCCGCATTGGTTCTAGACCCAATCGTTGACGGATTTCACCTCACTAGAGTCCTGATGGACGGCGGCAGCAGCCTGAACCTGCTTTATCAAGATACAATGCACAAAATGGGCATAGACCCCTCAAGGATTAAACCCACAAAGACGACCTTTAAAGGCATCATACCAGGTGTAGAGGCCAACTGTACCGGCTCAGTTACACTTGAAGTGGTCTTCGGATCTCCAGATAACTTCCGAAGCAAGGAGTTAATCTTCAACATAGTCCCATTCCGCAGCGGCTATCACACACTGCTCGGACGAACCGCCTTTGCAAAGTTCAATGTGGTGCCGCACTATGCATATCTCAAGCTCAAGATGCCAGGCCCTCGAGGAGTCATTACGGTTAACGGAAACACCGAACTCTCTCTCCGAACGGAGGATCATACAGCGGCTCTCGCGGCGGAAATACAAAGCAGCCTCTCAAAAAAATTCTTGAGTTCGGCTATTAAACGTCCGAACACCGTCAAGCGCGCCCGGAGTAACCTACAACAAGACCGCCCGACACGTCCCGAGCACGCGTAGCAATGCAGCCCCAACCCCAGCCCTCGTGAAATTGCGAAACCAGTACTACGCGTACATAATTACGCTTTGGAAATACCATGGGCATAGGGGGAGGGGCACGACCACGGTAGGCCCAGAATGCGGCTCAACCGCACCAGGGGCTCCCGATTGTGTAATTCTTTTTTCTTACTTTCAGGACTCCTTTATCAAGAAGCCCTGTCCGGCAGTAGAATCGCCGAACACACGATGCAACAGCCAGGGAAGCAGAAAGCTACGTCGAGTGTCCAGGTGGTCTCTATAACAAGCAGTATACCTGTTTTACATATCATCCCGCAGCTTGCTTCTGGAGGAGGACATGTCAAATAGTCCCGTCCCTTGCTTATCGCACTATTTGTATCGTTCTGCTTTTACCGCAGGTTTTGTCTATTATTGAGTTCCTTTTTTTTAACCTGTATATGTTCACTTATGACATGTTGCATCCGTACGCTTTGGTACGGCCAAATACACCAGGGGCTTAAGTACCCCAAAATATGGTGTGATAAGTCCGAACACTTTCACAAGTGCGGCACCCCGAACTTATAGCATTATATGCATCGGCTCTGAATCATGTCTTGGGTCAATAGTTGGGTTTGCCCGGCTCCCATGTTTTGGTACCTTACGTTCCATTATATCAGCTAAGGTAGCGCTGGGAGAACCACTGCGACTGTGCCCCGGTTGAGCTGGGTTGAGCACCTCAGTGGAGAAAGCTAAAACTGACCGTCATGATAGGGCGAGAGCCGGTCGCTGTTCGAGAGGTTTTCGAGTCCCTAAAGACTTATGCCGCTTAGAGCGAGGAGCCGGCTTTGTCCGGCCCAGGCATGGATAGCACCCCGAATTCGGTCTTCTGAATACTAGGGGCTTCGTCGAAATTTAAAATTATAGAATTCTATGGCTAAGTGAGAGTGTTCAAGCATTATAGTCCGGTTGCCTTGTTCGTTGCGTTGAGCGCCTCCCTCGAAGGACCCAAGAATGGGAAAAAGAGCGCTCAAGTTTATCCCGAACACCCCAGCACTCGCGGCACGGGGCAGAAGCTGACGACTCGCCATCTCTCAAAATTAATAAACGACCGCACAGAAGGTAATATTTTAAATTCACAAGTGTTGCTTAGCGCATATGAACTAGTTTTCAAGCGTACAGGATAACAAATGCGAGTTCACTCAAAAATTACATCTTTGGAGCATTCACCCGCTATAAGGCGGGCACCCTTCAGGACGCCCACATAATACATCTCGGGCGTGCGATACTCCTTGCCCGGCGGTGGAGCGTCCGTCACAAGCTTCTCAGCATCCATCTTGCCCCAATGCACTTTAGCACGGGCAAGGGCCCTACGGGCACCTTCCATACAGACGGAGCGCTTGACGACTTCAATCCATGGACAGGCATCCACCAGCCGCCTCACCAGCCCGAAGTAGCTCCCAGGAATGGCTTCCTTAGGCCACAGCCGAACTATTAGGCCCTTCATGGCCTGTTCGGCCACCTTATGGAGCTCGACCAGCTGCTTCAGCTGGTCGCTCAAGGGCACCGGGTGTCCGGCCTCAGCATACTGAGACCAGAACACCTTCTCCGTCGAGCTCCCCTCCTCGGCCCGCTAGAATGCGGCAGTGTCAGACACACTACGGGGCAGATCTACGAATGCTCCTGGAGAGCTCCGGATTCGGGTAAGTAACAAGTAATTCACTTTCACGTGTTTGCTTTGCATGAAGAATGCCTTACCCGCCGCTATCTTCTTCATCGCCTCAATTTCCTGGAGGGCTTTTTGGGCTTCGGCCTTAGCGGCTTTGGCGCTCTCAAGAGTCGAGGCGAGCTCGGACTCTTGAATCTTTGAGTCACGCTCCAAACTCTCGTGTTTTTCCACGAGAGCCTGGAGCTCTTGCCGCACCTCCGCCACTAGCGCCTCCTGCTTCTCTCGCTTGGTGTGCTCCACGGCCGCATTGCCTTTGGCCTTGGACACCGCTTCCTTCAGGGTCGCCACCTTGTTTGTGGCCCCTGCAATTCTCATGTTATTCCTGCTATTTTTTGCAACCACATCTTTTATATACTTCCATAAGGTACAACTTACCTTCCTTGTCCTCGAGCCGCTTTTTGGCAAGGCCGAGTTCGTTCTCGGACCGCTCGAGGCTCTGCTGCAATGCATCGACCTCCGCAATCAGTGCGGCAAAGGTCAGCAGCGCATCCTGCATTCCCCATATTGACATACCTATGTTAGACTTCTGCGTACATCTTTTTAGATCCTCAGTTCGGCTTTTCTTTCCAAACACCAAACTAAGCATCAGGGGCTACTGTCTATGCGGTAATATTTTTACATATCATAAATACATACCTCAAAGCCTATTAGAAGGCTGGCACAGGCTTCGGTCAGCCCGCTCTTGGCGGACTGAACTTTCTGGATCACCACACTCATAACAGTGCGGTGCCCCTCGTTGATGGAGGCGCCGTTAAGCGCCTCCAGCAAATTATCTGGTGCCTCCGGTTGGACGGAGGTCACCGGTGTCACAGTCTCGCCCTTCTTACGAAGGGGTCGCCTGCCGGACTCCGGAACCACTGAAGGTTCCGGTGTGGAGTTCGGCCCAGGGCCTGACTTAGAGCCCTTTGGGGTTTGACCCCCCTTATGCCCGGAGCCCGGGAGGTTGCCTTGCGGCGCCTCCGGGACCTCCTCCTCCTGGCTGGGCCCCTTTTGGGACCCCACCTCGGCGTCATCCGCAGCGCGAGGAGAGGAGGCGGCCAGAAGTGAAGTACTATTCATGTCCGACGGAGCTAGGGAGCCACTCGTTGAAGTGTCGAGCCCATCCTTGGGCGGGCTGCAGGGTTGTACTCGGCGTCGAGAGAGTCTATATGACAAACGAAAGGCCATGAGTTATTCTGGTATTTGGATACTTACGATGTCGCTGCGGGCTTATCCCTTGGTGGCCACTCCTCTTCACCGTCGTCGGCGTTGGTGGAGAAGTTCGGAGGAAGGGTCCTTCCCTTCTTGGACCCTCCGGCCTCCCCAGTTGGGGCGGCCTTCCTTTTCTTCTCTCCCCCCGCTGGGGGGGATGCCTCCTTTTCCTCCTCCTCGTTTTCACGGGAGGAGTCCGCCTCAGAGTCATCGAACGATGAGTCCGATAACACCTGGCACCGGGAACTCTATCGAGTTCCCGTGGCTTTCTTCTTGGCCTTCTTCTCCGGCACCACGTGAGGTGCCAGAACCAGCAGTCCCGTCAATCGGGCGTCCGTTGTGTCTTCTGGCAAAGGAGCCGGACAGTCGATTTGTCCGGACTTCTTCTGCCAGTCCTGTCAAAGGAATGGGAGCTTCGATCCCGCATAGAGTCAAACTATGAAAAGCAAATATCCTGTGATGGGCAGAATGAACTTACCGCGCTGGCTTGGCGCTTCGCGCAGAATCCGCGATCCTTGGTAGTGGGAGGGTGAACCTCGGAGCCCTTGAATAGCACCTTCCAGGCGTCTTCATGCGTTGTGTCGAAAAGCCTGGACAAGGTTTGGTGCTGGGCCGGATCGAATTCCCACAGGTTAAAGGCCCGTCGTTGACACGGGAGGATGCGGCGGAAGAGCATGACCTGGACTACGGTGACGAGTTTAACCTTCTTGTCCATCAGGTTTTGGACGCAGGGTTGGAGTCCAATCACCTCTTCTGAATTACCCCACGACAGGCCCGTCTCTTTCCAAGAGGTGAGCCGTGTGGGGATGCCAGATCGGAATTCGGGGGCCGCTGCCCATTCAGGGTCGCGCGGCTCGGTGTTGTAGAACCACCCCGATTGCCACCCCTTGATGGTTTCCACAAAGGAGACCTCGAGCCATGTGACATTGGGCATTTTGCCCACCATGGCACCTCCGCACTCCACTTGGCGGCCGCCCACTACCTTCGGCTTGACATTGAAGGTCTTCAGCCATAAGCCGAAGTGGGGCTGGATGCGGAGGAAGGCCTCGCACACGACGATGAACGCCGAGATGTTGAGGATGAAATTCGGGGCCAGATCGTGGAAATCCAGGCCGTAGTAGAACATGAGCCACCGGACAAATGGGTGAAGTGGAAAACATAGTCCGCAGAGGAAGTGGGTGAGGAACACCACCCTCTCATGGGGCCTAGGGGTGGGGATGAGCTGCCCCTCATCTGGGAGCCGGTGCGCGATGTCGCTGGACAAGTATCCGGCCTTCCTCAACTTTTTGATGTGCCCCTCTGTGACAGAGGAGGCCATCCACCTGCCTCCCGCTCCGGACATGACTGGAGAAGGTTGAGGTGGGAAGTGCGGGCTTGGGCGTTGGAGCTCGAGTGCGCGGAGATGGATAAGCAAAGGAGGAAGAAGGCGCAAATGGAAAGGGTGGATCCTTATCCCTTTATATGGGCGGAGGAAGCTATGCGTCCCCACCAGCCTGGTAAAACTCGCTTATCCCCCAAGCGTCATAATCAATGGCGCGATTGGGTTACCCACGCCCGTATTGATGAGAATCCTGGAATAAGGGGACACGATCTCTGCTTTGACAAGATGTGCCAAGGAAACCGCCTCGCTAAACGCGCTGAGGTGGGACAATAAAACAATTCGAATAAAGGCTTGGCCGCAGTGTGATGTCACGCCACGGAATACGTCAGCAGATTGAATTTGTGTGAATATTATTCTCTCTATGGTGGTATGTGGAACTTATTTTGCAGAGCCGAACACTATCCTTGTGTTCAAAATCTTCTATGAAGTATTCGGAGGAGGAACCCGCCTTGCAATGCCGAAGACAATATGCACGCCGGACTCGTCGTCATTGAAGCCTGGTTCAGGGGCTACTAAGGGAGTCCTGGGTTAGGGGGTGTTCGGATAGCCGAACTATCACCTTTGGCCAGACTCTTGGACTATGAAGATACAAGATTGAAGACTTCGTCTCGTGTCCGGATGGGACTTTCCTTGGCGTGGAAGGCAAGCTTGGCGATACGGATATGTAGATCTCCTACCATTGTAACCGACTCTGTGTAACCCTAACCCTCTTCGGTGCCTATATAAACCGGAGGGTTTTAGTCCGTAGGACGAACAACAATCATACCATAGGCTAGCTTCTAGGGTTTAGCCTCTCTGATCTCGTGGTAGATCTACTCTTGTACTACCCATATCATGAATATTAATCAAGCAGGAGTAGGGTTTTACCTCCATCGAGAGGGCCCGAACCTGGGTAAAAACATCGTGTCCCTTGTCTCCTGTTACCATCCGCCTAGACGCACAGTTCGGGACCCCCTACCCGAGATCCACCGGTTTTGACACCGACAACCGTCATCACCAACGATCTTCTCATCGGGAGAGGGCAATCTCCATCAACATCTTCACCAGCACACTACTGGAATCAGGGATTTTGCCGTCTGCCAGATCTTTGCCGTCTGCTTGCGGACGGCAAAAAAGGTCTTTGCCATCAGCTACGAAACAACAGATGGCAAAGAACTGGCAGACGGCAAAGAAGGTCTTTGCCATCTGTCATTTCTTTGCCGTCAGCTGGCAGATGGCAAAGAATCTTTGCCATCTGTCAGCGGACGGCAAAAAGGTGCCACCGGATGCCTGTATACTGCAACGGTCCACCCCCACTCTTTGCCGTCTGTTCGCGAACGGCAAAGATTCTTTGCCATCTGCTGGCGGACGACAAAGAGGGGGCTATCTTTTTTTTGCGGTAAAAAAAAACCGTTGCCCCACCTCCTCTATCTCTATCCCCTCTCTCTCCGCCCCTATCTATCTGCCCCACCCCTCTCTCTCTCTCCCGCTCGTCTCTCCCTCTCCCTCCCGCGAGAAGCTACGCCTTCCTCGACCCCGCGCCACTGCACCCCCTCGCCTCCTCCCGCCGGTGCGTGTTGCCTCCTCACCGGACCCCAGGAGCCCCACCGCCTCGTGCTGCCACTTGCGCCGCATCGCGCGCCGCCACCTCCCCCACAAGCTCGCTGCCCCGCCGCGGAAGCCTCGTCGCCGGTCGCCCCGACCTCGAGATCCGCCTCCGCCATAGGAGTCGAGCACCGAACTCCTCTGCGCCCCGCCCGCCATGGGAGATCTGAGGCCGGCCGGGAGGCGAGGATGGGGCGCTGGTGGGCCCCGGGGATCTGCGCGGTGGCGCTGCTCTGGCTCACCACGGCCGCAACTGGAGATCCCGATCCCAACGAGCTCGAGTGTGCATGAGTCCCGCTCCTCCTCCCTGTTTTTTCCGTGCCTGCTCGCTTGCTCTGTCTGTGGCTCAGTACTGTCGATTGCTCGATGTGCACTTAGGTTCGGTCGCCGTGAGGATCCTCTGGCAGTGCTGGATGTGCCGTGGCGCGGTGGTGCCCCTGGGTGGCGCCTCCGTGCTGCGGTGCCCCTGGTTGGCGCCTTCGTGCCCGTGCCCTCGCTGGCGCCGCCGTTGTGGTGCTCTCTGGCAAGCTCCGACTTGTTGTGGTGGTGTTGGTTGTGATGCTGGTCACACCATAGTGATGGTGTGGCTGCATCCTGCTTCGGCTACAACTCCTCTTGGTGAGCTTGTCCTTGCTCCCCTCCTGATCTCTCTAACGCATAGCTGTAGCATTTGATCTTGTTGGATGTGAGGCTCTATTAGCTGTGGTTAGCTGCTGTAGATGAGCATCAACTTGTATTGGAGCTCTCTGTGATGGATTCTTGCTGTGTCAGGGTTTCGGTCAGTGACCATCTATGTGTATTTGTGAAGTATATACAGTCCTGTACTGCTCTGTTCTGTGTATTTGATCCTGGAGTTGTTACTTTGGTCAGTAACTTTACTCATGAACAGATACTCACTTGTTCGTAGTTATTTTACTTCTAATACTAATATGAACAGATACCACTTGGTTTGGCTATTCCTATTTGTCTCTTTCTAATAGCCTATGAACAGATGCTATACTTGGTTTTGGCTGTTACTTTCCTAGTCTTCTACTGATAAGATAGATACTACATCTGATTTGGGCAGTGATGCTGGTCTGAGCCCCCCTCTCTTAGGCTTAATTTACATGTGGCTATCCCTGTGCTGTGATGAACTAGCCTAGACACTTCCAGGCTGTCTGAGCACATAATCCCTCAAGTATACCTTGAGGTCTTCTGTACCTCTCCTTAATGGTTACCTCTTCTAAGCTGCTTGTGGCTGGATGTGTTGGGACTTGGTCTGGTTGTCTGGTTGTGATGTATATCTCTTCCTAGAGCTTTGTTTTTGGCGTTGCACAGTGACATGTACCTATTGTCACTGGACAAAACTGATTGTGGTGATGAAGTCTAATCTTTGGCTTTAATCACTAGTTTTTAGTTGGCTTAATTCCTGGAGCTAGTACTGATAGTGGTCTTTGTGTTGGCATTTAACTAACTGCTAATTGTGGTGGCTTCTTGATTGGGTCCTTGGCTGGTTCTCTCCTTTGGCTCTTTGGTATTGGTTTACTCTATTTGGCTTTCTAATTAAGATCACTTTGAAAATCAAGATCTTAACTAAGATTATCTTGATCTCAAGTACTGGTTCCTACATCATTGCATTTCACCAAGTGAAATGATACATTTCTACTCCTAACCCATTCTCTCTTTCTTAGTGTTTTTGTTATGCAGGTTGGAAGAAAAGAAGAAGATCCAGAGAAGATCTTAGTAATAAGATAGTTTTTAGGAAAATAGATATTTAGTTTTAGATCATTCCTCGTAATATTTGTTGGATATGTGTTCATGGATATGTGTTGGATATATATGTGTTCATGACTATATATTGATAACATGTGTTGGATATATATGTGTTCATGAGTATTGGTAATATGTGTTGGATATGCTATATTGGTCATATATATATATATATATATATATATATGTGTGTGTGTGTGTGTGTGTGTGTGTGTGTGTGTGTGTTTCTATGAAAATGAATTGATATAAGAAGAAACCGAATTAATACCTATTTGGTCTCTTTGCCATCTGCCAGCAGATGGCAAAGAGCCTGCAGTCTTTGTCGTCTGCCAGCAGATGGCAAAGAGCCATGCCCTTTGCCGTCTGCCAGCAGATGGCAAAGAGCCATGCCCTTTGCCGTCAGCCGCTGATGGCAAAGGCCCCTTTGCCGTCTGCCACCAAAAGCAGACGGCAAAGTAGCTCTTTACCGTCCCTTTCTTTGCCGTCCACTTTTGCCGTCTGTGGCGGACGGCAAAGACCTTTGCCGTCCGCCATTCATGCCTTTGCCGTCCGCCTTGGCGGACGACAAAGTAGCTGATTCCTGTAGTGGCACCATCTCATCTCCAAACCCTAGTTCATCTCTTGTATCCAATTCTTGTCTCCAAGTCCGGGATTGGTATTAGTAGGTTGCTAGTAGTGTTGATTACTCCTTGTAGTTGATGCTAGTTGGTTTATTTGGTGGAAGATCATATGTTCAGATCCTTTATGCACATTATTACCCCTCTGATTATGAACATGAATATGCTTTGTGAGTAGTTACGTTTGTTCCTGAGGACAAGGGAGAAGTCTTGCTATTAGTAGTCATGTGAATTTGGTTTTCGTTTGATATTTTGATAAGATGTATGTTGTCTAACCTCTAGTGGTGTTATGTGAACGTCGACTACATAACACTTCACCATTATTTGGGCCTAGAGGATGGCATTGGGAAGTAATAAGTAGATGATGGGTTGCTAGAGTGACAGAAGCTTAAACCCTAGTTTATGCGTTGCTTCGTAAGGGGCTGATTTGGATCCATATGTTTCATGCTATGGTTAGGTTTACCTTAATACTTTTGTTGTAGTTGCGGATGCTTGCAATAGAGGTTAATCATAAGTGGGAGGCTTGTTCAAGTAAGAACAACACCCAAGCACTGGTCCACCCACATATCAAGTTATCAAAGTACCGAACACGAATCGTACGAGCGTGATGAAAACTAGCTTGACGATATTCCCATGTGTCGTCGGGAGCACTTTTCCTATTATAAGAGTTTGTTCAGGCTTGTACTTTGATACAAAAAGGATTGGGCCACCTTGCTGCACTTTATTTACTTTTGTTACTTGTTGCTCGTTACAATTTATCTTATCACAAAATTATCTGTTACCACTTATTTCAGTACTTGCAGAGAATACCTTGCTGAAAACTGCTTATCATTTCCTTCTGCTCCTCGTTGGGTTCGGCACTCTTACTTATTGAAAGGACTATGATAGGTCCCCTATACTTGTGGGTCATCAAGACTCTTTTCTGGCGCCGTTGCCGGGGAGTGAAGCGCCTTTGGTAGGTGGAACTTGGTAATGAAAATTTATTTAGTGTGCTGAATTTTTCTGTCACTTGTTACTATGGAAAGTAATTCTCTGAGGGGCTTGTTCGGGGTATCTTCACCCCGTCCAGTAGAGCAAAGAGTTGCTCCTCAACCTACTCAACCTATTGAACCTATTGAAAATGAAACTCCTTTTGAGATTCCTTCGGGTATGATGGAAAAACTTCTAGCTAACACTTTTACAAGAGATGGAACAAAGCATCCTGATGAACATCTATGCTATGTGGATGACGTTTGTGGACTATTTAAGCTTGCAGGTATACCCGATGATGTTGTTAAGAAGAAGGCCTTCCCTTTATCTTTGAAGGGAGACACATTGACATGGTACAGGCTATGTGATGATATGAGATCATGGAACTATAAAAGATTGAAATTGGAATTTCATCAAAAGTATTACCCTATGCATCTTGTTCATCGTGATCGCAATTATATATATAATTTTTGGCCTCGCGAATGAGAAAACATCGCTCAAGCTTGGGGGAGGCTTAAATCAATGCTATATTCATGCCCCAATCATGAGCTCCCAAGAGAAGTAATTATGCGAAGTTTTTATGCTTGGCTTTCTGATAACAATCGCACCATGCTCGATACTTCTTGTGCTGGCTCTTTTATGATGAAGACTATTGAATTCATATGGAATTTATTGGATAGAATTAAACGCAACTCTGAAGATTGGGACCTCGACGATGGTAAGGAGTCAGGTATGACACCTAAGTTTGATTGTGTTAAATCTTTTATGGACACCGATATTTTTCGTAAGTTTAGCACTAAATATGGACTTGACTCTGAGATAGTAGCTTCTTTCTGTGAATCCTTTACTACTTATGTTGATCTCCCCAAGGAGAAGTGGTTTAAATATTATCCTCCCATAGAAGTAAAAGTAGCTACACCTATTAAAGTTGAAGAAAAGACTGTCACTTATAATGATCCTATTGTTCCCACTTCTTATGTTGAGAGACCGCCTTTCCCTGTTAGAATGAAGGATCATGCTAAAGCTTCAACTGTTGTTCGTAAAAGCAATATTAGAACTTATACACCTCCTAAGCAAGTCAACGTAGAGCCCAATGTTGCTATTGTTAAAGATCTCTTGTCTGATAATATCGATGGGCATGTTATTCAATTCCAGGGTGAAACGACTAGAATTGCTAAACCTTGTGATAGAGATAAACATAGACCTGTGGTAGGCGTGCCTATTATTTCTGTTAAAATAGGAGATCATTGTTATCATGGCTTATGTGATATGGGTGCTAGTGCTAGTGTAATACCCATTGACCTATACAAAGAAATTATGCATGATATTGCACCAGCTGAGTTAGAAGATATTGATGTTACAATTAAACTTTCCAATATAGATACTATTTCACCAGTGGGAATTGTTAGAGATGTTGAAGTCTTGTGTGGAAAAACCAAATATCCCGCTGATTTTCTTGTTCTTGGTTCTCCACAAGATAGCTTTTGTCCCATTATATTTGGTAGACCCTTCTTGAATACTGTTAATGCTAAGATAGACTGCGAAAAGAATGTTGTTACTATTGGCTTGGACGATATGGTTCATGAGTTTAATTTCTCCAAATTTAGTAAACAACATCGCGAGGAAGAATTGCCTAGTAAGGATGAAATTATTGGTCTTGCTTCTATTGCCGTACCTCCTAGTGATCCTTTAGAACAATATTTGCTAGACCATGAAAATGATATGTTCATGAATGAGAGAAGAGAAATAGATGAAGTATTCTTTGAACAGGAACCTATTCTGCAACACAATTTGCCTGTTGAAATCCTAGGGGATCCCCCTCCACCCAAGGGTGATCCCGTGTTTGAGCTTAAACCGTTGCCTGATAATCTTAAATATGCTTATCTTGATGAAAAGAAAATATATCCTATTATTATTAGTGCTAACCTTTCAGAGCATGAAGAAGAAAGATTATTGAAAACTCTGAAGAAGGACCGTGCCGCTATTGGATATACACTTGATGATCTTAAGGGCATTAGTCCCACTCTATGTTAACATAAAATAAATTTGGAAGCGGATGCCAAACCAGTTTGTGATCCTCAACGACGTTTGAATCCTAAAATGAAAGAAGTGGTAAGAAAAGAAATACTCAACCTTCTAGAGGCAGGTATAATTTATCCCGTTGCTGATAGTCAGTGGGTAAGTCCTGTCCATTGTGTCCCTAAGAAGGGAGGTATTATTGTTCTCCCTAATGATAAAGATGAATTGATTCCGCAAAGAATTATCAGAGGCTATAGGATGGTAATTGATTTCAGCAAATTAAACAAGGCTACTAAGAAAGATCATTACCCCTTACCTTTTATCGATCAAATGCTAGAAAGATTATGCAAACATACACATTATTGCTTTCTAGATGGTTATTCTGGTTTCTCTCAAATACCTGTGTCGGCTAAAGATCAATCAAAGACTACTTTTACATGCCCTTTTGGTACTTTTGCTTATAGACGTATGCCTTTCGGTTTATGTAATGCACCTGCTACCTTTCAAAGATGCATGATGGCTATATTCTCTGATTTTTGTGAAAAAAATTGTGAGGTTTTCATGGACGATTTTTCTGTCTATGGTTCCTCTTTTGATGACTGCTTGAGCAATCTTGCTCGAGTTTTGCAGAGATGTGAAGAAACTAATCTTGTCTTGAATTGGGAAAAGTGCCACTTTATGGTTAATGAAGGCATTGTCTTGGGGAACAAAGTTTCTGAAAGAGGTATTGAAGTTGATAAAGCCAAAGTTGATGCTATTGAAAAGATGCCATGTCCCAAGGACATCAAAGATATAAAAAGTTTCCTTGGTCACGCTGGATTCTATAGGAGGTTCATTAAGGACTTCTCAAAAATTTCTCGGCCTCTGACTAATTTATTACAAAAAGATGTACCATTTGTCTTTGATGATGATTGCGTAGAAGCATTTGAAATACTTAAGAAAACATTAGTCTCTGCACCTGTTGTTCAGCCACCTGATTGGAATTTACCCTTTGAAATTATGTGTGATGCTAGTGATTATGCTGTAGGTGTTGTTCTAGGGCAAAGAGTTGATAAGAAATTAAATGTTATCCATTATGCTAGTAAGACTCTAGACAGTGCCCAAAGAAATTATGCTACTACCGAAAAGGTTTTTAGCAGTTGTGTTTGCTTGTGATAAGTTTAGACCTTATATTGTTGATTCTAAAGTAACTATTCACACTGATCATGTTGCTATCTTATGGAAAAGAAGGATGCAAAACCTAGACTCATTAGATGGGTTCTCTTGCTACAAGAATTTGATTTGCATATTGTTGATAGAAAGGGAGCTGAGAACCCCATTGCAGATAACTTATCTAGGTTAGAGAATGTTCTTGATGACCCACTACCTATTGATGATAGCTTCCCTGATGAGCAATTAAATGTCATAAGCACTTCTCATAGCACTCCATGGTATGCTGATTATGCCAATTATACTGTCGCTAAGTTTATACCACCTAGCTTCACATACCAACAAAAGAAAAAGTTTTTCTATGATCTTCGACATTACTTTTGGGATGGCCCACATCTTTATAAAGAAGGAGTAGATGGTGTTATTAGACATTGTGTACCTGAGCATGAACAGGAACAGATCCTACGCAAGTGTCACTCTGAAGCTTATGGAGGACACCACGCTGGAGATAGAACTGCACATAAGGTATTGCAATCCGGTTTTTATTGGCATACTCTCTTCAAGGATGCCCGTAAGTTTGTTCTGTCCTGCGATGAATGTCAAAGAATTGGTAATATTAGTAGACGTCAAGAAATGCCTATGAATTATTCACTTGTTATCAAACCATTTGATGTTTGGGGCTTTGATTATATGGGACCTTTTCCTGCCTCTAATGGATATACACATATTTTAGTTGCCGTTGATTACGTTACTAAGTGGGTAGAAGCTATTCCAACTAGTAGTGCTGGTCATAACACCTCTATTAGAATGCTTAAGGAAGTTATTTTTCCGAGGTTTGGAGTCCCTAGATATCTTATGACTGATGGTGGTTCACATTTTATTCATGGTGCTTTCCGTAAAATGCTTGCTAAATATGATGCCAATCATAGAATTGCATCTCCGTATCACCCGCAGTCTAGTGGTCAAGTAGAATTGAGCAATAGAGAGCTCAAATTAATTTTGCAAAAGACAGTTAATAGGTCTAGAAAGAATTGGTCCAAGAAACTGGATGACGCATTATGGGCCTATAGAACTGCATATAAGAATCCTATGGGTATGTCTCCATATAAAATGGTTTATGGAAAAGCTTGTCACTTACCTCTCGAACTAGAACATAAGGCATATTGGGCTATTAAAGAGCTCAACTACGATTTCAAACTTGCCGGTGAGAAGAGGTTATTTGTTATTAGCTCCCTTGATGAATGGAGAACCCAAGCTTATGAAAATGCCAAGTTGTTTAAAGAAAAAGTCAAAAGATGGCATGACAAAAGGATACGAAAGCGTGAGTTTAATGTAGGTGATTATGTATTGCTATACAACACTCGTTTAAGATTTTTTGCAAGAAAACTTCTCTCCAAATGGGAAGGTCCCTACGTTATCGAGGAGGTCTATCGTTCCGGTGCCATAAAAATCAACAACTTCGAAGGCACAAATCCGAAGGTGGTAAACGGTCAAAGAATCAAACACTATATCTCAGGTAATCCTATCAATGTTGAAACCAATATTATTGAAACCGTAACCCCGGAGGAATACATAAGGGACACTTTCCAGCCCATTTCAGACTCCGAAAAGGAATAGGTATGTGTTATGGTAAGTAAACCGACTCCAAAAGAATTTTTAAGGCAATATTTCTCCGTTTGGAATATTTAGAAAAATAGAAAAATAAGTGGCAGTCCGGGAAGGACACGAGGCCTTCACGAGGGTGGAGGGCGTGCCCTACCCCCTGGGCGCGCCCCCTACCTCGTGAGCACCTCGTGTGCTCTCTGGACTCCGTTTTCTTGCATGATACATATTTTGGTCGGTAAAAATTTATTATATATACTCCCGAAGGTTTTGACTCTCGTATCACGCAAATATCCTCTGTTTTTGTTTTCGAGCTGTTGCTGCTGCAGATTAGAGCATGATGTATTCTCAAGAGTCAGTCGGGGAGAGCCGGGTATCTAACCTGGCACCGGAACCAAGGGCAAACATCGACGCTGACCACTTTGGGCCAGCAATGGAGGAAGAGATGGAGGCTGACCTGATGAGGGTAGATGCCATGGAAGATCAAGAAGTCACCTCTCGCCTCCGAGCTGGGTTTACGATGGGGGAACTACAGAGCTCAGCTATCCCAAACTCGGTTATCCCTTCTAATGTTAGATTCCTTTCCTATGAAAATATGAGGAGGAGTGTCTCTTGTTCTCCCGTAGCTATGCAACACCCTTGGGTGCAAGGAGCTTTAGCCGTTACAGGAAAGCTTCGCAAGGAAATAATGGACCTCAAGCAACAAGTCAATAAGCTCGAGGAGGAGAACCGTATCTTGAGGGGAATCATCGCCAAGAATATTACACCAACAACAAAGAAGGAGAAATAATCACATGGGTATGGGCACTCCCCTTGGCAACTGCCAAGCTTGGGGGAGGTGCCCTGGTATCGTATCACCATCACAACTCCTATCTTTACCATTTTTCTTAGTTCGATCTATTTAGTAGTATCTTGATTTAGTAGAATAAAGTCATGGCATGATCTAGTTTTGAGTTTTTCTTTATGATCCTTCTTTGTAATCGAGTCCGTGAGCTATATAATAAAGATTAGTGTTGAGTCGAGGGCTTGATTATTTTGCCATGATATTGGGTGAATAGAAGAAAAGAATAAAAAGAATCAAAGAGTTCATATTGATCTTATTGAAAGTAATGACTTCACATAGAAAGAGTATGATGATTAAAGGTTGTTGGGAGTTGGAAAATATAGCTTTGGTCATCGCTGCAATTAATAGGAAGTAATAGGGAAAGAGAGGTTTCACATATAGATATATTATCATTGACATCTTTTATGATTGGGAGCACTCATTAAAATATGACATGCTAAAGGGTTGAGGTTGGACAAGAAAGACAACATAATGAGTTATGTTTTCTTATATCTGAGATAAAGTATGTTGTCATGGACCCTCTAACGTGTTGACCTTGCCTTTCCCCCTCATGCTAGCCAAATTCTCAGCACTAAGTAGAAATACTACTTGTGCTTCCAAATACCCTTAAACCAGTTTTGCCATGAGAGTCCACCATATCTACCTATGGATTGAGTAAGATCCTTCAAGTAAGTTGTTATCGGTGCAAGCAATAAAAAAATTGCTCTCTAAATACACATGACTTATTAGTGCAGAGAAATAAACTTTGTACGAACTTGTTGTGGACGTAATAAAAGCGACAGACTACATAATAAAGGTCCACATGCAAGGGGCAATATAAAGTGACGTTCTTTTGCATTAAGATTTTGTACATCAACCCTAAATGCGCATGACTACCTCTGTTTCCCTCTGCGAATGGACTATCTTTTATTATTATCCTCTACCTTATGCAAGAGTCATGGTGATCTTCACCTTTCCCTTTTCATTTTATCCTTTGGCAAGCTCAGCATGTTGGAAAGAACATGATATATATATATATCTAATTGGATGTAGGGGAGCATGAATTATTATTGTTGACATTACCCTTGAGGTAAAAGGTTGTGGGGCAAAACTATAAGCCCCTATCTTTCTCTGTGTCCGATTAAAACTGCATAACCACAAGTATCGCGTGAGTGTTAGCAATTGTGAAGGACTAAGTGATAGTTGAGTATGTGGACTTGCTTTTAAGCTCTAACATAGACTCTTTTCAATGTTATGATAAATTTCAATTGCTTCAATGACTGAGGTTATAATTTGTTGGTGCTCAATAAGGTTACTGACTCATACTTTTTGCTTTGTGAACTGATCATCACTTGAACAAAAGTAATCATATGACAAAATCTTTATATGTTGCTGTTATGAAAATAATCATGATGCCTTCATGTCCGTATTTTATTTTTATCAACGCCTCTACCTCTAAACATGAGGACATATTTATTGTTATCGGCTTTTTGCCTGAGGACAAGCGAGGTCTAAGCTTGGGGGAGTTGATACGTCCATTTTGCATCATGCTTTTATATCAATATTTATTGCATTTTGGGCTGTTATTTCACGTTATGTCACATTACTTATGGCTATTCTATCTTATTTTACAAGGTTTACATGAAGAGGGAGAATGCCTGCAGTTGGAATTCTGGGCTGGAAAAGGAGCAAATATTGGAGGCCTATTCTGCGCAACTCCAAAAGTCCTGAAACTCCACGGAATATCTTAAAATAAATAAAGAAAAATCATCTCTAAAGATGAAGACCAGGGGGCCCACACCCTGCTCACGAGGGTGGGAGGCGCACCCCCCCGGGGCGCCACCCCTACCTCGTGGGCCCCCTGGTGGCTCTCCGACGCCCATCTTCTCCTATATGAAGTCTTTCAATGAGAGAAAAATAGAGGGCAACCTTTCGAGACAAAACTCCGCCGCCACGAGGCGGAACCTTGGCGGAACCAATCTAGGGCTCCAGCAGAGCTGTTCTTCCGGGGACACATCCCTCCGGGAGGGGGAAACCATCACCATCGTCATCACCAATGCTCCTCTCATCAGGAGAGGGCAATCTTCATCAACATCTTCACCAGCACCATCTCATCTCCAAACCCTAGTTCATCTCTTGTATCCAATTCTTGTCTCCAAGTCCGGGATTGGTATTAGTAGGTTGCTAGTAGTGTTGATTACTCCTTGTAGTTGATGCTAGTTGGTTTATTTGGTGGAAGATCATATGTTCAGATCCTTTATGCACATTATTACCCGTCTGATTATGAACATGAATATGCTTTGTGAGTAGTTACGTTTGTTCCTGAGGACAAGGGAGAAGTCTTGCTATTAGTAGTCATGTGAATTTGGTTTTCGTTCGATATTTTGATAAGATGTATGTTGTCTAACCTCTAGTGGTGTTATGTGAACGTCGACTACATAACACTTCACCATTATTTGGGCCTAGAGGAAGGCATTGGGAAGTAATAAGTAGATGATGGGTTGCTAGAGTGACAGAAGCTTAAACCCTAGTTTATGCGTTGCTTCGTAAGGGGCTGATTTGGATCCATATGTTTCATGCTATGGTTAGGTTTACCTTAATACTTTTGTTGTAGTTGCGGATGCTTGCAATAGAGGTTAATCATAAGTGGGAGGCTTGTTCAAGTAAGAACAGCACCCAAGCACCGGTCCACCCACATATCAAATTATCAAAGTACCGAACGCGAATCATACGAGCGTGATGAAAACTAGCTTGACGATATTCCCATGTGTCCTCGGGAGCGCTTTTCCTATTATAAGAGTTTGTTCAGGCTTGTCCTTTGCTACAAAAAGGATTGGGCCACCTTGCTGCACTTTATTTACTTTTGTTACTTGTTGCTCATTACAATTTATCTTATCACAAAACAATCTGTTACCACTTATTTCAGTACTTGCAGAGAATACCTTGCTGAAAACCTCTTATCATTTCCTTCTGCTCCTCATTGGGTTTGACACTCTTACTTATTGAAAGGACTACGATAGATCCCCTGTACTTGTGGGTCATCAAGGCGTCCACCTGAAGCTCCGACTTCATAGAAGAGTCGGCAGCGGCATACTTGTCTGCTATGATCAGCAGATCGTTGAGTGTAGCCGGCTCGTCGCAGAGGAGTCGGTGCTTGAGTAGGGTGCATTCTCTACACCCGGCGGTGAAGTACTCTATGGCTTGCATCTCATGCAACCCTTCGCAGGAATTGCGTAGCTCGGCCCACCACGTCAGGTAGTCGCGAGTGGACTCAGTGGGGCCTTGGACGCACAAAGAGAGCTGGCGAGGCTTGGGCGGCCGCTTGTAAGTGTTGGTGAAGTTGCGGACGAAGACTTCAGTGAAATCTACCCAACTGTTGACGTTGTAGGGCTTGAGGCTGTTGAGCCAGGTGCGCGCCGTGCCCTGAAGCATGAGGGGGACGTACTTCACGGCAACACGCTTGTTGCCATTTGCTAACCGCGGTGGTGTAGTCGACCAACCAGTCTTCCATCTTCACGGAGCCGTTGTATTTGGGCGTGTATCTTGGGAGCGAGAACCCATTGGGGAAGGGCTCGTCGCGGACGCGGGGGCCAAAACAAGGCGAACCAATCGCATCTTCTTCTTCTACCACCTGGGACCGTGCCAGGCGGTCGATCCGGTGGCGGGCATCATTTTCTCTGACTCCTTCACGGCGGCCTAGCCGGCTGCCGAGCGTTGGGTGCTTAATAGGTGGCGGGGAGGCATACCTCTCTCGGTGAGGAGGGGGGAGGGGGGCGGCGGGCAGCCATCCCGTCGCTCCACAGCTCATGGGCATCTTGGTCGCACTCAATGGAGAGGCGCGTCCAACTGCGGCTAGCAGCCGGCTCTGTGTCTCCTCGGTCACGGGTGTCGCCTGTGGTCGGTGTCCGGGAGGTCGCACTGTGCTCTTGGTGGGGGTGAGGATTCTTGGCTTATGCACCGGCTTTTTGCTGCGCGACAGCCACGTCTATGAGCTGCTGAACGCACTCTGCCATGTAGCATCGCTCGTCGCCATCCAAGTGCTCTAGCTTGTCTGCTGCCGCCAGGGCAGCACGTAGGGTCTTGATGGGCGTGGCATAGACTGGGTGGTCTGCCCCCAACATGTTGGCGATGGCAGGACCGCATTGTATGACAAAGCCCATCGGCTAGGCCCACCAGCAGCCGGCATGCTGCAGACGGCACGATCAACCTCACGCTGATAGGCCTCGATGAGGCATCTTATGGTGGCTAACTTCTTGCCGCTCTTGATGAGCGCGACACGATGGGCTTCCAGTGTCTCAGCGTCAGCTTCGCCTGCGATGGGGACCGACATGTTACGCATCGTGGCCTGCAGCGGGTCGTGGGCGTCCGCGCCGGATGCTCCGTCGTGGCTGATGACGAGCACCTCAGTGACGGTGCTACCGCCACTGTCGGCGTGAGAGAGCGGGTCGTCGATGATCACCACGTTGGTGGGGAAGGCATAGAGGGATGTCGTGTCGGAATCGACAAGCATCGGGTCGGTGGAGCCGATCGACTCCAAGTCGGAGGTGGGCTTGTTGGCAATGTCAAGCTTGCCAAGGAGGTTGACGAGGCAACTCTTAGAGCTGGCTGCGCCTGCGCTCGATGCAGGCTCATTGGAGAGGCGGATCTCGCTGATGAGATCAGCAAGGGAGCTCGTCGTGCAGGCGGCTTCCACGCCCTGCAGCGCGTCGGCGCAAATGCCATCGAGCGTTTTGGGCTGGCTGCGCTCGCCAGGGAGGAACAAGGTTCCCATCTAGAGCAGGTCTTCGGACGACGGTGCACCTAGCCCATGGTGGGCATCAAATGTCAGGTGGTTGGTGTGACACATGCCAAAGGATGGATAATCAGGGAGCTAGTAAGACATCTCCGGTGCCTGGAAACGTGATAAGGCGGAGACATGCACGCTGGCATGTCTTACCCAGGTTCGGGGATCTCCTAGGAGATAACACCCCTAGTCCTGCTCTGTGGGGTCTCCGCATGATCGCTAGATCGACAAGGGGCTACAAGTTTGCTCCTTGAGCTGTTCAGCTAGAGGAGGAAGAAGGGCAAGGCTAGCTCTACTCCTCTCTTATGTGTGTGTGTAACCTCTAAGAGCTCAACCCTTTGCATGGGTGCCCTGGGGGGTTTATATAGGCTTACCCCCAGGGGTACAATGGTAAGCCGGCCGGGTGTAGGCCCGGGCCGTCGGTGTCTATGGTCGCTGGCTTCTCCGCCTACCGCTGGGGCCCGCCAACTGCACTAGAAAAAAAAGACACATCCGTGACATTTTGGGCCGAATGATTTTTTTTCTGTCATACTTATGACACTTCTATGACGATAATTGTGACAAAACCCGGTATCATCATAGATGTGGTGGGCTCCTACTTCTATGACAAAAAATCATGACAGAAAATGGGCTTTTTGTCCTGGGCGGGCCGGAGACGCAGCTGCATGACATTCTTTGGGCCGTCCATGACGGAAAAAACCATGGTAAAAGCGAGGGCGAGGAAAATATCGGGGTGTTCCCGGCTATGGTGGGTGGTCGGGGCCGAGCGATGCATGGAGGTTTGCGTGTTTCTCTCGTACACGCACGTGCGTGGGTGCGAGGCGTTGGGCTCTAACTGAACCCGAGCGAGGCGTTCGCCTACTAAACCCGAGCGTTTGCACTGCAGGCTACGCGTTACTGACCCGAGCGATCGGTCGATGGCTATTAACTGAACGTGATCGAGCGATTCCTTCGCCACTTCTGCTAACTAAAGCCAATCGATGCTGCCTCTGGATGAATAGTTAGCGTTGCAGGGGGGGTTTGGATGAACAGTTCCCGGTGGGGGTGGATGAACAGGACCCCATGGTGTTGCCTCTGGATGAACAGGACCCCGATCGATCGAGCTGGTTGGGCTGGATGAACAGGACCCCGTGGAGGGCTGCTTGAACAGGACGACCCCGTGGAGGGCTAGATGAATAGAAGATGGTGGAGGGGTGGATGAACAGTATCCCGTGGAGGGGTGGTTGAACAGGAGCCCGTGGAGAGGGCTGGTTGAATAGTAGCCGGTCGAGTAGCGCGCGGTGGAGGCTGGATGAACAGGAGCCCGTGGATGAACAGTCGCAGGTGGAGGCTGGAGGAGGTCGACGGTGGATGAACAATAGCCCGTGGAGGCTGGAGGAGGTCGATGATGGAGATGAACAATATCTCGTGGAGTCCTGTTTTGTGGTACGCCACACCCCTGCCGATGAACAGGACCTCCATTTCGACCATAGCGCTCCAACACAAGTCCGTTTCGTCCGTTTTGCGGTATGCCACACCCCTCCCGATCAATAGGACCCTGTTTCGACCGTAGGAGGTCCAACAAAAGTCTGTTTCCTCCGTTTTGTGGTATGCCAGACCCCTCCTGATGAACAGCATCCCATTTCGAATGTGGCCGGTCGAACACAAGGCCGTTTCCTCCGTTCTGCGGTACGCCAGGCCTCGTTTCCATCGGCTGTTCCGTCCAAGCCCTTCTGATGAACACGATGACGCATTCCATTCTGACCCAGCTGGTTGGCTCGCCATGAACACGACGACGACGTTGTTTCTCTGTTCTAACCCAGCCATGTACACGAGCCCTGGCCATACGTATGCGCGAGTAGGCGTTCAAGACCCCGCCCGTATGTACGTATGTGGCCGCATTTTCTTTCTTGCACCCTGTCCGCTGTACGTATGTGTACATGCTATGAGCGCGCCTCTACTACGACACGTGCACGCCTCTACATCGACCAGTATGTACGTACACGTTCATGACCAGAATGACAATGCTACGTACGCTTCGACCAGGTGGGTCCTGTTGGGGAACGTAGTAATTTCAAAATTTTCCTACGCACACGCAAGATCATGGTGATGTATAGCAACGAGAGGGGGAGTGTATCTTCATACCCTTGAAGATTGCTAAGCGGAAGCGTTTATCAACGCGGTTGATGTAGTCGTACGTCTTCACGATCCGACCGATCCAAGTACCGAACGCACGGCACCTCCGAGTTCTGCACACGTTCAGCTCGATGACGTCCTTGCCTTCTTGATCCAGCAAGACAGGAAAAGTAGTAGATGATTTCCGGTAGCACGACGGCGTGGTGACGGTGTTGGTGAAGAACAATCTCCGCAGGGCTTCGTCTAAGCACTACGGAAACTATGACGGAGGATAAACTAGAGGGGACGGGGTTGCCGGCACACGGCTTGGTGTTTCTTCATGTGTCTTTGGTGCTAGCCCTACCCCTCTATTTATATATTGAGCCTTGGGATCGAAACTTGGAGTAAAAGCCTCCACAAAGTCGGTTTCACCTGAAAGGCAAGAGTCCTTCTCGGACTCCAGGGCCAGACGCCAGGGTTCCCGGCGTCTAGACCCAGACGCCAGGGTTCCCGGCGTCTGGACCCAGACGCCAGGGACCCTAGCGTCTGGCCCCTGGACTCCGCAAAACTTCCTTTTGCGCTTTCCAAAAACCTTGTGGGCTTTCCCCTTTGGCCCAAATAACGTGTTCTCGTACCCAAACATTTCGGGGAACATCCGGAACCCCTTCCGGTGAATTCCGGAACCCTTCCGGAGATCAAACACTATTATCCCATATATCAAACTTTATCTCCGGACCATTCCGGAGTTCCTCATCATGTCCATGATCTCATCCGGGACTCCGAACAACATTCGGTTACCAACATGCATAACTCATATAATACTATATCGTCAACGAAACATTAAGCGTGCGGACCCTACGGGTTTGAGAACTATGTAGACATGACCGAGACACGTTTCCGGTCAATAACCAATAGCGGGACCTGGATGCCCATATTGGCTCCCACATATTCTACGAAGATCTTTATCGATCAAACCGCATAACAACATACGTTGTTCCCTTTGTCATTGGTATGTTACTTACCCGAGATTCGATCGTCGGTATCCAATACCTAGTTCAATCTCGTTACCGGCAAGTCTCTTTACTCGTTACGTAATGTATCATCCCGTAACCAACTCATTGGTCACATTGCTTGCAAGGCTAATAGTGACGTGCATTACCGAGAGGGCCCAGAGATACCTCACCGACAATCGGAGTGACAAAATCTAATCTCGAAATACGCCAACTCAACATGTACCTTCGGAGACACCTGTAGTACTCCTTTATAATCACCCAGTTACGTTGTGACGTTTGGTAGTACCCAAAGTGTTCCTCCGGTAAACGAGAGTTGCATAATCTCATAGTTACAGGAACATGTGTAAGTTATGAAGAAAGCAATAGCAATATACTAAACGATCTAGTGCTAGGCTAACGGAATGGGTCATGTCAATCACATCATTCTCCTAATGATGTGATCCCGTTAATCAAATGACAACACATGTCTATGGTTAGGAAACATAACCATCTTTGATTAATGAGCTAGTCAAGTAGAGGCATACTAGTGACGTTATGTTGGTCTATGTATTCACACATGTATTATGTTTCCGGTTAATACAATTCTAGCATGAATAATAAACATTTACCATGAAATAAGGAAATAAATAATAACTTTATTATTGCCTCTAGGGCATATTTCCTTCAGTCTCCCACTTGCACTAGAGTCAATAATCTAGTTCACATCGTCATGTGATTTAACACCAATATTCACATCTGTATGTCATTAATACCCATAGTTCACATCATCATGTGATCAACACCCAAAGGGTTTGTTCACATCGCTATGTGATTAACACCCAAAGAGTACTAAGGTATGATCATGTTTTGCTTGTGAGAGAAGTTTAGTCAACGGGTCTGTCATATTCAGAGCCGTATGTATTTTGCAAATATTCTATGTCCACAATGCTCTGCACGGAGCTACTCTAGCTAATTGCTCCCACTTTCAATATGTATCCAGATAGAGACTTAGAGTCATCTGGATCAGTGTAAAAGTTTGCACCGATGTAACTTTTACAACAAACTCTTTTATCACCTCCATAATCGAGAAACATCTCCTCAGTCCTTACTAAGGATATTCTTGACTGCTGTCCAGTGATCTACTATTAGATAAAAATTGTATTCCTTTGTCAAACTCAGAGAAAGGTATACAATAGGTCTGGTTCACAACATAGCGTACTTTATAGAACCTATGACTGAGGCATAGGGAATGACTTTTCATTCTCTTTCTATTTTCTGCCATGGTCGGATCTTGAGTCTTACTCAACTTCATACCTTTGCATCACAGGCAAGAACTCCTTCTTTGACTGTTCATTTTGAACTATTTCAAAAATTTATCAAGGTATGTACTCATTGAAAAATCTTATCAGGCGTCTTGATCTATCTATATAGATCTTGATGCTCAATGTGTAAGTAGCTTCACCAATGTCTTGCTTTGAAAAACACTTATTCAAGTATCCTTTCATGCTATCCAGAATTTCCATATCATTTCCAATTAACAATATGTCATCCACATATATTATTAGAAATGCTACAGAGCTCCCACTCACTTTCTTGTAAATACAGGCTTCTTCAAAAGTCTGTATAAAACCATATGCTTTGATTAACTCATCAAAGCGAATATTCCAACTCCGAGATGCTTGCACCAGTCCATTGATGGATTGCTGGAGCTTGCACATTTTGTTAACATCTTTAGGATTGACAAAACCTTCTGGTTGCATCATATACACCTCTTCTTTAATAAATCCATTAAAGAATGCAGTTTTGACATCCATTTGCGAGATTTCATAAAGTGTGGCAATTGCTAACATGATTCGGACAGACTTAAGCATCGATACGAGTGAGAAAATCTCATTGTGTTCAACATCTTGAACTTGTCGAAAAACTTTTTTGCGACAAGTCGAGCTTTGTAGATAGTAACACTACTATCAACGTCCGTCTTCCTCTTGAAGATCCATTTATTTCTTATGGTTTGCCGATCATCGGGCAAGTCCACCAAAGTCCACACTTTGTTCTCATACATGGATCCTATCTCAGATTTCATGGCCTCTAGCCACTTTGCGGAATCTGGGCTCATCATCGCTTCCTCATAGTTCGTAGGTTTATCATGGTCTAGTAACATGACTTTCAGAACAGGATTACCGTAGCACTCTGGTGCGGACCGTACTCTGGAAGACCTACGAGGTTCTGTAGTAACTTGATCTGAAGTTTCATGATCATCATCATTAGCTTCCTCGCTAATTGGTGTAGGAATCACTGGAACTGATTTCAGTGATGAACTATTTTCCAATTCGGGAGAAGGTACAGTTACCTCATCAAGTTCTACTTTCCTCCCACTCACTTCTTTCGAGAGAAACTCCTTCTCTAGAAAGGATCCATTTTTAGCAATGAAAATCTTGCCTTCGGATCTGTGATAGAAGGTGTACCCAACAGTTTCCTTTGGGTATTCTATGAAGATGCACTTCTCCGATTTGGGTTTGAGCTTATCAGGATGAAACTTTTTCACATAAGCATCACAACCCCAAACTTTAAGAAACGACAACTTGGGTTTCTTTCTAAACCACAATTCATATGGTATCGTCTCAATAGATTTAGATGGTGCCCTTTTTAACGTGAATGTAGCTGTCTCTAATGCACCCCAAAACGATAGTGGTAAACCGATAAGAGACATCATAGATCGCACCATATCTAGTAAAGTACGATTACGATGTCCGGACACACCATTCCATTGTGGTGTTCCAGGTGGCGTGAGCTGTGAAACTATTCCACATTGTTTTAATTGCAGACCAAACTCGTAACTTAAATATTCGTCTTCGCAATTAGATCACAGAAACTTTATTTTCTTGTTACGATGATTTTTCCACTTCACTCTGAAATTCTTTGAACCTTTCAACTATTTCAGACTTATGTTTCATCAAGTAGATATACCCGTATCTGCTCAAATCATCTTGTGAAGGTCAGAAAATAACGATACTTGCCACGAGCATCAACACTCATTGGATCGCATACATCGGTATGTATTATTTCCAATAAGTCAGTAGCTTGTTCCATTGTTCCGGAGAACGGAGTTTTAGTCATCTTGCCCAAAAGGCATGGTTCGCAAGCATCAAATGATTCATAACCAAGTGATTCCAAAAATCCATCTTTATGGAGTTTCTTCATGCGCTTTACACCGATATGACCCAAACGGCAGTGCCACAAATAAGTTGCACTATCATTATTAACTTTGCATCTTTTGGCATCAATATTATGAATATGTGTATCACTACGACCGAGATCCAACAAACTATTTTCATTGGGTGTATGACCATCAAAGGTTTTATTCATGTAAACAGAATAACAATTATTCTTTGACTTTAAATGAATAACTGTATCACAATAAACATGGTCAAATCATATTTATGTTCAACGCAAACGCCAAATAACATTTATTTAGTTTTAACACTAATCCCGAAAGTATAGGGAGTGTGCGATGATGATCATATCAATCTTGGAACCACTTCCAACACACATCGTCACTTCACCCTCAACTAGTTTCTGTTTATTCTGTAACTCCTGTTTCGAGTTACTAATCTTAGTAACCGAACAAGTATCAAATACTCAGGGGCTACTATAAACACTAGTAAGGCACACATCAATAACCTGTATATCAAATATACCCTTGTTCACTTTGCCATCCTTCTTATCCGCCAAATATTTAGGGCATTTCCGCTCCCAGTGACTATTTCCTTTGTAGTGTAAGTACTCAGTTTCAGGCTTTGGTCCAGCTTTGGTCTTCTTCACGGGAGTGACAACTTGTTTGCCATTCTACTTGAAGTTTCCCTTTCTTTCCCTTTGCCTTTTTCTTGAAACTAGTGGTCTTGTCAATCATCAACACTTGATGCTCTTTCTTGATTTCTACCTTCATCGATTTCAACATCACGAAGAGCTCGGGAATCGTTTTCGTCATCCCTTGCATACTATAGTTCATCACGAAGTTCTAGTAACTTAGTGATGGTGACTAGAGAATTATGTCAATCACTATCTTATCTGAAATATTAACTCCCACTTGATTCAAGTGATTGAAGTACCCAGACAATCTGAGCACATGCTCACTAGTTGAGCGATTCTCCTCCATCTTTTAGCTATAGAACTTGTTGGAGACTTCATATCTCTCAACTCAGGTATTTGCTTGAAATATTAACTTCAATACCTGGAACATCTTATATGGTCCATGACGTTCAAAACGTCTTTGAAGTCCCGATTCTAAGCCGTTAAGCATGGTGCACTAAACTATCAAGTAGTTATCATATTGAGCTAGCTAGACGTTCATAACGTCTGCATCTGCTCCTGCAATAGGTCGGTCACCTAGCGGTGCATTAAGGACATAATTCTTCTATGCAGCAATGAGGATAAATCTCAGATCACGGATCCAATCCGCATCATTGCTACTAACATTTTTTAACACAATTTTCTCTAGGAACATATCAAAATAAACATATGAAAGCAACAACGCGAGCTATTGATCTACAACATAATTTGCAAAATACTACCAGGACTAAGCTCATGATAAATTTAAGTTCAATTAATCATATTACTTAAGAACTCCCACTTAGACAGACATCTCTCTAGTTATCTAAGTGATCACGTGATCCAAATCAACTAAACCATGTCCGATCATCACGTGAGATGGAGTAGTTTTCAATGGTGAAAATCACTATGTTGATCATATCTACTATATGATTCATGCTCGACCTTTCGGTCTCCGTGTTCCGAGGCCATATCTGTATATGCTAGGCTCGTCAAGTTTAACCCGAGTATTCCGCGTGTGCAACTGTTTTGCACCCGTTGTATTTGAACGTAGAGCCTATCACACCCGATCATCACGTGGTGTCTCAGCAAGAAGAACTTTCGCAATGGTGCATACTCAGGGAGAACACTTCTTGATAATTAGTGAGAGATCATCTTAAAATGCTACCGTCAAACAAAACAGAATAAGATGTATAACAGATAAACATCATATGCAATCAAAATATGTGACATGATATGGCCATGATCATCTTGCGCCTTTGATCTCCTTCTCCAAAGTACTGTCATGATCTCTATTGTCACCGGCACGACACCATGATCTTCATCATCTTGATCTATATCAATGTGTCGTCACATGGTCGTCTCGCCAACTATTGCTCTTGCAACTATTGCTATCGCATAGCGATAAAGTAAAGCAATTATTTGGCACTTGCATCTTATGCAACAAAGAGACAACCATAGGGCTTCTGCCAGTTGCTGATAACTTCAACAAAACATGATCATCTCATACAACAACTTATATCTCATCACGTCTTGAGCATATCACATCACAACATGCCCTGCAAAAACAAGTTAGACGTCCTCTACTTTGTTGTTGCAAATTTTACGTGGCTGCTACGGGCTGAGCAAGAACCGTTCTTACCTACGCATCAAAGCCACACCGATAGTTCGTCAAGTTAGTGTTGTTTTAACCTTCGCAAGGACCGGGCGTAGCCACACTCGGTTCAACTAAAGTTGGAGAAACAGACACCCGCTAGTCACCTGTGTGCAAAGCACGGCGGTAAAACCAGTCTCGCGTAAGCGTACGCGTAATGTCGGTCCGGGCCGCTTCATCCAACAATACCGCCGAACCAAAGAATGACATGCTGGTAAGCAGTATGACTTGTATCGCCCACAACTCACTTGTGTTCTACTCGTGCATATAACATCAACGCATAAAACCTGGCTCTGATACCACTGTTGGGGAACGTAGTAATTTCAAAATTTTCCTACGCACACGCAAGATCATGGTGATGTATAGCAACGAGAGGGGGAGTGTATCTTCATACCCTTGAAGATCGCTAAGCGGAAGCGTTTATCAACGCGGTTGATGTAGTCATACGTCTTCACGATCCGACCGATCCAAGTACCGAACGCACGGCACCTCCGAGTTCTGCACACGTTCAGCTCGATGACGTCCTCGCCTTCTCGATCCAGCAAGACATGCGAAGTAGTAGATGAGTTCCGGCAGCACGACGGCATGGTGACGGTGTTGGTGAAGAAAAATCTCCGCAGGGCTTAGCCTAAGCACTACGGAAACTATGACGGAGGATAAACTAGAGGGGACGGGGTTGTCGGCACACGGCTTGGTGTTTCTTGATGTGTCTTTGGTGCTAGCCCTACCCCTCTATTTATATGTTGAGCCTTGGGGTCGAAACTTGGAGTAAAAGCCTCCACAAAGTCGGTTTCACCCGAAAGGCAAGAGTCCTTCTAGGACTCCAGGGCCAGACGCCAGGGTTCCCGGCGTCTGGACCCAGACGCCAGGGACCCTGGCGTCTGGCCCCTGGACTCCGCAAAACTTCCTTTTGCGCTTTCCAAAAACCTTGTGGGCTTTCCCCTTTGGCCCAAATAACGTGTTCTCGTACCCAAACATTTCGGGAAACATCCGGAACCCCTTCCGGTGAATTCCGGAACCCTTCCGGAGATCAAACACTATTATCCCATATATCAAACTTTATCTCCGGACCATTCCGGAGTTCCTCGTCATGTCCATGATCTCATCCGGGACTCTGAACAACATTCGGTTACCAACATGCCTAACTCATATAATACTATATCGTCAATGAAACATTAAGCGTGCGGACCCTACGGGTTCGAGAACTATGTAGACATGACCGAGACACGTTTCCGGTCAATAACCAATAGCGGGACCTGGATGCCCATATTGACTCCCACATATTCTACGAAGATCTTTAACGGTCAAACCGCATAACAACATACATTGTTCCCTTTGTCATCGGTATGTTACTTACCCGAGATTCGATCGTCGGTATCCAATACCTAGTTCAATCTCATTACCGGCAAGTCTCTTTACTCGTTACGTAATGTATCACCCCGTAACCAACTCATTGGTCACATTGCTTGCAAGGCTTATAGTGATGTGCATTACCGAGAGGGCCCAGAGATACCTCTCCGACAATCGGAGTGACAAAACCTAATCTCGAAATACGCCAACTCAACATGTACCTTCGGAGACACCTATAGTACTCCTTTATAATCACCCAGTTACGTTGTGACGTTTGGTAGTACCCAAAGTTTTCCTCCGGTAAACAGGAGTTGCATAATCTCATAGTTACAGGAACATGTGTAAGTTATGAAGAAAGCAATAGCAATATACTAAACGATCTAGTGCTAGGCTAACGGAATGGGTCATGTCAATCACATCATTCTCCTAATGATGTGATCCCGTTAATCAAATGACAACACATGTCTATGGTTAGGAAACATAACCATCTTTGATTAATGAGCTAGTCAAGTAGAGGCATACTAGTGACGTTATGTTGGTCTATGTATTCACACATGTATTATGTTTCCGGTTAATACAATTCTAGCATGAATAATAAACATTTATCATGAAATAAGGAAATAAATAATAACTTTATTATTGCCTCTAGGGCATATTTCCTTCAGGTCCCGACTGTCAGGCACTTCCTTGCGTGCGAAGATTCAGATGGTGGGTCCCAGTGGTCAAGGGGGCGAATCGGTTTTTTTGCCCGGACGCACTTCCATGCGTGCAAAGATGTAACTGGTGGGTCTCACCAGTCAGGGGGAAATGTTTTTTTGTGAAATACAGTGGCCCGTCCGGTGGTTCCCTGCTGTTAGGTGGAGGAATAATTATTTTGCGCGTAATAAGGAGGCACTTCCTTGCGGCCGCTGTGGACCCTGCTGTCAACCTCTCCACGTACAGTACTCTTCCGATGGAAGTCGGTCGTTGACCACATTGACCACGCCACGCTGAGAGCACCACGGCGGTGGACGACGGCGAGGCCTAGGAAGGGGACGATGCGGAGCCGGGGAAGACGCCGCAGTGGATGCCCATGCGGAGAGGAGTACGAGGGTTCACTGGTTCAGCTGTGGTGTGAGGCTACCATTGCTGCAGAATAACAGGGGGTGTGGGTGAGTATAGGGATGGCCTGGCCAGCGGTGGGAGTAGTAGGGGGCGGTGAGGCCTCCATGGCATCACAGCCGGCCCCGGGAGGCAGGAGAATGCGGCACGACCGACACTAGTTTGGGCGGCTGGAGCAAGAAGAGAGAAGGTTGAAGAAGCACTACGGCCTCTGGATGGACATCATACGGTCACTGGAGCTAGAATCATTCATAATGACTAAGTTGACAAAGCCCTCCGTCCCAGTCAACTTAGTAGGCCCACAAGTCAGCCTCCCACTAAGGTGGGTCCCAGCTAGCAGGGGGACTATTCATTTTTTTGTGCGTAATAAGGAGGCACTTCCTTGCGTGCGAAGATAGCTGGTGGGTCCGACCTGTCAGCGGGGGGCATGTTTTTTCGCGAAATATAGAGGCCCTTCTGATGGCTCCCAGATGTCAGGTGGAGGAATCATTATTTTGTGCGTAATAAGGAGGCTTTTCCTTGTGTGCGGCCGTGGACCCAGCTTTCAGCCTCTCCATGCACAATCTACTTCCGATGGTGTCGTTCGTTGGCCACGTTGACTACGCCACACCAAGCGCATCCAAGGTGGTGGACGACGGCGAGGCCCCAGACAACAATGAGCGAGAGATGGGAAGACGCGGGAGTAGAGTCACAGACAGAGAGGTGTACGAGGGTTAACTGGTTCTGGTGCGGTGTGGTTCGGCAGTCGGTGGAGAAGAACAGGAGGTGTGGAAGGGTGGAGGGATGGCCTGGCCAATGATGGAGTAGCGCTTCACAGCGAAGCGTGCTAAGCAAAGCTGCTAGCAACAGGAGGCAGGAGGTGGTCCCGGCGGCGCTGGAGGAAGAAGACGAGAAATTGAAGATGGATGCCGGTCGTTAGATGTAAATCCAACGGCTAACGATGTCAGAATCATTTTTTGACTAAGTTGACAACGACTTGCGTTGGCTTCGAGCTATTGGCCCACATTTCAGCCTCCAAAAATGTGGCACGTATTCAACCCATTTTTCAGAATTTACAGTCTTTTTTACGGGGTAGAATTTACAGTCAATTTGATCTTTTTTTGAATTGCAGTACATTAGCTGGACTGGGTGAACGAATAATGTAGCGTCCATGCGGCCCATTTATCTTTTTCCTAAAAAATTACAGGCCATTTTCACTTTCTCGAAATACATGATTTTGCTGGGCTGATTCTAATTATAATGTTGGGTTGGGCCAACAATGTTATCAAAAAATAAACAGGGGCTGAGAATTTTGTTATAAATATATTTAAATAATAAGTGATTTATTATTACATTCATCCTTAAATCTTACCAAGCTTTTGTACACAATCACTAGGATTTTCGTGCCAAAAAAATCCAGGATTTTATTGTTAAGAAATTATTTTTCTAAGTTAATAAGATGTGGGATATTGTTTTCTTACATATGTAAGTATCTGTTAAATATATGATGACAATAAAAATAATATATAATAACATATAAAATAATTTAAATATATATGATATAGTTAGAGGGGAAACATAAGTTGGACCAGGCGTTCCTATTCTTATATAGAAAAATAGAACAGACCTATGTGTTTTCTTTAAAAAACATAAATTGGGCTGTCAATGTTTCAGGAAAAATAAAACCTTGGATGGGAGGTCCATAGGCCGGTCGATACATGACGGCCCTCAAGAAAATACAAACAGGCCTATGGACCTCCCATCCGAGATTGTGGGCTGCACATGTTAAAAAAGAAAGCCTAGACGGGGCAGCCCAAAACCCAGCTGATACTTGCTGCCCTAGTGATAATAAATGATACCTGCCAGCTCCCCGGCTTCGTTGTGAATTTATCTCCTATAGTAACTACATTGAAGCACCTAAAAAAATGTAACTATGTTGACAAACCCATGGGCCCCAGCGTCAGTATAGCATTAGGAGGAAGTATTTGTTCGATGAGGCACTTGCTTGCGTACGGTCATAGACCTGGTTGGTCCTGACTGTCCGCCTCTCCACGTACAGTCCTCTCCAGATTCCTCTCGTTTGTTCAGCATGTTCACAATGGCAGACATCGGCGTCGCAGCGAGCGCACAAAGGCGTAGGAGGGGATGCGACCACCTGAGGAAGTGACTTATTATTAATGAAACTACTGAACTAGCCTATTGGCCAAGTGACACTACCCAACAGCTGTTCCGCCCGGGTTCGATTCCACTTGTGCAGGGAAAATATCTCCAATTTTTTTGCCTCTGCCTTTGTTGACATGTGCGTCCCCATTGTCATCTACGCACACCACATCCAACACTTGCAAAAACTTCGTCCCTCGTTTTAACGGTGTTTCGCACAGTCGACATTGTGTGGGCATTTTGAAAATAGGATATCTTTTTGACTGTGCATCATATGAAGATGTGCTATGCATGAATGTTGATCAACATGATGTTAACTGGCTGGTAGTTCCTTTTTCGACCATGAATAAAACTTCCAGCATGATGTTAACCCTGTTTGAAAAGGCCGTGTTAATATAAATGCTCTGCCTTTAAAAGTTGCAGTTTCTTATCTGAAACTGAACTTGCAGTTTCTTATCTAAAACTGAAACTTGCAGTTTCTTCTCTGAGAATCACATTGTCTGCACTTTTATACTCCTATGAAATTACATTTTTTAAGTGCTAAAAATAGATCTCTAGAATTCATAAAATACTTCATATGCTCAATACTGCAAATCTGAAATTCAAAACACATTCATATCTGAAAGTACTCTCAAAATACACAACATAAAACACAATTCACAACCTGCAAATACTGACAACCCTAAGCTCCTCCTGACAATTCCCAACCTGTCTGACTATTGGTCTGGGGGGGGGGGCAGTCCCCTCCTATTCCTCAGCGGCAGACAACCGCCCCGTGAGATGATGTGAACAGCGAGGGAGAGGATGGCGGGGAAGCGTCGTCGGGCCAACTGCTTTTCTCCTCTTGCAGTTGGGTTCGGTCGAAAAAGACTCCACTAGCTCGCTCTGGCACGACACCCTCACAAACGGCACCCTGTAGATGCTTGATCCTTCAATCTTTGGTGGATGCTCCATCTAGGATCGATACTCCCACCACCGCTCCCTCACGATCAGATTCGGTGAATCTGTTTGCTCGATGGCCCAGAGGAGTAGCTCTATGTACTCCCGCACGACTCCCTCCGGGAGTATCGCCGCCTTTTTGCTCTGTTGCAGATATTTGGCCATGGATGTCACTGTAACGCCCTCGATGCGGCTATATCTCCCACGTGTCGAAGCACGACTTAGAGGCATAACCGCATTGAAAGCAATGTCGCAAGTGAGGTAATCTTCACACAACCCATGTAATACATAAGGGAAAGAGATACATAGTTGGCTTACAATCGCCACTTCACACAAGTACATGAATAAAGCATTACATCATACAGATACAATCAAGGTCCGACTACGGAACCAAAATAAAAGAAGAACCCCAAATGCGACAAAGGTCCCCGATCGACCCCAACTGGGCTCCACTACTGATCAACTAGAATGAAACAACACAAAGGGCAAGATCTTCATCGAGCTCCTCCTTGAGCTTGGTTGCGTCATCTGCACGGTAACATAGGCACCTGCAAACTGGTTTTGGAAGTATCTGTGAGCCACGGGGACTCAGCAATCTCGCACTCGCGAGATCAAGACTATTTAAGCTCATAGGAAGGATGGAGTAATGAGGTGGAGCTGCAGCAAGCGACTAGCATATATGGTGGCTACAATCGCAAAAGAGAGCGAGAAGAGAGGGCAAAGCACGGTCGATAAAAGTATGATCAAGAAGTGATCCTATAGCAACCTACGTCAAGCATAACTCCAACACCGTGTTCACTTCCCGGACTCCGCCGGAAAGAGACCATCACGGTTACACACACGGTTGATGTATTTTAATTAAGGTCAACTTCGGGTTTTCTACAACCGGACGTTAACAAATTCCCATCTGCCCATAACCGCGGGCATGGCTTTCGAAAGTTCAAATCCCTGCAGGGGTGTCCCAACTTAGCCCATCACAAGCTCTCACGGTCAACGAAGGAATAGACCTCCACCCGAGACACTCCGATCAGACTCGGTATCCCGGTACAACAAGACATTTCGACAGGGTAAAACTAAACCAGCAACACCGCCCGAATGTGCCGACAAATCCCGATAGGAGCTGCACATATCTCTTTCTCAGGGCACACTCAGATGAGACTAGCTACGAGTAAAACCAACCCTCAAGTTTCCCCGAGGTGGCCCCGCAGGCAGCTCAGTTCGGACCAACACTCAGAGGAGCACTGGCCCGGGGGGGGTAAAATAATGATGACCCTTGAGTCCGTGAAACCCAAGGGAAAAAGAGGCTAGGTGGCGAATGGTAAAACCAATGTTGGGCATTGCTGGAAGAGCTTTACTTAAGGCGAACTGTCAAGGGGTTCCCATAATAGCCCAACCGCGTAAGGAACGCAAAATCCGGGAACATAACACCGATATGACGGAAACTAGGGCGGCAAGAGTGGAACAAAACACCAGGCATAAGGCCGAGCCTTCCACCCTTTACCAGTATATAGATGCATTAATTAAATAAGATATATTGTGATATCACAACAAGTAACATGTTCCAACAAGAAACAACATCTCCATGTTCCAACAAGGAACAAACTTCAATCTTCACCTGCAACTAACAACGCTATAAGAGGGGCTGAGCAAAGCGGTAACATAGCCAATCAACGGTTTGCTAGGACATGGTGGGTTAGTGGTTTGACATGGCAATTTGGGAGGCTGAAAAGCAAATGGTAGGCATCGTAGCATTGGCATAGCAAAAGAGCGAGCAAACTAGCATAGCAAAGATAGTAGTGATTTCGAGGGTATGATCATCTTGCCTGCACAGTTGTCAGAGTTGGCTGGATCCTCACAAGAAAACTCAACGGGCTCCTCGGTAGTGAACTCGTCTCCCGGCTCTACCCAACAAGACAAACAAGCAACAAGGATACAATCAACCATGGCCAAGTCCAAGCAATATGATGAAATGACGATATGCTATGCGAGATGCGATGCGGGATGCAAAATGCAAGATATGACAGGAAATGCATGAACCTGGCATCAACTTGGAAAACCAAGTGTGCCACTGGATAGAGGGGATGAAATCGATTGAAAACGATATAAAGATCATTGGGATCGGAGCCACGGTTTGGAAATGGCAAGCGTTTTAAGTTACGACACCGGTCTGCGATTTACAGCAAGTAGGCATCTAAACGCAACGAAATAAACATGCTACAGCCACCAAACATGAAAACAAAATACATGGCAGTGATGTACACAAGATGGTTGACAAAACACTAGCACTGAGCCATAGGCAAATTCATCCATTAAGAGGTTCAAACAAGCATGGCTAAAACGCAAATGCAAAACAGATTTCCAGACTTAGTGAAATTAACACTAGTCTGAAATTTCAGATCACGATGCTCTCTTCGGAGCAGCAAAACAACATGATAGAAAACCTGAACATGACAAGTAAGAACATGGCATGGAGCTACTCAACAAGCTTAACAAAACACCCAAAGTGAACTGGGGCCAAAAGGGTTCACAAAATACTCTACCGAGCTCACGAACATAGCTCGAACACAATCAGTTTTCAGACTTAGTGAAAACTGAGACACGCTGAAATATAACTCACGAAGGCACGTAAACGAGCTAGATGCACTCACTACGGTGCAATTCATGGCAAGGAAAGCATATAACCAGCAAGAAGGCACAAAGTTCTAGCTACACATGGCAAGAACAAAGGCATAGCATGCATGGAACACTAACGGTAGCATCGGCAAAATCGCAAACAAGTTGACGATCTGCCCAGATTAACAACGAAGCAAAAGTTGAGCTCGATTGAGTCAACCTAGAGCACTCCACATATGTAAGAAAAGACATGGATGGATAGAGCATAACATAAATATCAAAACTCCCTTACTGATCATCCTCAAAAGAGGCACGGATCACTAGGAAACAAGCTGGACATATAGCATCATGAACTAAAATATCCCAGACTTAGTGAAAATCACTAAGTCTCTGAAATCAGCAAATCTCAGGTACCTCTCTTCGCAAGCTTGCACAAGACAACACACGCATCCTAAAAATGCATGGGTGGCACCTCTAGAAAGAAGGCAAAATGCTTAACAATTCATCCCAAAGGGGCACAGGCATATCATGCACGAATTAAACATGGCAAAAAATGACAAAAGTGCATGATGAACTAACGGATCTGCAATTTAACTCACGAAGCCTCCTTCTAACAGCATTTTGGGCATCAAGATGACCTCAAATGCAAATGATGCAATGGAATGAAATGATGTACATGTCGAGGCGAAGATTTTGATATATCATATGCCCAAAACGGAGCTACGGTTGCGGAGATGCAAGCAGTCAAACATTGCTCGAAAATTAGGGTTTCGGGAAGAGAAAATCAACCGAAATATCCCAGATCCAGATCTGGATCGGGCATGGATACCGAGGCGGCGGCGGTACTGTTCACCGGCGACGACGGGGAAGGAGGCAGCGGCCGGCGACGAGGGGACCGGAGGGCGGGGCGGCGGCCGGCTGGCGACGAGACGGC
>NC_041381.1:545384951-545392641 GCF_002162155.2 Triticum dicoccoides | reverse complement strand
CACTTGGCGGCTCGCGGTTGGCTGGCGGCGGCAGGGCGGACGGTGTCCGGTCCGATCCGGACACGTCCGTCGGTGGGGGGGGGGGTTGATCTGTTTTTTTTAACTAGGGTTTCGGACGGGGGAAGAAGAGATCCGAATGGAAGGGGTATTAATAGGCATAAGTGGAGCTAGGAGAGTCCAAATGAGGCGCGGTTTTCACCCACACGATCGTGATCGAACGCTCTAGGGCATGGAGCAGAGTTTGGTGGGTTTTGGGCCAAATTTGGGGGGGTGTTGGGCTGCAACACACACGAGGCCTTTTCGGTCCCTCGGTTAACCGTTGGAGTATCAAACGAAGTCCAAATGATACGAAACTTGACAGGCGGTCTATCGGTAGTAAACCAAGGCCGCTTGGCAAGTCTCGGTCCAATCCGGAAATGTTTAATCCCCACACAAGAAAGAAAGGTAGAAATGACCACCGGAGGAGAACGGAACGCCGGATTGCAAAACGGACAACGGGGAAAATGCTCGGATGCATGAGACGAACATGTATGCAAATGAAATGCGCATGATGACATGATATGAGATGCATGACACGCAAGCAAATGACAAGACAACAACAACGAATAACTGAACGACACCTGGCACATCGGTCTCGGGGCGTTACAACACTCCACCACTACGAGAGGATCTCGTCCCGAGATCTAGAATGGCACCGGAGGGACAACGGAAGAGAAAGAGAGGAGAGGTAAGACTAAGTTGCTCCTTTGACGAACGAGTGAAACCACGAACCTTGAGGGGTTGAACAAATTCGAGAAAAGAATAGAACGAAGGAGGACAAAGTCGAAAACACTCCGTTAGAAACTAGGGACAAAGAGCATGGCGAAACCTTGAGGTTGAAGGGAAGATATATATTGAAAACACGCCGGTTAAGGAAGGGGACCAAGGAAGACCAAATTCGAACAGCACTCCGGTTGAAAAGTGATACAAGACTAGATAAGATGAAAAGAACTTGAAAGAAAAAGGCAGGACACTCCGGTTAAATGGATAAGCATGACAAGAACACGATCCTCACAAATCGAGATGGTGAGTGAAAAGAGCAACGTCACAATGCCTCCGGAAGAAAGAATAGAAGATAGGTCATTGGAATAACAGAATGGAGGGGGAAATGGCAACTTCTGCCACAATTGAGCTTGGAAAGCACTCTTCCAAGAAGGTTACAACGGGGTTGTTGGGAAAAACTAACAACGAAACGAATAAGCTTGTAATGGGCTTATGGAAAACATCTCAAAATTATGAGGTGACAACCGGCCACTAACGGAAACAATTGCTTGCTTGAGATCAACGAAGAGATGAAAACTTCTTCCACCAAGATGATAAAGAGATAACTTGGATCATTGGCAAGCACCAAATAGCAACATTCCTTAGGGAAGGCTTTAGGTGAAATCTATACTAAGATAACTCCAATGAAGAGATTGACGGTTGAAAAGATCTCTTGAACAAAGAGAAAAAGATGGATTTAAATATGTCACTCTTGAAAACTTGTGAATCACGAAGCAACGAAGGGGAATTATCAAGAAGGACATAATACCACCTCCAAAGATACGGTAGAAAGAAATTGCACTCCGGATAGCAAGATGAAGAATGCTTGAGTTTCTTAGAAAAGAATCTCGATGAACACTTCAAGAAGAAATATAAATCCTTGATGAACCATCATGTAGAGCCTCCATGAAGAACTCCGGTAATAAAAGGATGATAAAAATAAAGAGAAGTTGAAAACACAAGGTGAAGCCTTGCGATGATTTAGATGGAGCTTCACGACGAGATAATGCGGAAAACTTAGAACTCCGGAAGAAAGATGAACAACAAGCAGCCAAGAATTTATTCCTCCTGGACAAACTCTGAAGGAAAGGATTAATCACTTGGATGAAACCAGAATAAGAATTATGTTATGCGTATCCTTCACCAATTTAAATTGATGACAAGAAACGGATTTGGCATACCACTTATTCTTGTAGAAAGGATTAAGAGAGATATGGCGTAAACTTGAGAAGGTCTTCAACAAACCACCGGTAGGATTTGGAAAGAACGAATGAATTGATATGATAACAAAGAAAGAGAACTCTTGAACGAACCATCGTAAGAATTGAAATTGAACATAGCAAATGCACAAATCACCGGGAAGAATTGCAAAATGAATGAAGATACTTTAGGGTATTTAGATACATGAGAACGAAGAGAACACGAGCCGATTAAAGATCACTTGAACAAGGCACCGGTAAGATCGGAGAATGATAACTGCAAACTGAGAATGAATAAATCTGAATTGATGGACTCCGGATGACAAACTGAGAAGACTCTTGAATAACTCCGGATGGATGAAAAGAATTCTCACGATCAAAACAATTATGAGAGGATGGCAACAAGCTAGCACCATGAATCTTGAAGAGAATAGAGCAAGATTAAAGAGAAACTCTTCTTCGGTCTTCAAATGATGAGAATGACAACGAGAAACACCACCAAGAATTATTGAGGCACAGCGGAAGAATCAAAAGCGAAGAGGTTGAGCCAACTATGAAAAGAACTTGAAAGATCTTGGAGAAAAGCATTTAACTGATGATAACTCATTCTTACGTCAAACTTAGAGAAGAATTTAGGATAGCTCTGGGAAAATAGAAGAGTCAGGTAAGATCCTGGGAAAAGACCTGTGGGTTAGGGCCCACTCAAAAGAAGCACCGTTGAAAAGATTTAAAAGAGATGTTGCACCGGTTGAATTAAATGACTTGAATGAGATACCAATCTCGAAAGAGCTTGAACTAATGCAGAGTGGAAACACAAATCTTCGAGATATCTTGAGTACTCGGGAATAACAAATAGCGAGAAGTAGAATTATAATGAGGTGCACCAGTATGAGAAGACATTGAAATGAGGAAAAAGGTATGATCAACAAAACTTGACTTGAATCCACCGGAGAAGAAAAAGGAATGAGGAATGACGAACTAGTAGAACATCTTCTTCGGAACCACCGGGTAAGAACATTGACGGAAAAGAATGGAGAAACTTCCCATCAATAAAATGGATACTCGATTAAGAAATCTGAGTCCTTGAAGAAAAAAAAGGGGTGGGAGGGCGGGAAAACAAGAACAACTTGGGACGGATGAAACAAACACCGTTGAGAGAACTGAGAGGTGATCTTGCGAATGTTGAAATGATCGGATCCACTTGAAGAGAAAGACGCTGGTTGAAAAGGATTGACATGACAATCTCGATTGTCGAGAAGGATTGGTATTCACATCGGAGTATGAGAACACCATTTCGGAAAGGTATGGAATCAACACTTGACATTGAAGCAACTCGAATACCACAACTCAAAACAAAAACAAAGGACTGGCTTGGAGAATAAGCCGGAACAAACATATGATAGAGATTCCGTCCGAAGTTTTCGTGGTGGGGCCTACACGGGCTCGATCGTACAGCACCATCATGTACAAGGCAGTGCACATGACATACGAAGCGTCCCCGAGTCGGCATAGCCAAGGACTCTTTAAGACACAACGAGACCACTGTAAAAACGACCGTGAATAGGCGGACCACTAGACGTCGAACCCCAATTTCATATCATACATCCGCCAGAAAGATATCCTAAGAGCTACTTGAATTCCCACCTATGAAACTCCCGAAATTTTCCGGTTATGCAATCAGGTGTTGGGGATACAGGGGAAGCATAATATCTCACCCAAAACTAACAAATCCTACATCCAGCTGTATCCATCCTTCAACACATAACCAAGAAACCTTCGGAAATCGTCTACCTCAACCTTCGAAAAGCATCTGTTATACAAGTCATGGCAATACTCCCGTACTCACCTCAGTACTGGGTTATCGGGGTTATCTCACCAACAACTGCATAAAAGAGATTTTCGATGTCGGCGTACTAAACTCAGGTATTCCAGAACTGCAACGATAAAATTATGATGACAACACCTCAGAGCTCAACTCCCCGGGACACTTCCACTAAACCCCTGACAGGAGGCACCAAGACAATGTTCTCATCATAAAACCATCGGAACGATTCCAAGATACCCGCGTGATCCTAAAATTTTTAGTGAAATTTGAGAAGAGAAGAGTCAAAACTCTACGTCAGGATGTCTTACCAGAGCGATGAAGAGACTGGGGAGTAAAAAGAATTCCTAACTCTCCGATATATATAATCCTAAATGACTCAAAACATTTTTTTCTAGACTCAAACTCGGCCGCTAAAAACGATCAAGCAATGGGGCTCCTAAGGTCGGGGAAGGCTCTGATTACCAACTTGTAACGCCCTCGATGCGGCTATATCTCCCACGTGTCGAAGCACGACTTAGAGGCATAACCGCATTGAAAGCAATGTCGCAAGTGAGGTAATCTTCACACAACCCATGTAATACATAAGGGAAAGAGATACATAGTTGGCTTACAATCGCCACTTCACACAAGTACATGAATAAAGCATTACATCATACAGATACAATCAAGGTCCGACTACGGAACCAAAATACAAGAAGAACCCCAAATGCGACAAAGGTCCCCGATCGACCCCAACTGGGCTCCACTACTGATCAACTAGAATGAAACAACACAAAGGGCAAGATCTTCATCGAGCTCCTCCTTGAGCTTGGTTGCGTCATCTGCACGGTAACATAGGCACCTGCAAACTGGTTTTGGAAGTATCTGTGAGCCACGGGGACTCAGCAATCTCGCACTCGCGAGATCAAGACTATTTAAGCTCATAGGAAGGATGGAGTAATGAGGTGGAGCTGCAGCAAGCGACTAGCATATATGGTGGCTACAATCGCAAAAGAGAGCGAGAAGAGAGGGCAAAGCACGGTCGATAAAAGTATGATCAAGAAGTGATCCTATAGCAACCTACGTCAAGCATAACTCCAACACCGTGTTCACTTCCCGGACTCCGCTGGAAAGAGACCATCACGGTTACACACACGGTTGATGTATTTTAATTAAGGTCAACTTCGGGTTTTCTACAACCGGACGTTAACAAATTCCCATCTGCCCATAACCGCGGGCACGGCTTTTGAAAGTTCAAATCCCTGCAGGGGTGTCCCAACTTAGCCCATCACAAGCTCTCGCGGTCAACGAAGGAATAGACCTCCACCCGAGACACTCCGATCAGACTCGGTATCCCGGTACAACAAGACATTTCGACAGGGTAAAACTAAACCAGCAACACCGCCCGAATGTGCCGACAAATCCCGATAGGAGCTGCACATATCTCTTTCTCAGGGCACACTCAGATGAGACTAGCTACGAGTAAAACCAACCCTCAAGTTTCCCCGAGGTGGCCCCGCAGGCAGCTCAGTTCGGACCAACACTCAGAGGAGCACTGGCCCGGGGGGGGGGGGTAAAATAATGATGACCCTTGAGTCCGCGAAACCCAAGGGAAAAAGAGGCTAGGTGGCGAATGGTAAAACCAATGTTGGGCATTGCTGGAAGAGCTTTACTTAAGGGGAACTGTCAAGGGGTTCCCATAATAGCCCAACCGCGTAAGGAACGCAAAATCCGGGAACATAACACCGATATGACGGAAACTAGGGCGGCAAGAGTGGAACAAAACACCAGGCATAAGGCCGAGCCTTCCACCCTTTACCAGTATATAGATGCATTAATTAAATAAGATATATTGTGATATCCCAACAAGTAACATGTTCCAACAAGAAACAACATCTCCATGTTCCAACAAGGAACAAACTTCAATCTTCACCTGCAACTAACAACGCTATAAGAGGGGCTGAGCAAAGCGGTAACATAGCCAATCAACGGTTTGCTAGGACATGGTGGGTTAGTGGTTTGACATGGCAATTTGGGAGGCTGAAAAGCAAATGGTAGGCATTGTAGCATTGGCATAGCAAAAGAGCGAGCAAACTAGCATAGCAAAGATAGTAGTGATTTCGAGGGTATGATCATCTTGCCTGCACAGTTGTCAGAGTTGGCTGGATCCTCACAAGCAAACTCAACGGGCTCCTCGGCAGTGAACTCGTCTCCCGGCTCTACCCAACAAGACAAACAAGCAACAAGGATACAATCAACCACGGCCAAGTCCAAGCAATATGATGAAATGACGATATGCTATGCGAGATGCGATGCGGGATGCAAAATGCAAGATATGACAGGAAATGCATGAACCTGGCATCAACTTGGAAAACCAAGTGTGCCACTGGATAGAGGGGATGAAATCGATTGAAAACGATATAAAGATCATTGGGATCGGAGCCACGGTTTGGAAATGGCAAGTGTTTTAAGTTACGACACCGGTCTGCGATTTACAGCAAGTAGGCATCTAAACGCAACGAAATGAACATGCTACAGCCACCAAACATGAAAACAAAATACATGGCAGTGATGTACACAAGATGTTTGACAAAACACTAGCACTGAGCCATAGGCAAATTCATCCATTAAGAGGTTCAAACAAGCATGGCTAAAACGCAAATGCAAAACAGATTTCCAGACTTAGTGAAATTAACACTAGTCTGAAATTTCAGATCACGATGCTCTCTTCGGAGCAGCAAAACAACATGATAGAAAACCTGAACATGACAAGTAAGAACATGGCATGGAGCTACTCAACAAGCTTAACAAAACACCCAAAGTGACCTGGGGCCAAAAGGGTTCACAAAATACTCTACCGAGCTCACGAACATAGCTCGAACACAATCAGTTTTCAGACTTAGTGAAAACTGAGACACGCTGAAATATAACTCACGAAGGCACGTAAACGAGCTCGATGCACTCACTACGTTGCAAGTCATGGCAAGGAAAGCATATAACCAGCAAGAAGGCACAAAGTGCTAGCTACACATGGCAAGAACAAAGGCATAGCATGCATGGAACACTAACGGTAGCATCGGCAAAATCGCAAACAAGTTGACGATCTGCCCAGATTAACAACGAAGCAAAAGTTGAGCTCGATTGAGTCAACCTAGAGCTCTCCACATATGTAAGAAAAGACATGGATGGATAGAGCATAACATAAATATCAAAACTCCCTTACTGATCATCCTCAAAAGAGGCACGGATCACTAGGAAACAAGCTGGACATATAGCATCATGAACTAAAATATCCCAGACTTAGTGAAAATCACTAAGTCTCTGAAATCAGCAAATCTCAGGTACCTCTCTTCGCAAGCTTGCACAAGACAACACACGCATCCTAAAAATGCATGGGTGGCACCTCTAGAAAGAAGGCAAAATGCTTAACAATTTATCCCAAAGGGGCACAGGCATATCATGCACGAATTAAACATGGCAAAAAATGACAAAAGTGCATGATGAACTAACGGATCTGCAATTTAACTCACGAAGCCTCCTTCTAACAGCATTTTGGGCATCAAGATGACCTCAACTGCAAATGATGCAATGGAATGAAATGATATACATGTCGAGGCGAAGATTTTGATATATCATATGCCCAAAACGGAGCTACGGTTGCGGAGATGCAAGCAGTCAAACATTGCTCGAAAATTAGGGTTTCGGGAAGAGAAAATCAACCGAAATATCCCAGATCCAGATCTGGATCGGGCACGGATACCGAGGCGGCGGCGGTACTGTTCACCGGCGACGACGGGGAAGGAGGCAGCGGCCGGCGACGAGGGGACCGGAGGGCGGGGCGGCGGCCGGCTGGCGACGAGACGGCGGCGGTGCCGTACGGCGGCGC
>NC_041381.1:545370052-545384319 GCF_002162155.2 Triticum dicoccoides | reverse complement strand
GGACGGTGTCCGGTCCGATCCGGACACGTCCGTCGGTGGGGGGGGGTTGATCTGTTTTTTTTTTAACTAGGGTTTCGGACGGGGGAAGAAGAGATCCGAATGGAGGGGGTATTAATAGGCATAAGTGGAGCTAGGAGAGTCCAAATGAGGCGCGGTTTTCGCCCACACGATCGTGATCGAACGCTCTAGGGCATGGAGCAGAGTTTGGTGGGTTTTGGGCCAAATTTGGGGGGGGGTGTTGGGCTGCAACACACACGAGGCCTTTTCGGTCTCTCGGTTAACCGTTGGAGTATCAAACGAAGTCCAAATGATACGAAACTTGACAGGCGGTCTATCGGTAGTAAACCAAGGCCGCTTGGCAAGTCTCGGTCCAATCCGGAAATGTTTAATCCCCACACAAGAAAGAAAGGTAGAAATGTCCACCGGAGGAGAACGGAACGCCGGATTGCAAAACGGACAACGGGGAAAATGCTCGGATGCATGAGATGAATATGTATGCAAATGAAATGCGCATGATGACATGATATGAGATGCATGACACGCAAGCAAATGACAAGACAACAACAACGAATAACTGAACGACACCTGGCACATCGGTCTCGGGGCGTTATAGTCACCGTCGCCGCTAGTTGGTCCTTGTTGTCAAACCAAGACTGTATCTCCAACATCCTAGCTAGCTTCACAGGGTCGCGTATCGGTTGTACTCCTCCATTGATCTACTTCTCCATAGCACCTTCACTTACCGGTGCTGGTTTTTGAATGGAAGAGGAGAGGAGCAGCACTGGTTTTGGATTAGAACGGGAGAGGAGCGACGCTGGTTTTGGATTGGAACAGGAGAGGAGGGGCGGTGTTTTTGAAATGGAAGAGGAGAGGAGCAGCACTGGATTTAGATTGGAACAGGAGAGGAGCGGCGGTGGTTTAAGAGGAGAAGAGCAGAAGAGCGGCGCTGGTCTTGGAAGTATTTTTTTGTTTTGCGTATTTTGGGTCAAAGTTTGACCACGTACTGTATTTGACAAGCAAAATGTGAATGCATGTCACCAAAAATTGTATCATTTGGTTCGTATCTGAATGTACTTTCAAATTATATTATTTTTGTAATGTATAATATATATTTTATTTGCGAAAATCATGGTCAATTATGACCCAGAATAAAAGGGAGACTAGTTAATGTGGGATTGCTTTCTTAATTGAAGGATAAATTGATTTTGATTTTGATCCAGTCATAGCGCACCAACCCTCTCGTCCAATCCTAAATCATTGCCGCACGCTTCTCTCCCTCTTCTCCATTGCAAAACCACCTCCTCTCCTCTCCATCATCTCCATTCCAAAACCACCGTCTCGCCTCTCCCTCTTCTCCATTGCAAAATCACCTCCTCTCATCTCCATCATCTCCATTACAAAACCACCGTCTCGCCTCTCCCTCTTCTCTATTGCAAGACCACCATCTCTCCTCCCATCTTCCAAAGCTAGCACCGGACCACTCAGAAGGACATCTATGGAGAGGATCCAGCAGCAAATCAGGCACATCGCCGGCGGTGACCAGGCAAAGTTAGCTAGGTTGAAGGAGATCCTTACTTGGTTTGACAATGAGTGGGAGATTTCGAGGATGGTGAGGGCCATGTGGCAATGTATGAGAAAGAGCAAGACGGCGGCGATGAGGGCGGCGATGTACATGTACTCCTCGGCGGCAGTCACGCCGCAGTCCTCCGAGTTCATCGAGTATCTCCTCTGGGCGATGGAGCAGATAGATTTGCCCGAGGCAACAGTCAGGCGGAGGTGGTGGGCATACAGGTCGAAGGTCAAGCACCTAGAGGATAACGAATTGATCGAGTATGGTGTGCCGTTCGTGAGGGTGCAGAGCCAGCCGGAGCCACAAGAGTATTCGTTCTCCCACCGCAAGAGGAGGTCGGATGGCGCGACGTCGCTTCCCCACCGTTCTCCACGGTTCCCTCGACGCCCGCCTCGTTTCAACAGTGGTGGTAGGGTTTAAGGTAAGCTTCGCACTAACCTAATCTTCCACCTGCTCATGCTTACAATCAGTGTGACAGCTAATGAAAATCATGCTTACAATCAGTCTCCGAGTACTACGCCAATCACCCTAAAATAGCTCTGGACTTTTGGGTCAAAGTTGTGACACAGTGTGCAAATAAAGAAAAATAGATTGGTGCTTCTTTCAGAAAAGAGTACTCCCTAGAAAACTGCCAATATAAGCTACTAGTATTTGGTTAGAGGATTTGCTGCCGAGAAAGATCTGTCCACACACAGCGCCACACATCCCACTGGTGGTGGTGGATGCCAATGTGTGCATGGACCATGGTTGGTGTCGGTAATTTTTTCTTGGCACACCTCGCACTCTGCATATATGCCGGTTCCATACATACATTTGTGCAGTTCCACCAAAATGCAGTTGAATAACCTGTTTGCACAGATAATGAAAAAGCGTGATTACATTATAGTGGCACTAGTTAATGAAACACACAAAATAAATAGAAGAAAAATATTGCGATAGTATCATAGTATGCCATGCTACGAGGGCGAGATGGGCCCTGCGACGCCTCATACGGTACACCTCATACTGGAAATCGTCCCAAGTCTCCCAGATACACCTTCTGCTAGTGATGAACATCAATGTACAGCGGTAGTACAAGGAGGCGCCTTGAGACATTGAAATCTCTATTTTTGTGCAGATCAACTAAAATTAAGCACCCCAGTTTGCAGAAACGCTTAAACATTAACAATGGGACTAGTTGATGAAACATACATTAACAAAGAGAAGCACTTTCTTTCTCTACATTGGAAATGAAATGATAGAGAGGACACTCGCTCTATTTTAACTATATTATTACTTCATTTTATCAGTGACACTAGGGTCGAGATGGTGGCAAATGAGGTGTACCGTGCATCGCAAGGATGGAGGCCGGGGGTGCTTAGACTAGGATGCTGAAGCTGGCTCTTTCAGTCACCAACATGGATGATTCAATTCATGGGACATTTTGGAGTAGTTCACCTAAAATGAAGCAATGTCCCGTGAGCTAGCAACTTCTTCTTCATTTTTTTAAGAAAAGGGCTCCAGCCCCAGTTCCATTTCCACCAGAAAACGAAACCCACATAGCTGCTTCTTCATTAGTTGCAAAAAAAATGAGCAACATCAAGGTTGGTTGTGAAGCTCCTGGAATGTTCAAGTATAATTTGGATATCATTTGTGCAGTTCAACTAAGATCGAGCGTGAAATGTATATCTCTGTTTGCACAAAAAAGGTGGAAAGTAGGGTGACTAACAAGTGATGAAACATGCATCAAATGAAAAGAAGCAAGTTCCTTATCTGAATGGCAATCCTACAAGGACGTAGCAATTTCTAAAGCAGCAGCATTGCTAGATATTAGTGTGGGCATTAGGATTAACTATGACAACTGTTAAATACAATATTACTTTAATGGTGCCATTGCTTCATTTTACCAGCAATATTACATTACTAGCTGCTACAGAGTCGGTATTTGGGCACGGGAGAGTAGGAAGACCAGGACAGTTGCATTTCTAACGAAAAGAAGCAACTTACCTTAATGGAAAATTTAGCAGGCCATGTAAAAAGTGCCATTGATTCATATTACTTGAGGCATTACATTGAAAACAAGATTGGTTTAACGTGTCCTTACTTTTAACAGTGCGACTGCTACATTTTACCATTGGCATTACATAAGAGTGGCTCGGGGCAACAAACATCAGAACAAGATATCTGGGTTGGTCCCATTTTTGTTTGGTATAGCCACCTTATACTGTGTGAGGCTAGCAAATCTAGTGCTGGACTTACTCTGTTGACTTGTCCCACAGTCCCCACTTTCTTTCCTTTTCAACCAATATATCGGGTTTGTATTGAGTTTGTACTGTGTTTCCCTTTATTTCCCTATTAGACCTAGAGACCAGTTGGATTGCCAGTCTCTAATACTTTTCGCCCCCATTATTTCCTCTTTCAACCAAATCCTGGATTCAGGTAACAAATCTTCCCCCACCCCCACCCCCTTTCTTCCTTGTTTGAACCAAGTAGTACTAGATTTGAGTGCATGAACTAGTTTTACCTCTTAACCGTAAAAAAATATGTGGTTTTCAAATAGCCGATCGATCCTATCTACGAGGGGGCCTGAGAAATAGTAAAAGATACAAATGCAGCAACATCAGGAGCTCGGGAAGTAGAGCAAGGCCGGTTTCGAAGGAAGTTATACCTGAGGGTCGCTGGGATGTCACTAGGTGGGCGATGGGAGGTCGGATCTGCCCACACTACGACAGCAAGGAAGAAGGGGTCGGAGGCCCTCCCTCGCCCGCGGTGCTTGGGAGAGAACGACAAGGCACGCTGATTGGGATGCACCGGCAGTGGGTAAGAGCCATCACCGAGGATGACCGCGTGAACGTTGCACCTTCTCACCTTCCCCGGCAGAGAGGATCCGACTGGATCTGTGACCAGCGGTGAGCAGAGAGAGAGAAAGTGTGGCCACCGCTGTCGTGTTTAGATCTGGAGAGGACGAGATAGTGTGAAGAGAGCAACACTAGCAAACAAGCGCGGAGGCTCCTTCCTATATAGTGGAGTACTAGTTTTCTTTTGTCTACGGGAGCCGGCTTGACCTCGTCAATGACTGTCGAGAAGTCTTCATGCACGTGGCCCGGAGGCGCAGTTGTCGTCATTTTGATATGAAGCACCGGATTATAACATATAACACGAAAAAATGCCACATGACAAGAAATCATAACCTCACTGCCCAAAGGAGACAACATGAATCCCGACGGATAAACTAGACGAGGATCAAAGCTCAAATTAAAGATAAACTCATAGAAAAGGGGTCCGTCGATAGATATCCTAATTAACATAGCCGGCTTGACGATGGCAGCCGAGTAGTCTTCGTGCATGTGCCCCCAATGACTAGCCCAACTCAGTTGTCGCTGTTTAACCCTCACAGTGATCCGAAGCACATGACACCTAATTTTGCGAGATGACAAGAAACCTTTTTTTAGATTTCTCACCAGAACTATAGCCATGTACAACACAGCCTGCACGATATGTAGACGATAGCCAATCCAGGCGTGTCTGCTGGAGTTTGGTCACATGCATGGATGAACTGATCTTTCGTGTCTTGCAGGGATCGTCCAGGCACCAACGTAGTACAACACTTCTCTAGTACTATCGCTCGTCTCTCTCCACCCGAATTGCGGGGCCGGGGAGTGTGCCTATGGTCGGTTCTCAATTGCGGTCCCACATGTGTGTGCAAATGCAATATGACGTGCGTTCCATTCGGAGAGCAGCGTGCTAGACCGACTGACCGTCTGGGGTGCGACGCGAACGCGATGGGCGTGATGTATACTCTGTACATGTGTACCGCTATTTTCTTGAGGCTTTGCTCCATGGCGCAATCCATGGGTACAAAATTAGTATACTGGCCCTGTTTGGATACATAGGTTAGAGTTAGTTTGGGTTAGTTTGGACTCAACTAACCCAAAAATATCCAAACAGGGAGGGTTAGTTTGGTTAGATGCATCTAACCCGCCCAAAAAAACTAACCCATCCAAGAGGTGCTTATTTGGGTTAGTTTTTCTCGGAACGACTAAAACACATTTTTTCTCGCTCTTCCAGCAACAGCCTCACCCTATCCCCCCGTTCCAACCCCATCATCTCCCAGCGACTGTCCGCCCGCCGATAAGCAGTCGCGGCTCCTTGCATGGCCCGTCCCAGCATGGCTCCTTGCGCAGGGGTGGCAGATTCGTCCGACGGGCTGTGCGAGAGGCCAGCGCGGCTCCTTGCTGGGCGCGTCCCTGTCTGCCCCGGACAGCGCAGCTCTTGGCCAATTGATTGAGAAAGAGCATTTATTTTCAATCTAACCCTACCATCCAAACACCTTTTCGGTTAGAGTTAGTTCAAGGTTAGTAGAATCTAACTCTAACCTCTAACTAAGTTAGAGTATCCAAACTGGGCCACTGTACTATTTTTTTGAGAGATGCCACTATACTATTTAAAAGTCAAGGGTGGGGCTTTTCCTGCGCGGTAGGCGGGGCAGTTCCGCCTAGTCGTAGTTGGTTCGACAGAGACGCGAGAAGATGAGGGAGTAGGCTGTTGCAAACGTAGGGCTGTGTGATTTGACAACGAGTTACTGCGGGACAGGTGGGGCCCCGTGATTTGACTTGCCGTTATGATTTTAACTGCGACGCTACAACCGGCGTGAGTCTCCCAATTCCTGACCACCTCCATACAGGTGCCTCTCCCAATGCTCCACCATATATGTAGAGGCCGGCTCTTGCATGAGAGCCCACTTCTCCATTTTTTCCTTGCCTCTTTCCTCCACATATGCAAAAATGCCATGTAAAGCGGGCTTATAACCCACTATTGTACTTACTTGCTCCTACAGGTGCTAAGCTTGCCACATAGGCATAAAGTCTGATGTGGCAAGTTAATTAAGAAGAGAGAGACTAGTTTGGTGACCCAAGGAAGAAACGGTGCTAAGCGCGTGTACCTAGGTGAAAAGACAATTTTGAGTCTATAGCTAATTAAATGAAGCAAACTTAGCAACAAAAAACTAAGCACCTATGCATTGTGGACTTGATTGCTAAGCCATTTAATGCCCTTAGCACCTCATCTAAGCACCGCTTCATCGGAAGAGGTCACTCCTTGGCAAATGCAATAAATACTACATAGAAAGAGATAGAGAGAAGTAAAAAAAATACACTTATAGCCAACCTTATAGCTAACCTTGTTGTAGTATGAGTGACTAAGTGATGACTATGTATGACATGCCAACATCAGATAGCCTAACACACCTTGTTAAATCTCCAAGGGCGACCGCGCGAGCAACGCGACAGTTGTGGTAGGCGCGACCATGATACGGGCTGCTGGCAGCCCTTGGATCTGAGATCGAACGGCCGCATGCTAAGTTGCTGAAAATTTGCAGAATAACCCTCCAGGATAGGATATTCACCCATAGGTCTAGAATCACGCCATGCAATCGTTCGATCTCAGATCCAAGGGCTCTCAGAAGCCCGTATCATGGGAGAATGGAAAGCCACTACCCTGCCATTCGCACACTGGCAGTTCGCTCCTACTCGTCCCCGCACATCCTTTAATATTATGGCGGTTCACTCCCAAGTCGTCCCGTCCTTTCACATTACGATAGTTCCACTAATCCTAACCCTCCTCCCAAATCCATGGCGTCCCAAATCTCCATGACCAGCGGTGAGTATAAGGTTAGAACCATCACCGGCGATGAGTTTGACGTCATCTACACCCATTCTTCCGCGACGGTGAAATGCCGCCTTTCTCACTTCAGATGCATGTTCGAAAACTCAAATGATGAGTGGGTCGCTGGGCTAGATGTTGAGTACACCACAGTCCTGGGATGAGAGAAGGATCTAAAGGAGGAAGAGAGGAAGAAGCCCGCCATGATCCAGGTTTGCGTGCATTGACTTATGCTTGGTCTACCACATATGCCATGCCGATGTTGAATGCCAGGATTTTAAGAACTTCCTCAAGGCGACCTAGTCAAATTCGTTACTGTAGACTTTACGAACGATGAAAGGGTCCTGGGTCGGATAGGCCTCGTTGTAGGCAACCCCTTCGACCTCCAGAAGAATCGGTTGCTGCCCTCCAGTGGTCAGCCTTCAATGCTGACCCTGGCAGGAGCCATGGTTCATCCTTCATATGGTAAACTGGAGAAACCTCATTACACGTTTCATCGTCATGCATGGCAGCAGAATGTACTAGATATAAACCACATACACTACGTTGCAATGGATGGCTATCTTTGTTTCAATATCTACAAGGGTTGTATGAAGAGCAAGAGCCAAGTGTGCGGTTCAAGCAAAGAAGTATCGGCCAATAGGAAGAGGGACAAGGACGAAGTCGAGGATGTGGATGAGGACTCCGAGTAAGGTGGCAGTGTCGTTGCTCATTGTGGTTCTAATGCAATGTCTACCGGATTAGTTGCATAGTTTAATTTCACGTGTGCTTATTTTAATTTGAGGGGTGTGTTGTGCTGAGCCCCCAACAGAACTATGTTATGTTTCTTCTCGTTACTTTAACTCTTCAGTACGTACATACTAGTATTTCTTACATTTCATCTTTTAGTTGGTATAGTACTACCACTCGTTTCTTCACATTATATGTGTACAATATATATGGCCAACATCATATAGCCAACAGTTTAGTTGTCCAAGAATTTCAGGGTGCTTAGTTTTGTCAAAGAATTCCAGGGTTCTTAGTTTTTTTTGAGGGGTGGGTTGTGCTAGACACCATTATTGTGACTAGCTTTTTAATAGTACTATATGCCTAATTTGGCGACGAGCGCTCTCTATATGTACCACTTTTTTTTAATTTCAAGTTTTGCTCCATGGCTTAATCCATCGATACTACTACTGTACAAAAGTATACATTTTTTCAAAGGCTAGAGGGCGGGCCAGTCTAGCTTGGTCAGTTTCATGAGAGGCGAGGGCCTTTGTGATTTGACGACTCATTACTGCTAGAAGGCGGGGCCTTGTGATTTGACTGCTTGTATAAATGTGTCGACGACCTAAGGAGGAGCAAAGAACCGTGCGGTATACTCAAGTTTTCCACTGGACTAGTACTACGATGGAGGAGCACGAAACACGGCAGCCCAGTGCGATATGACGATAAAAATGATCTAATTTGCTAGTCATCTCATTGTTAGCATTGTTCTATTCATGCCTTGTAGAGAACATGACACATGCGGTGAAACACCTGAAGCAAAAGATGAAACACAGGAGCAAAAGAAGAAGGAAGATTATCACCCCAAATGATCCAATTCCCCGCGGAGTCGTAGCTGCTTCTTCATAGCCTCCACGACCTCCATCTCCTTGCGCATATCCTCCTCCATCTTCTTCATTCTGTCCATGACAAGGGATTTCTCGATGCGAGCCTTCATCATCTGTTCCACGGCTGCATTACGTACCTTGACAGCAGCCGGGTGCTTGATGTGGAGCTTCGCTAACTCCTCCTTTTTATCCATGACGAGGGCCTGCAGCATCTTCATCGAGGAACTACTATTCTCACGCAACCTCTTCCAGCCGGCGTTCTTCTTCTTCAACAGGTCAAGCTCGTGGCAGAGCTTCGCCTTGTCCTCCTGAAGTTGCAGGATTTCGCCGGTCGCCTTCTTCTCTAAGGCAATGCTCTTCTTCAGCAGCATCACCAAGCCGGCGGTCAACTCCCCTTGCTTATTGAGCTCAGCGGGCATGTCGTCGAGGCTCTCCTTCAGCAGCTCCACCAAGCCGTGGATGAACTCCTTCTACTTATTGAGGTGCTTATTGAGCTGATCGGGCATGCCGTCGAGGGATAAGGACTCCAGCGCCGCCGGCTCGGCATGTTCGCCTCCGTGGCTAGGGCGCTCCTGGGAGCCAATGACTGCGCGTGGGAGAGCTTTCGAGGTCTCTGCGTGGCGGCGAGCCCTCTTTTTTTCTGCAGCCTTGGTTGCCGCTCCCTTGTTACGAGTAGTTCTCGACGTAGAGCTCTGCTCACCGGCCATGGCAAGGACAGACGAAGAAGAAGCACTTATGAGGAGGAAAGGTAGAGTAATTTTCGGTTAGGTAGTTCCCCTTTTTATAACCTAAGTACTAGCACTAGTACTAATACCTGCATAGTGGGAACACGTTCAGGTTTGGTACGTACTAGTAGGTGTGAGCAGGTTTTCGAATGTGATGGGAATAAGGTAAAGATTAATTGATGGTTTTGGTTTCGAGGCCCGAAACGGCTCTCGATGAGTTTAGTGGAACATAAATTTCAAGTAGACTACATTGCTCAAATGTTTAAATATTATGTTCCTGTCAAAAATTGGCACAAAATACGAAGGAGACCAATGGAAGTACTACTAGCAACCCATGCTTTAACTACTCGCATGCGCGCAGTGGAGTAGTAATGTCTTTCTTCCGCCCTCACGTCCACTCAATTTGCATGCGATGTATTAATTGACCATCAATGAAGTGAACGACTTTACACGCGTCAAATTATCACATGGGGTGGATCTTGGTACAAAATTGCGTCCGCTCGTGTACCCCCGTGTGCGTGCGAGGGAATGAGTGCGTGCGTGGCGTGTGTGCACATCTTCGCTTCGTGCATGTACCGACAGTATGGCTCAGGGAGGACGAGTACATTGTTCTGGAACCAGAAGCACATCACTGTGATCAATCCACACAAGGAGGTCGCAACAATGCCTCCACATGTGCCACATGGCTTCATGAACTGTAAGAGAGACACTGTGTAGTGTGCCATTGGAATTCTAATTTACGTGTTTTGCACATACTCGAAGTACTAGTAAGGTACACGTGCATTGCACGCATCAGATTTTGTAACCAAATTATGAATAAATACCACACTATAGCATGTAAGCTCTGAGTCATATATGCCTAATGTAGACCTTCGTTTAATTCTTATAGTTCATCTCATTCAAAATCAATTAGTTTTTATTAAAAAGCTAGGGCCTCTTGGATTCGTAGGATTTCCAAAACGCGAGAATAGGAAAAACATGGGATTATAGTGGAATGTCGTCTTGAATCCTACAGGATTGTGCAAGTGTTTGATTGTGCATAGAAAAAACGCAGAATTCTTTCAAAGAGGTTTGAGTGGATGGGATGTTTCCTATGAAATCTAGTGCAAATGAACCATATGGAAAAGTTCCTATGGTTTACAATCCTACGAATCAAACAACCAAGATAGGAAAAATTCCTAAGGATTAGAATCCTACAAAATTCCTTTGAGAATTCTTTGAATCAAAGAAGCCCTTAATCTATTTTATGATTCATGCAATTGTGCGTTGTAAACCATAAAGTAAAAATAAATAATGGCAATTCAACTAGAAAAAAGTTTGGGCAGTTATGATACGGAAGATTCTAGAACAAAGGAGAACCACTATTGTTTTGAGGTTTGTGCGTTATGCTTAAGTTCAACCATGGAGTCTGCTAGATTGTACATGTGGAAAAATCCTGTGGGGGGTTAGAAGATGGTGCGAGGGGCCGAGTGGAGGGAGACTATGAAGGAGTGCACAAGTGCGAGATCGATATTTAGAGAGAGGGAGCAAGAACGTGCGCTGTTGTGCGCAGTGGTGGAGCCATGAAAAATAAATGAGCTAGGGGGGCAAGCATTGCTAATCCTTTATGAGGAGGGCCAATTCATGAACTTAAACCATTTTTACCAGCAATTGTGTAATGATCACATTCATATTAGCCTCGATATATAGTGATGTTAGGGGGGGAGGGCCCTTGCTGCCCCCTGTCTTCGCCATTGTGCGCGCGTCTGAGAGATGAAGCGGAAGGCATGGATTATGGGAGGGGGACGTTGGATATATAATTAATGTGGGTGTATTAGCTATATAATTAATGAGAGGGGTTGTTTGGTTCTAGGCTTAGGAGTGCCACACTTTGCCATACAATGTTGCCAAACTTGCCTAAGGTTAGTTCTTCAAAATGAGAGCCACAAGTTGGCAAGCCTAAGGGAATATTGCCACACTTGTTGTGTGTATGTGATGTGGGACCATAGTGTGGCTTGCCTAAGATGTAGCTTGAACCAAGCACACACCTAAGTTGGTCAAATTTGCCTAACCTTAGGTGTGGCAAGCTTTGGCAAACTTAGTCTCAAACCAAACAACCTCGTAATCCTATATAGAGAGGTATAGATTGATCGATGTGGACATGGGAAAGAGGGTGAGACCTCAGTAGATATATAGATTGATCGGTTTGTGTGGAAAACTATGAAAGACCTAGCTATACACACACACATAGAGGAACATCGATCATTGTGTATGCATGCGTGAGAGATAAAGAATGCCTGATGTGATGGAGAGGGGATGTGTGTGGGTGTGTGCCTTCATGGGAGACCAACCTGAAGAAAAAGATTGCATGTGTGCGATGGATAATGCCAACTGGTAGTGTGTGTGCATGCATGCACGAGAGAAAGTTAGTGGTACAATTATAAAGAGAAGACGACTATGTGGGTGTAAAATACTAGGTGAGGTTATAATCAATGTAAAGTTGAATTCAAAGCCTCCTTTGGTTTGTAGGAAATATATAGGAATTCTATAGGATAGGATGTGCAGAGGAAAACTTCCTTTGAAGGCATTTGGTTTGTAGGAATGAATTCCTATTCTATGTAGGATACGGATCAATCCTTCACATTTTGGAGAAAAAAACATTAGCTTAGACTCAATGGAAAAATTCTTATCCTAATGATCAAATGACATCCCTCTCTCTATAGGAAGTGAGATGGCATGCATCTCAATTGCTATGATTTTCCTATTCCTATAACATTCTTTTCCTATGAACCAAAGGAAGCCCAAATATTTGAATAAGAGATCATGATGTTTGAAACCCATGCATGCATGAATATAATGGAGATCTGCGCAGTGTGGTTTGGAAATGAGCATGTTGTAATGTATACACATTGAACAAGGCCAGACTGATTCGAATTTGAGATACTGATGGCAGACATCGTTTGGCCACATTGCATCCGTGCATGGACACACTATTCTAATTGGAGATGATGGGTGGCTTTCGCATCACATATCTATATCTATACCCCTACTTTGAAAGATGGTCGTTGGATGAGGCGAATCCGATGGTGCAGAGATGGCAAATTTGAGCACTACTGGCCGTTTGATATCATCTAGATTTCACCAGATTTTGCCACATGTACAATCTAGAAGACTCCATGGTTGATCTTGAGTATAATGCACAAACCTCAAAACACAAGCACTTCTTCTTTGTTCTAGAATCTTTCATATCAGAATTACCCAAATGTTTTTCTACATGATTTGCCATTATTTGTTTTTACTTTATGTCTTACAATGCTCAATTCCATGAATCTTAAAATAGATTAGATTTCTTATAAAAACTAGATGATTTTGAATGAAATGAACTATAAGAATTAAACGAACATGTAGATCATGCATATATGACTCAAATCTTACATGCTATAATGTGGTATTTATTCATATTTTGGTTGCCAAATCTCATGCGTGCAATGCACATGTACCTTACTAGTCTAAATGGTGTTTGTGTGTGTGTTGTGCGTGTTGAGGTGTCTTTTTTTTGGGTACACATTAAGCTTGTTCTCCTGAAATTTCAAGCCGCGCCTTGTTATGCCGAAATATTAAGCTAGCATCTCTGTCTATTGTGCTACGAAACTCCCGCCTCTTCAACCCGTGCCTTGTTACCCCGAAATATTTAAGATATATCTTTGTCTCGTTATGCTCCGACAACTCCCTCCATCTCAACCCATGCCTTGCTATTCCAGAATTACAACGCGCGCGAAAACTCCCACCTCCTGTGAAATCCTGACACGCGAAATGCCCGTGGTACCCCTGAACCGAAAGAACCGCCTCAAATTGGTGGGGGTACTTACATAACTTACCCCACATTTTGGACAAGCGCGTCCCTAAGCCATGGTTCCCCACTCCCATCCCATCCACCCACCCATTCGTACACCGAGGCCGCAAAAACTCGCGAAGCCCCACACCCTGCTCCGTCCGCCACCCAGCTGGAGCCTCTTCCCTGATGACGTTGTTCACAGCAACACCTCGACGACCCTCATCCACCGTACCAAATGAGGATCCGTCGTTGATCTTGTCGTCCCGCCGGCTCAGCCACCCCGTCTTCCACCTCCAAGGAGCTGCCCCGATGTTCCGCTTGTCTTTCGCGCCACCTCCATTCCCACACTGCCATCTTCACCTGCACCACCGAAAGAGCATCATCATCACCATTTCCTCAGATGAAGCTGCGGCCTAATCGGCGCCACCAAAGAGGTTGTACACTAATCGCCGCATTTTCTTCTTGATTCAATCTCACGGTGCTGCCGGCGCTCGGTCCCGAGCCGACACGGCGCGGCTCCATCCACGGCGGCGTCGCCGGCCACTTCCTCCATGGCGGGGCTCCCTCGGCGGCACGTCCACATCAGTAGGAGCTGCTACTGCTTTAGCTCTCGCTCGCACTACTGCTCTGCTCTTGCTCTCGGTCTCCTGCCTAGTCTGCTCTTGCTATTGCTCTTGCTCGCTCTGCTACTCTCGCTCTAGCTCTTGCTTGCGATGCTGCTCCGATTTAGCTACATTTTAGTCGACTGAATCGACTTTTGGGTCAGTCAATTTTCAGGGGGTGGGGGCTCGCCGTAGTTAAGGAAGAACTAGCCGAAACAGGAAGGGGGGCTCGCCGGAGAGGTACCCCACTATCTATCTTAGGGTTTAGGGTGGGGGTGGTGGTCGCCAGCGGTGGTGGGGCGGTGGCATTGGATCGCCGTAGAA
>NC_041381.1:545334983-545369487 GCF_002162155.2 Triticum dicoccoides | reverse complement strand
AGAGGGATGGCCGAGGCGGTAGTGGGGAGTGTTTTCGAGGCGGGCGGGGCGGCGCACCGCCGGCTGCGGGCGGCGGGGGCGGCTGTTTGGTCGGTGGTGGCTGGCGGCTCAGGGGGGTGGAGGTTGAAGATGAACTGTAGGCCCTTGATTTCATATCCAATGGCTACAAAATCGACTGACCAGAGATGAAAAAGTCAGTCGACTAACGTGTAACCTCACCTCTAGTGCGTTTAGTTTCAATAGTAAAATTCAATTTCGACAGCAAAATTCAGTTTCGACAGTTAAGTTTAGTTTCGATAGTTAAATTCAGTTTCGACAGTTAAGTTCAGAGATGAGCGGCTGATGTATTTTACATCTAGCACTTTTTGGTTATGTATTTTACGTCATCTATTGGAGATGCTATTAGAATTCCACTCAGGTTAACGTTGTCTCTCTTGTCCTGCTTCAGCCTCGGCGTCGTACAACTCACTGGAGCTGCTCCAATGACGAGACCCTCCATCACAATGGAGCAGTACCTCGAGCTCCATCTCCAGATGCCTAAGATCTTCTTCCCCTCCTCCGACAGCCAAGTCAGCCGGAGCATCCTCACCGGCCAACCCAATCATGCTGAGATCGACATGGCTTCACCAAAGAGGTTGTGCACTTGTTGCATCTCTTTTTTACTCTACATGTTATATATATTGTCCACTGAGCACACGTAGTAACGTGAAATACGATTATTTTATCCTACTATATGACAAGCAGTGAGGTACCAGGCAACTTAGCTATCCTTAATGGACTCTCTTGAATGCCATCATTATTTATATCTGCGCGTTTGAGCTGTGCATTTGTCGGTGGGCCTGGGAGTTGAGCTAGTAGGGCAGTGGCCTGGGTCCAAATTAATAGAAGTAGCACAAAAACATTTTTTTAGTGTAGGATTTTCCTTGCTCAAGACCGCCTACTAGAATCACCAGTGCTTGTAAGGAAAAGTGAATGAAAAACATAGGAATTGGAAAGTTTCCTATGGTACTGCTTTTCATGAATTTGGTTCAAAGGAATGGAGCAAAGGAAAACTGTAGGATTTCTTCCTTTAGTGTCTCCTTGAAAGAAAAACCGTAGGAATTCTAATTTCCACTTGTCCTCCTTTTCATATTCCTATTCATGAAGCACAAGACTAAGAGATAGTAGCATAATAGCATTATAACCGTACATTTTCTTGTGGTTTGACTTAATCTCACCATGCTTCTTTGCATCCTATGATCTTCCAATTCTTGTGAATCAAACACCCAGACTGGCAGAAATCCTGTGTTTTTAAATTCTCTATTTTGAACGTGCATTCCTATCCTATTCCTGTCTATTTCCTATCCCTCCATTGTTAGAATCCTCAAATTCAAACAAGCCCTTACACAACTTCTTCTGTTACAGATATGTGTCAAAGAAAACCTTGTGTGGTTTGTCCTGCTCCTGCGGTGCTGTGTTCCACCCCAGCTCAGCTTCTCCAACGACGGAAGGGTTTACCACAGCAGGGATCCGCTCTCCAGACTATCTTTTGCCGCCTCAGATCTTCTTCCCTACCGCCGGCAGCCACGACAACTGCATTACCATCATCAACTGAGCAGATGACCTTGAGGACTACACGGGTCCGCAAGAGAGGTCGCACTCTTCTGTGTCTGCTTACGTTATGCATCGCTTAATATGATGACATGCTACATTATCGTTGTGTTCACCTATTAGACTCCGAGTCAGGTCCAAACTAATGCTGAAACTTGAGATTTTAAATGGTTGTGGGGTACATATTGGGGAAGCAATCAGTACCATCTGTCTACTATCTGGTTAATCTCGGGTGTCTACTATGAGTTTCATGTTGGGTGCAAACAAACATTAAAGGAGCCATTATCTGTATTTTTTAACTAAAGCTATTATCTGCCTGCTATCATTGGTTTTGGGTCTATCCATAGTTTGCTACCATCACTCTGGATTTGTGCATGCACTCCTTACATAATCTCACTATGTTTTATTCCTATGCATGCCAGTTATTGTACACAATGGAACTGATCATGTAGAGCAAAAGAGACGAGCCTTGCGCGGCAATAAAATTTTCATGTAGATGTCGCTCCATGGTGGGCGCAAAGGCAGACCCCCTCCACCCATTTCGGATCGTAATCAAGAGGAAGATAACTGTTCTGAGGGGGATTCAGAAGGAGAAGACCACTCCTATTTACCCTATGAGGTCTTCGCTCTAACTTGTCATGCTGATGTTGGTAATATCATGCATATGGTGCCTTGCATTGCTTACAGTATACATCAAAGATGTCATCTGCTTAGTTTAGACATGCTTTGTGTCAATGCCATCTGTTTAGTTTCTTTATCATATATGTGAATCATGCAATGCCATCTTGTTTAGCCAGGCATCATATATGTGAATTTTTTAATGCCACCCTGGTTAGCCAGTCATCTTATATGTGAATTATATCATGCCATCATTTTTTTATTACGTGTTAAATTTGTTAACAATTTTAGTGCATTCAATTACTCTTCCTATGCATCAGCCATTCGTCACAGTCATGGAAAAATTTGGAGTGGAAACAAGGTCTTCAGAGCAGACAATGCTATCTGATGAAGCGCATGTCTTGCTGGTTACAGATAGCCCCTTAGAGGAGGATTCAGAGACAGATGACCAGTCCTATTCCCCCCCGAGGTGCATGCTCTAACTTGGCAGGGTTATGTTGCTCATATCGTGCGTATGGTATCTTGCATTGCTATGTCATTTGCTTAGTTTAGAAATTCTTTTTGTGAATGCCACCTGTTTAGTGTCTAATTATCATATAAGTGAATTATGCAATGCCATCTTGTTGCAAGACGTCATATATGTGAATTATGCAATGTTATCTTGTTGCAAGGCATTATATATGTGAATTATGCAATGCCATGCTGTTTAGCCAAGTGTCATATATGTGAATTATATCATGCCGTGCTTTTTTTCTATTTCTCATTGCTTTTGTCGACAATGTTTGTATATTCAACTGCTCTTCCTGTGCATCAACCATTTGAATTGGTGATGGAGAAATCTGGAGTGAAAACAAGGTCTTTAGAGCAGACAATGCTACCTGCTGAAGCAGATATCTTGCTGATTACAGATAGCTCGTCAGAGGAGGATTAAGATGTAGATGACCAGTCCTATTATCCCCCTGAGGTGTATGCTCAAACTTGGTAGGGTTATATTACTCATATCATGCATATGTTGTATTGCAGTGCTTAGTTTTTACATCATATACACAATATTGAATGCCATCTCCTTAGTTGACACATCATATATGCGATTGCCCTTTGCTCACTTCCTTAGTATATAAATCATATATTTGAATTATATCATGCCATGATGTTTACATAGACAGCATGTATCTGAATTATGGCATGCCAACCCATTTTCTAAAGACACAACATAGTTATATCATCTCATCCTGTTTACATAGTCATCATATTTTAAACTAGGTCATTCTATCCGTGAATTATATCATGCCATCATGTTTCCATCGATGACATGTTTGTGATTTATGGCATGACAACCACTTTAATAGACACATCGTATAGTTATATCATGTCATCATGTTTACATAGTTATCATATTTTGAAGTATGTCATTCTATCTTTTTTAGTTAGCCATCATACATGTGAAACTATGTCATGCTATCCTGTTTAATTAGCCATCATATATGCGAAATTATGTCCTACTATTCTGTTTGGTTAGACAACATAAATGTGAATTATTTCATGCCCTATTTTCTTGGTTTATTTAAATCTATGACCCTCGTCTCTTAGTTGTGCTCACTTTTCCCCATTCGTTAACTTTTTACTCACTTTTCTCCATGACTCAAAATTTTTGCCTTCACATTTTCCTCACGTTTGCCCCTGAAAAGTTGCTCAAAACCAAGGCAAAATGAGCGAGTGGGGAAAACTGAGCACAACTAAGGAATTGGGGGCACAGATGGAATAATCCCTATTTTCTTCCCTACTATCCATTGCGCCTGTCTATCTTACAATGTCTGTACATTCAATTACTTTTCTTATTTATCAGCCATTTCAATTGGAGGGGGTGATGGTAGTATCTGTGGGAGTAAAAACACGGTCTTTAGAAAAGATCGTGCTACCAGTCAATGCAGATAGAACCATGGTTGTACTTGCCCAAGAACCAGCCCCACCACACATAACCCAGAGTCACGCAGATTGTACCCCTACCTAGTTGGACAGAGAACCAGCTACACCCCTTCTAACCCCAAACCCAGTAGATAGTAACCCAGTTCCCGTTGACACAGCACTGTCTCCACCATAGAGCACCCAAACACGAGCAGTCAGTAAGGGAACTACAGTGCCCAAAGCACGAGGACCACCACTCCGAACCCCAAGTCAACACTTAAAGCATAAGAAGAATTGTTCTCAGGTCAGGTTCCGTAGCTATGGTTCATACTACTTTGCTCTTGCATCACTGTATTTACTCATACCAACTAATTTCAAATTTGAAGGATGCAATTGAAACTCCAATGGCGCAATAGGTATGTTTTAAACCTATTTCTTTAACGTGTTTGCTGTTGTAACTTGCTCTATGTTGATTTCAGTTTCAATTGAATAAACAGTTATGTTCTCATGCCATGCACATTACAAGTGTTGTTATTGCTGTGTAGTTTCCCACACTTATATTCTTTCTATGCTGCTTTGTCTTAAATAGATATGATTCGAACTGTATATATCTTGATTTGGCAACATAAACTAGAATGATATAGACCATATAGTGACCATACTACATAGATATATGTTTGTTTCATGCCGTTATCCTGTCCACCTTACTACTGAACTGGTTTACCAAAATGAGTTTCATATACTACATTGTAAACCTGTGATGTGTTTGTTTGTTTCTCTTTTAGAACACGGATAAATTATTGGAGAAGAGTACCCCGTTATGCAATGGTAAAGGAAGTAATGCAGATAAGGTTCAAGATAGTGAGACATCTCTGTTGGTCTCCAAGAAAGCTGATAAAAACTATATTGAACACACTGAGACAACCCCAAATTCCTGTCTTGATGTAGTGTTCGAGTTACTGGCTACTACTGCTGGCACCAGCTCTTCGAACTCGTTGCCTGAATCAGTTCAGCTTCTTGAGTCTCAACTTCAAGTTGAAAGACATCGATCAGATGTTATGCGACATGAAGCCGAAGGACTGAGGAAGTCCCTGCAGAATTCGCATACTTTCTGGTGCAACAGCAAGTGCTGGAGAATTTAAGCGCCAAACAAGAGAAAGTTAATAAGCTTGCTAAGCATCTTGCTAGCATTATGGGTACCCAGGATATTGTTTCTTGAGCTCTTCTGAAGTGGTTTCAGTTCTGGACTTGTTTTGCTGCGACGTTTATATGCTGCTGTGTTCCCTATATTTGCACTGGTGGCGAACTTTGACGCCCAGTGGATGTAATATGTGTAATAGCCGTGATAGCCTACCGTAAGTTGCTTGCTTATTTGTTTCCTTATTGTCTTCTTTATTTCTTTGCTTGTAGTCAGTGCAGTTCTTTTTCTGCGGTTTGCTAGTGGTCGCAATAACCTATTTTTCAAAACTAGTCCACAATAACCATGGGCTACATATTTACTGTAGTTATTGATACGTCTCCAACGTATCTATAATTTATGAAGCATTCATGCTATTTTATTATCTGTTTTGAATGATTATGGGCTTTATTATACACTTTTATATTACTTTTGGGACTAACCTACTAACCGGAGGCCTAGCCCATATTGCTGTTTTATTGCCTGTTTCAGTATTTCGAAGAAAAGGAATATCAAACGGAGTCCAAACGGAATGAAACCTTCGGCATCGTGTTTTTTATGAAGAATATCATCCTAGAGGCTTGGAGACCAAGTCAGAAGATCCTCGAGGATCCTAGGAGATAGGGGGCGCCCCCCCTACAGGGCGCGGCCCCCTGTCTCGTGGAACCCTCGAGCACCCCCCGACCGTCTTCTTTCGCCTATAGGACCCTACGTACCCTAAAACCATCAGAAATCAAGATAGATCGGGAGTTCCTCTGCTGCAAGCCTCTGTAGCCACGAAAAACCTCTCGGGAGCCCGTTCCGGCACCCTGCCGGAGGGGGAATCCATCACCGGTGGCCATCTTCATCATCCCGGCGCTATCCATGACGAGGAGGGAGTAGTTCACCCTCGGGGCTGAGGGTCTGTACCAGTAGCTATGTGTTTGATCTCTCTCTCTCGTGTTCTCTCTTGTGTTCCCTCTATGGCACGATCTTGATGTATCCCGAGCTTTGCTATTGTAGTTGAATCTTATGATGTTTCTCCCCCTCTACTCTCTTGTGATGAATTGAGTTTCCCCTTTTGAAGTTATCTTATCGGATTGAGTCTTTATTTGAGAACACTTGATGTATGTCTTGCCGTGCTTATCTGTGGTGACAATGGGATATCATGTGCCTCTTGATGTATGTTTTGGTGACCAACTTGCGGGTTCCGCCCATGAACCTATGCATAGGGGTTGGCACACGTTCTTGACTCTCCGATAGAAACTTTGGGGCACTCTTTGAAGTACTTTGTGTTGGTTGGATGAATTTGAGATTGTGTGATGCATATCGTATAATCATGCCCACGGATACTTGAGGTGACAATGGAGTTTCTAGGTGACATTAGGGTTTTGGTTGATTTGTGTCTTAAGGTGTTATTCTAGTACGAACTCTTTTATAGATCGATCCGAAAGAATAACTTTGAGGTGGTTTCGTACCCTACCATAATCCCTAAGTTTGTTCTCCGCTATTAGTGGCTTTGGAGTGACTCTTTGTTGCATGTTGAGGGCTTGTTATATGATCTATCTTTGTTATTATTGTTGAGAGAACTTGCACTAGTGAAAGTATGAACCCCAGGCCTTGTTTCCTATCATTGCAATACCGTTTACGCTCACTTTTATCGCTCGCTACCTTGATGTTTTTATAATTTCAGATTACAAAAACCTATATCTACTATCCATATTGCACTTGTATCACCATCTCTTCGCCGAACTAGTGCACCTATACAATCTACCATTGTATTGGGTGTGTTGGGGGCACAAGAGACTCTTTGTTATTTGGTTGCAGGGTTGTTTGAGAGAGACCATCTTCATCCTACGCCTCCTACGGATTGATAAACCTTAGGTCATCCACTTGAGGGAAATCTGCTACTGTCCTACAAACCTGTGCACTTGCAGGCCCAACAACGTCTACAAGAAGAAGGTTGTGTAGTAGACATCAAGCTCTTTTCTGGCTCCGTTGCCAGGGAGGCAAGGTAAACGGCACTCACACCCCGTCAACTAAGCTCTTTTTTTTGGCGAGGCGAGTGCTTGAAGGTATATCTTTAGATCTTGCAATCGAATCTTTTTGTTTCTTGTTTTATCACTAGTTTTGTTTATAAAAGAAAATTAAAAAAATGGAGTTAAGTTTGTCTCATAAGTTTCGTCTTTTTAATATTTTTCGTGAGTTTGATGAAAAGGAAAATTGTGCTCAAGTGCTAGAAGAAGAAATCTATAGAATGTTTGATACTATATCTTTGTATGATGAGCATGATTGCAATGTTGTTAGTATGAATTCCTTGAATATCCATGATGCTAATGATATGCAAAGCCACAAGCTTGGGGAAGCTATGTTTGATGAATATGATATATTTAGTCCCCCAAGTTTTGATGAGAATATTTATTATGATGAAAGCATGCCTCCTATTTATGATGATTATATTGATGAAAGTGGGTTTGGAAGAGTGTCAACTTTAGGAAGTAGTGATCCCACTATTTTTGAGGATGTTGAATCTTATTGTGATGAACATGAAAGTGGATTTGGAAGAGTGTCAACTTTATTTAGTGATGATTCCACTATTTCGGAAGAGGTTCCAATTGATTATGAGAACAAAGTTGCTATCTATGATGATTATTGTGATGACTTGTATGCTATTAAGAGTAATGATAACCATGAAACTTGTCATCATGATTTTAGTTTTCAATTGGATTATGCCTCACATGATAATTATTTTGTTGAATTTGCACCCACTACTTTTGATGAGAATAAATTTGCTTATGTGGAGAGTAATAAATTTTCTATGCATGTAGATCATGAAAAGAATGCTTTAGGTGCTGGTTATATTGTTGAAATCAATCATGATGCTACTGAAAATTATTATGAGGGAGGAACACATGCTTGTAGGAATTGCAATAATGTCGAGTTTCCTCTCTATGTGCTTCAATTTTTGAGGCTATGTTTGTTTTACCTCCCTATGCTTGTTGATTATTGTTCCCCTAAGTTGTTTGCTCACAAAATCCCTATGCATAGGAAGTGGGTTAGGCTTAAATGTGCTAGTCATATGCTTCATGATGCTCCCGTTATGTTTCAATTCTTATCTTTTATGTGAGCATCATTGTCATCATCATGCCTAGCTAAAAAGGCATTAAAGAAAAGCGCTTGTTGGGAGACAACCCAATATTTACCCTTACTGTTTTTGTGTGTACAAATGGTTATGATACTGTAGTAATCATGTTTTATAGCTTTTATTTCAATAAAGTGCCAAGTAGAACCTTTGGGAAGACTTGGGTGAAGTTTATGTGATCTTGCTGTGAAAAACAGAAACTGTAGCACTCACGAGATTAGCTGCCATTTTTTACTGGAGAGTGATTTTAGGTTGATTCTTTTTTCAGATGATTAATAGACAAATTTCTCAGGTCCAAAAATTTATTTCATAATTTTTGGGGTTCCAGAAGTATACGTTTGATACAGATTACTACAAACTGTTCTGTTTTTGACAGATTCTGTTTTCATTGTGTTGTTTGCTTATTTTGATGAATCTATGAGTAGTATCGGAGGGTATGAACCATAGAGAAGTTATAATACAGTAGGTTTTACACCAATATGAATTTAGAATGAGTTCATTACAGTACCTAAGTGGTGGTTTTATTTTCTTATACTAACGGAGCTTACGAGTTTTGTGTGGTTGAAGTTTTCAAGTTTTGGGTAAAGATTCGATGGACTATGGAATAAGGAGTGGCAAGAGCCTAAGCTTGGGGATGCCCAAGGCACCCCAAGGTAATATTCAAGGACAACCAAGAGCCTAAGCTTGGGGATGCCCCGGAAGGCATCCCCTCTTTCGTCTTCGTTCATCGGTAACTTTACTTGGAGCTATATTTTTATTCACCACATGATATGTGTTTTGCTTGGAGCGTCAATTTATTTTGTTAGTTTTTGTTTGATGTTATTTAGATTAATGTTTTGCATCTTTATTTTCAATAAAAAAAAGTCAAGGATAGCCTTTACCATGCTTATTTTGCTAGTATACATGTTGCTGTTTGAAAACAGAAAGTTTACCGTTGTTGCAAAAATTCCCTAGAAAAGTCAGAGAATGATATAACAGTGAATCTTTTTGCATATTAAGCTCTGATAAATTTATTACAGTGGGAATTTTCTCTCATAATTTTTGGAGTTAGGAAAGTATTGATACTCTTGTATTCTTTACAGACTGTACGGTTTTGACTGATTGCTGTTATGGTTGCATTGTTTGCATATGTTTGCTTGTTTAATGATTCTATTTGATGATAGGAGTATTAAATATGCAGAGGCATTTAGTATGAAATGTTGAATAATAATTTTAGTGATTTTTTGCAGTAGAAAATGATAAGGTTTTGCATTGGTTTATACTAACCTATCTCACGAGTTCTTGTTGAGTTTGTTGTGAATGAAGCTTTTGATAAAAAGAAACCATGATACGAGAGGAATTAAAGAGACACAAAAGTTCAAGCTTGGGGATGCCCAAGGCACCCCAAGATAATATTTCAAGAAGTCTCAAGCATCTAAGCTTGGGGATGCACCGGTAGGCATCCCACCTTTCCTCTTCAACAACTATCGGTTAGTATCGGTTGATCCTAAGTTTTTGCTTCTTCACATGAGTTGTGCTATCCTTGCAATGTCATTTTATTTTGTTTTGCTTGCTGTTTGAATAAGATACCAAGATCTGAATTCTTTAATGAGAGAGAGTCTTCATATAGTTGCATAATTATTTAGCTACTCATTGGTCCTCACTTATATCTTTTTGGAGTAGTTTTTCATTTACTCGTGTGCTTCACTTATATCCTATGAGTAAATTGTTGAATGAGTTGATTGTCATAAATCTGAAATTATTTATGTTTCATTTGCTTACTCCATGGGGAGTAATGACTTCACATCTAAGAAGTAGAGGTTGTAAATTTATTGACGGTTAGCAAGCATTGTATTAGTCATTTGAACAATTCATGAAAGAATATTGAAGGAAGAGAGATTTCACATATAAATATATTATCATAGACATCTTTTATAATTGTGAGCACTCATTAAGTATGACATGCTAAAGAGTTGATGTTGGACAAGGAAGACAATGTAATGGGTTATATTTTCTCACATCTCAGTTAAAGTATATTGTCATGGATCATTCAAACATGTTGAGCTTGCATTTCCCCCTCATGCTAGCCAAAATTCCTAGCACCAAGTAGAGATACTACTTGTGCTTCCAAATATCCTTAAACCCAGTTTTTGCCATTAGAGTCCACCATACCTACCTATGGATTGAGTAAGATCCTTCAAGTAAGTTGTCATTGGTGCAAGCAATAAAAATTTCTCTCTAAATATGCATGACTTATTAGTGTGGAGAAAATAAGCTTTGTACGAACTTGTTATGGAAGCAATAAAAGCGATGGACTGCATAATAAAGGTCCATATACAAGGGGCAATATAAAGTGACGTTCTTTCGCATTAAGATTTTGTGTATCCAACCCTAGCATGACAACCTCTGCTTCCCTCTGCGAAGGGCCTATCTTTTACTTTATGCAAGAGTCAAGGTGATCTTCACCTTTCCCTTTTTCATTTTATCCTTTGGCAAGCACTTTGTGTTGGGGTGATCCTGATATATATATATATATATATATATATATATATATATATATATATATATATATATATATATATATATATATATATATATATATATATATATATCCAATTGGATGTACGTTAGCATGAACTATTATTGTTGACATCACCCAAAGGTGAATACGTTTGGAGGCAACATTATAAGCCCCAATCTTTCTCTGTGTCTGATGAAAACTTTATAACCACAATTATTGCATGAGTGTTAGCAATTGTAGAAGACTATATGATAGTTGAGTATGTGAAGTTTGCTAAATCAAAGCTCTGACATAGACTCTTCCTGAAAGTAAGATGAATTGCAATTGTTTTGATGACTAAGAATGAAGTTTGCTAACTTTCAAGAAAGTTTATGGTCTATGCTTTGACATGTGAATTGCTTGTTACTTGATCGTGAGAAGTTTTATGAGATGAACTACTGTTATGACATATAATCATGCTAGAAAAGGTGATTGAAATTATCATTGATCAAACTTGTGCACCTCTAGCATTCACACTTCATAAATTCTTTCTTTTATCATTTACCTACTCGAGGACGAGTAGGAATTAAGCTTGGGGATGCTGATACGTCTCCAACGTATCTATAATTTATGAAGCATTCATGCTATTTTATTATCTGTTTTGAATGATTATGGGCTTTATTATACACTTTTATATTAGACCCTTGAGGTTCTAACTCTGGGGTGCGCGCAAAGATCTCTCCTCTACCAACTCGCGTCTCGTCGCCTCGCAAAGGATCTAGGCTACACGATGAACAACACAAGAGACGCAGGGTTTATACTAGTTCCGGCCACCGTTGTGGTGTAATACCTTACTCTAGTTTGTGGTGTGGTGGATTGCCTCTGGGGATGATGAAGAACAGTACAAAGGAAGAACAACCTCGCGAGGGGTGTTCTTGTGGTGGTGTTGTCCCTTTGGAGAGGTCGATTCCAGATGCCTCTATACTATGGTGGCTAGCCCTATATATAGAGTAAGAGGCCCTAGTCCTCTTCCCAAATATTGAGCGGGAAGGGCGCCAACAATTGTCCATTTTGAAGGGGAACATCTAGTACACTTATCCTGACTAAAGTCGGTCCTCGCCTGTCAAAGACTCTGACGATGACGCCGTCCTGGGCTCCACGGTGACCTCCTTCCTGCCGTTCCGCTGGTCTTGGTCTTGTTGTACTGAAATGGTAGCCTTTGCCTGATGCATTGGCCTGTGCTTGCTCCCTTTGCACCAAAGGGGAAACAAGGACACTGCGCAGGCCGGCGCCCGCCTGGCGCCCGCCTGGCCTCGATCGTCATGGCTTGCGTCACGGGCACCTCACGAGGTACCCCTGCCTTGATCTCTCCGCCTCCTCGCGAGCCAGCCTGATGAGGCTACTCCTGAGGAAGCTTTCCTGTTGTCCGCCCCGTGAGGCTTGGTCCCTCGCGAGGGTCTTGAGCTTGAGTTGATGAAGATGGGTCACACTGGGCCATTGCTTGAGCCACGCCGTAGGCCGCAGGCAGGCAAGTCTGGGGACCCCCGTTCCCAGGACGCTGACAGTAGCCCCTGGGCCCAAGGCGTACCCGGACTTGTCTTAGCAGAGAAGCGAAGGGGCGAGTGCGAAGCACCACATGCCCCAATAGCATGCGGCCTTGGGCGCCGCGTGGCGGTTGATTGGACGTGGGCGTCTCCGCTTCCCCACGACACCTTGGCAACTGTCCAACAAGACAAGTCCCTGCATGCTAAAACGGGTCATGATTACCTGTGATCGTTGATGCCGACGATTGGCCTCCTTCGGCTATAAGTACCGAACGGTGCGGGCCCTTCCAGTCCATCTTCCCTTGCTCCGCCTCTTCTCCTCCTCCTTCCCCTTGGTTCGTCGCGTCCCATGGCGCCCACGAAGAGGTTTTCAGCCACGGAGAAGGGGAAGGCCCGCCGGGAGGGGCCTGACTCTCCTCTAGCCAAGCGTGGCTGGGGCCTCCAAGCATCCCGCGATCCCCGCAAAGGCTATCCAGGGCCTTGGCGGAAGCCACTTGATCGGCGGGGGAAGACGCGCCGTGGCCGCGCGGCCTCCCTGCCCTTGATTCCACTCTACGGAGGTGCTGCCGGAGTTCATCACCTGGTGGGAGGATCCGGCCGGTACCTGGCTTCAGCTTCCTCGCTTCTTTGCCAGCAAACTGTCGGCTGGCGCCATGAGCGGGCTATGGCTCCAGGCGGACGGCTGCTGCAACAGGGCCTCTTGGGTGGTGGTGGAAGTTTCTGCTGCCGGGAACATGGCGCTGACTCGCGGCTGGCAAACATTTGCCCACGCGCGTGGCCTCGGCCAGCGATGCACTCTCCACTTCAAGTTCGACGGCGACGCCACCCTCTTCGTGAGGGTGTTCGGGGGAGACAACCGCCGCGTTGGGTGCTGCCCTGAAGGTGACGACTACGGCCGTCTGCTCATCCTTGGTGACAGAAGTGGCGAGGACGAGGTTGGGCATGCGCCCGACGGTGCCTGTAGCTCCCCAAGCTTCAGCGGCTCCCCTTCCGATGGTTTCTCTTCCAGCGGCGGCCGTGACCAGCAATCGCGCGGCCGTGCTCGCTTCGAGGGGGAGGTGGGTCGTCTCGCCGCTGCGCCCAAGTAAAGCCTGAAGAGGAGACCTCTTGAGCCCCAAAGGGCGAGGCTGATCTTCTTCTTCAGGTTGTCGTCGGTCGAGCCGCACCTATTTTGTTTACCTGCACGGAAAGAGATGTATGGAGCCCCGTGGGGCGTGCTGGACTATCACTTTTAATTACCATGTTGTTCCTGTTATCCCTGTGTTGTGCGATGTTGCCGCGTCTTCATGCGTAGGAGTAACTTAGCTCAGTAGGAGAGCTTGTGGCGACATTAGCCTCGGAAGGCTCCGGTCAGAGGCCATGCCACGGATCTCGGGTCCTGCAAAAGAAACTTGCTGGGGGATTAAGTTTCAGTCTTCGGCCGCTGGGGCGACCAGCTCGGGCCTAGTGTTTGCTTTGCGATGCCTGTGGGACATTGACGGGGAGGGGTGCTCCCTCAAAGAACTTAGGCCGATGGACCTCACGAAATTAAACCAAGCGATGCTCGCGAGGGTGCCTGTGCATCCTCCCTCACGAGGGTCGCGAACAGAAAGCAGGCTCAAGCGTAGGGCAGAGACGGGAAACGCGGGCTAGGTGCCGCACAAAACCGAAAGCAACTCCATTTAAAGCCTCAAACAAAGAAGAACTAACCAACTGCAGAAAGCAAATGAAAAGCCACGTCCGGGACCTAATCAAGTCTTCGACGTCTTCTCACCAGCGCGGAGCTAAGTGCTGCCACTGGGCATGGGCGGGAGCCCCCGAGGCCCAAGGGCGGCACTCCGGAGACTCTGGGGCGTATACAGCCCCACTCATTATTACGTGAGAGTGTAACGGGAGACGAGCTTCACAGGCATCCGCCTTCTTCACAGGCACCGGGCCTTTTCCAAAATGGTAAACTTCACAGGAATTGGCCTTCTTCACAGGCACTGGGCCTTTTCCAAAACGATAAACTTCACAGGCACCGAGCCTTTTCCAAAACGGTAAACTTCACAGGCATTGGCCTTCTTCACAGGCACCGGGCCTTTCCAAAACGGTAAACTTCACAGGCATTGGCCTTCTTCACAGGCACCTGGCCTTGCTCATGGATAGAACCTCCGGAGTTGTTGAATGTTCCAGGCGTTTGGGATGGGCACCCCCTCCTGGGTCTCCAAGCGCGCGGAGCCGGGCCTGGAAACATGAACAACCTGGAACAGGCCCTCCCACATGGGAGAGAGCTCGTGCAGCTCTTCCCTGGAGAGGACCCGGCTGAGCACGAGGTCCCCTACCTCAAGGGTCCTGGGGCGGATGTTGCGATAGTGGTATCGTCGCAATGCTTGTTGATATCTTACCGCTCACAGCGCGGCCTCCCGACGGCGTTCCTCCCCCAGCACGAGATCTGTCCCCCGCATGGCGTCTTGTTGCGATTCGTCGAACGCCAGGACCCGCGCGGAGCGACGCTTGACCTCATGAGGGAGGACGGCTTCAGCTCCGTAGACGAGGAAGAACAGAGTTTCTCCAGTTGACTTGGTCGCGGTCGTGCGGATAGACCATAGCACAGACTGGAGCTCATTGTACCAGCCCCTGCCGCAGGCTTCCAGCTTTTTCTTGAAGGTCCTGGTCTTGAGGCCCTTCAGTACCTCCGCGTTGGCTCGCTCAACCTGGCTGCTGCTTCGAGGATGCGCCACTGAAGCGTAGCATATCTGCGCCCCAAGATTATCACAGTATGTTTTAAAGAGATTGCTGGTGAACTGCGAACCGTTGTCGGTGATGATGCGGTTAGGCACCTCGAATTGGCTCACAAGGCCCTTGATGAACCTGACCGCGGAGCCTGCTGGGATGGTGCGGACAGCTTCCACTTCAGCCCACTTGGTGAATTTGTTGATGGTGACGTAGAGGTAGCGACAGCCCCCTAGCGCCCATGGAAATGGGCCCAGAATGTCCAGCCCCCAAACCGCGAATGGCCATGAGAGGGGTATGGTCTGCAGGCCCTGAGCCAGCTGATGGATTTGCTTGGCATGGAATTGGCAGGCTTCACAGGCCTTTACCAGCTCGACGGCGTCGTTGAGTGTTGTGGGCCAGTAAAACCCGCTGCAGAACGCCTTGCCAACGAGGGTTCATGATGATGAGTGGTGCCCGCAGTCTCCACCGTGTATGTCTGCTAACAACTCCTTTCCTTGCTCCCTAGAAATGCAACGTAGGGACACATCGTTCGGCCTTTTTCGGTAAAGCTCTCCATCTTGGATGCAGTACGCCGTGGCCTGCCGCGCCACGCGCTCTGCGTCTTCCTCCTTCTTTGGCAAGGTCCCTTCCGTCAAGTAGCTCTTGAGCTCCACGGTCCAACATCCCTCCTGAGGCTCTAGCGCCAGGAGCAAGCATGCTCCCGAGTTCGGTCCACAGGCCGGGGCTCCTGAGGCAGGCGGCTGGGGGAGCTCTGCCTGAGGTTGCGCCCCACCCGACGGTGGTGGCATCGCCGAGGGCTTGAAGAGCCTCTCTTTGAAGACTCCGGGCTCCTGAGGCAGCCTACTGGACGCCCTCTTCGCGATGTCGTCAGCTTCCTAGTTGGTGCCGCGTGGCACATGCTGCAACTCCAACCCCCAAAATTGCTTCTCTATTTTGCAAACCTCTGCTAGATAAGCCTCCATGTGCTCATCTCTCGGCTCGTACACCTTGTTGGAGAAGTTGACGAGGAGTCGGGAATCGCCCTTGATGATGAGGCGCTTTACCCCCAGGGCTACCACAGCTTTTAGGCCTGCTATCAGCCCCTCGTATTCCGCTATATTGTTGGACACCTTTTCCCCATGCTAGAAGAAGAGTTGCACGGTGTAGTAGAGCTTATCCTGAGTGGGGGATATGAGCACTGCACCGGCCCCCGCGCCATGCCACGAGAAAGCTCCATCAAAGTACATAACCCAGCCGTCCGGTGCTTCACTTCCTAGGGAAAGCGAACGATCCTCGCCTGCCTCGAGCCCTGGCGCCTCTGTCCACTCTGCTACAAAATCTGCAAGTGCAGCTCCCTTAACGACCCTAGTCGTACTGAACTCCAGCTGAAATGCTTGTAGCTCAATGTTCCATTCGGCAACCCTTCCTGCTGAGTTGGGGCTCCTGAGTACCCTTTCCAACGGGTATGCTGAGACGACCTTGATTGGATGACCCTGGAAGTAGTGTTGCAGCTTCCGCGAGGCCACTAATAGCGTGAGCAGGAGCTTCTGAGGCATGGGGTACCGTGCGCTGGTGTCCCTCAGCACCGTGCTGACGAAATACACGGGATGCTCGACAAGGGCTGGTGCAGCGACGGAGTCAGCATCCTCTGGGGAGTCGAGCGTCCCCTGAGGCGCGAGAGCCCCCAGCTCTTGACAAACCTGCGGAGGCCCCTCGGCCTCGTGGACGCCCCCTTGCTGAGGCTGGCTTGTATCTGCCGCGGGCGTGACCCCCGAGGGGCCTTCCTGCCCTGGGGTTGCCGCAACTGGTGCAGTCCTGGTCCAGTGCTCCTCCCGAATGGCCACCAGAGCGGCACTGGCGGAGTACGGTGTGGCGGCGAGATAGAGCAGCAAGGGCTCCTGCGGGCACGGCGCCACCATCACAGGGGGGCTGGTCAGGTACCTCTTGAGGTCTGGGAACGCTTTGTCGGCCTCCGGAGTCCATTCAAACGGGCCCTTCTTCTTCATCAGCTTGAAGAAGGGCAGAGCGCGTTCCCCTAGCTTGGAGATGAAACGCCCCAGCGCAGTTACCCGCCTGGCAAGCTTCTGCATTTCCCTGAGAGTTTTTGGCGGGCTCATGTCTTCAATTGCCTTGACCTTCTCTGGGTTAGCCTCGACCCCTCTGTGCAACACGAGGAAACCCAAGAGCTTGCCAGAGGGTACACCGAACACACACTTCTCAGGGTTGAGCCGTAAGTCCACTTCTCGCAGGCTCGCGAAGGTTTCTTCCAGGTCCTGTATCAGGGTCTTCGCCTCCTGAGACTTTACCACTATGTCATCGACATATGCCTCAGCGTTCCTCCCGAGCTGCCGGCCTAACGCGATGTGCATTAGCCGCTGGAAGGTTGCGCCCGCATTGCACAATCCGAATGGCATGCAGGTGTAGCAGTACACCCCGCACGGGGTCAGAAAAGCCGTCTTCTCTACATCTTCGACCGCCATCTTGATTTGATGATAGCCTGAGAAGGCATCCAAGAAGCACAACAGGTTGCACTCAGCAGTAGTGTTGATGATCTGGTCGATGCGGGGGAGTGGGAACGGATCCTGCGGGCAGGCTTTGTTGAGGTTGGTAAAATCAACGCACATGTGCTCCTTCCCTCCTTTCTTTGGCACAACGACAGGGTTCGCCAGCCACTTCGGGTATCGAACCTCGCGAATGACTCCCGCGGCCTCCAACTTGCGGGTTTCCTAGACGATGAAAGCTTGCTTCTCGGTGGACTGCGGTCTTGCCTTTTGCTTTACTGGGTGTACGTTAGGATATACGTTCAGGTGGTGCTCAATCACCTGGCTGGGGACCCCCGCCAGTTGCTTGGGCTCCCACACGAACACCTCCTTGTTTGCGCATAGGAACCTCACCAAGGCTTCCTCTTGCTTGGGATCCAGATTGGCACCTATGGTGAAGGTGGCACCGGAGGACCCATCCTCGTCGACTGGTATTTGCTTGGTTTCGGCCTTGTCTTGGGTGAACAACTGCTTCTTCTTGGTGGGCGCAGCCCCCTTAGCCTTGAGGGGTCGGCATTGGTGGGCTGCGCCGCTGCGGCAGTCTTGAAGGCGAGCTTGAGTGCATGCAGAGCATCCTTTGCATCTCCAGCTATGGTGAGGACACCACTGCTCCCGGGCATTTTCATCAGATTGTAAGCTAGGTGGGTTGCCGAGGATGGAGTTGTATGGGAGGCCGATGCGGGCGACGTCGAAGTCGACCAGCTCCGTGCCAAAGTTGGCTTGGGTGCCGAACGTCACCGGGAGGCGGATCTGCCCCAGGGAGCCGATAGGGCTACCCCCGATGCCCGAAAAGGGCTGGCTGGGTCGGAGTCGCTCCAGCGGAACGTGAAGGAGGCTAAATGCCTCGATCGAGAGCACATTGAGGCTGGCCCCGCCGTCGATGAGGGTCCTGGTGATGGCCACCTGGCAGATAGTAGGAGTACACAGCATCGGGAGTGCGCCTGAGCAAGCAGTGTTGGCGGGGTGGTCATCCAAGCTGAAGGTCAAGTTGGCCTTGGGTGACGCCCACCCTGGAGGGGCTGGGCGGCAAGTCTGGGCGGCGCCGACCTGATGGACGAACGGCTTGATGTGGCAACGCGTGGGTGGTGCTTGCGAGCCCCTAGGAGCGCCGCGATGACTGCGGGCACCGCGGCCGCCTGTCGGGCGAGGAAAAGGTCACGCAGTTCCTCCCAGGAGCCCACTGAAGACGCTGGCAGATGGAGCAACCACATGCATGGGATGCCGGCGAGTGTCGTGGGCAGCCAGTTGGCCATGACCCGGCCGTCGCCTCCGGCCTTGAGGACAGCCTCCTCATACGCCAATAAGAAGGCTAGCGGATTTGCCGTGCCGTCGTAGCATGGCGGCACCTCCGGCTTGAACTTGTTTGGCCACTGCACCCGCCGCAAACCGGGGGTTAGAGCCCAGAGCCCCCGGGGAGCCGGGCCGGCCTCCGCGTCAGAGCGGACATCGCATCGCCGGCCATGAGGGCGAAGCGCAAGGTTGATGGAGAACGGTCGCTGACGGGGAGAGCTCCGGCACACCCCTACCTGGCGCGCCAAATGTCAGATTGCAGGTTCCGGCAGACCCTTGAGGTTCAAACTCTGGGGTGCGCGTGAAGATCTCTCCTCTACCAACTCGCGTCTTGTCGCCTCGCAAAGGATCTAGGCTACACGATGAACAACACAAGAGACGCAGGGTTTATACTAGTTCGGGCCACCGTTGTGGTGTAATACCCTACTCTAGTTTGTGGTGTGGTGGATTGCCTCTGGGGCTAATGAAGAACATTACAAAGGAAGAACAGCCTCGCAAGGGGTGTTCTTGTGGTGGTGGTGTCCCTTTGGAGAGGTCAATTCCAGATGCCTCTATACTATGTTGGCTAGCCCTGTATATAGAGTAAGAGGCCCTGGTCCTCTTCCCAAATAATGAGCGGGAAGGGCGCCAACAATTGGCCATTTTGAAGGGGAACTGTCGGTGTCAAAACCAGCGGATCTCGGGTAGGGGGTCCCGAACTGTGTGTCTAGGTGGATGGTAATAGGAGACAAGGGACACGATGTTTTACCCAGGTTTGGGCCCTCTTGATGGAGGTAAAACCCTACGTCCTACTTGATTAATATTGATGATGTGTGTTACAAGAGTGGATCTACCACGAGATCAAAGAGGCTAAACCCTAGAAGCTAGCCTATGGTATGATTGTTGTAATGGTTGTGTGTCCTACGGACTAAAACCCTCCGGTTTATATAGACACCGGAGAGGGCTAGGGTTACACAGAGTCGGTTACAATGGTAGGAGATCTACATATTCGCATCGCCAAGCTTGCCTTCCACGCCAAGGAAAGTCCCATCCGGACACGGGACGAAGTCTTCAATCTTGTATCTTCATAGTCTTGGAGTCCGGCTGATGATGATAGTCCGGCTATCCGGACACCCCCTAGTCCAGGACTCCCTCAGTAGCCCCTGAACCAGGCTTCAATGACGATGAGTCCGGCGCGCATATTGTTCGGCATTGCAAGGCGGGTTCCTCCTTCGAATAATCCATAAAGGATTGTGAACACCAGGATAGTGTCCGGCTCTGCAAAATAAATTCTACATACCATCGTAGAGAGAATAATATGTACACAAGTTCAATCTGCTGACATATTTCGTGGCATGACATCACACCACCACCAAGCCTTTACTTGAATTGTTTTTATTATACCACCTCAGCGCGTTTAGCGAAGCGGTTTCCTTGGCACGTCTTGTCGAAGCAGAGATCGTGTTCCCCTTATTCCGGGATTCCCATCAATACGGATGTGGGTAACCCAACCGCGCCATTGATTGCGGCGCTTGGGAGATAAGCGAGTTTTACCAGGCCGGTGGGGACGAATAGTCTCCGTCCGCCCATATATAAGGGGATAAGGATCAACCCTGTTTACCTACGCGTTCTTCCTCCTTTTGCTTATCCATCTCCGCGCACTCGAGCTCCAGCGCCCAAGTACGCACATCTCGTCTCAACCTTCTCCAGCCATGTCCGGAGCGGGAGGCAAATGGATGGCCTCCTCCGTTACGGAGGGACACATCGAGAGGTTACGCGGCGCCGGATACTTGTCCAGCGACATTGCGCACCGGCTCCCCGTCGAGGGGGAGATTATCCCCACTCCTAGGCCCCATGAGAGGGAAGTATTTCTTCCCCATTTCCTCCGCGGACTGGGCTTCCCACTTCATCCCTTTGTCCGGGGGCTCATGTTCTACTACGGCCTGGATTTCCATGATCTGGCCCCAAATTTTATCATCAACATCTCGGCGTTTATCGTCGTGTGCGAGGCCTTCCTCTGCATCCAGCCCCACTTCAGCTTGTGGCTCAAGACCTTCAGTGTCAAGCCGAAGGTTGTAAAGGGCAACCAAGCGGAGTGCGGAGGCGCCATGGTGGGCAGGATGTCCCACATTACTTGGCTGGAGGGCACCTTCATGGAAACCATTAAGGGGTGGCAATCGGGGTGGTTCTACATCACCGAGGGCAGCGGCCCCCAAATTCAGATCGGGCATCCCTACATGGCTCACCTCCTGGAAAGAGAGCGGCCGGATCTGGGGCGATTCGGAGGAGCTGACATGACTCCAAGCTTGTATCCAAAAGCTGGTGGACAAGAAGCTCAAGCTTGTCAACATAGTCCAGGTCATGCTCATCCGCCGGATTCTCCCGTGCCAACGACGGGGCTTCAACATGTGGGAGTTCGATCCGGCGCAGCACCAGACTTTGAACATGCTCTTCGACACTACGTACGAAGATGTCTGGAGGGTGCTGTTCAAGAGCGCCGAGGCTCCTGCATCCGCTACCGAAGACCGCGGATTCAGCTCGCAGCGTCCAGCTGACGAGGTAAGTGATTTAATCGCTTGTTTTCCATAGTCTGACTTTATGCGGGATCTAAACTCCCTTTGCCTTTGACAGGACTGGCTGGCGAAGGCCGAACAGACTATCTGTCCGGCCCCATTGCCAGAGGACCCAGCGGACGCCCGCCTAACGGGGCTACTGGCCCCGGCACCCCATGTGGTGCCGGAGAAGAAGGCCAAGAAGAATTCCACGGGTACTCGAAAGAGTTCCCATTTTCAAGTGTTATCGGATGATGAATCCGAGGCCGACTCCTCCCACAAGGGCGAGGAGAAGAGAGAGGGCTCTCCCCAGGAGGGGGAGAGAGGAAGAGGAAGGCTTCCCCAAAGGGGGAGGCCGAAGGGTCCAAGAGGGGAAGGACCCTTCCTCCGGACAGCTCCACCCATGCTGATGAAGGAGACGAGGGGTGGCCCTCAAGGGCCAAGCCCCGGGCAAGATCATAAGTGTCCGGATTCCTGAATGATTTATAATTTCTCTTTTTCGCCACACAGTGTCCTTCTAATGCCGCATACAACCTGTAGTCCGGCCGAGGATGATTTTCCCGCTTCTTCGAGCGGGTCCTTGGCTCCGTCGGATGTGGATTCCATTCCGACCACCTCCACCCCTCGTGACGCCGAGGACGCCGAGGAGGGGTCCCAGGAGGGGACCCGCCAGGAGGGTGAGGCTCCGGAGGTGCCACAGGGCAGCCTCCCGGACTTCGCACCGGACTCCGCCCCGGAACCCGCAGTGGTTCCGGAGTCCGGCAGGCGGCCCCTTCATAAGAAGGGCAAGACCGTGGCACCGGCGGCCTCCGTCCAACCGGAGGCGCCGGATAACTTGTTGGAGGCGCTCAACGGCGCTTCCATCGAGGAAGAACACCGCACTATCATGAGTGCGGTGATTCAGAAGGTTCAGCTCGCCAAGAGCGGGCTGACCGAAGCCTGCAGCAGCCTTCTAACAGGCTTTGAGGTAAGAAGTTTTAAAATATGTAATGTAATACCGCATAGACAGTAGCCCCTGATGCTCGGTTCGGTGTTCGGAAAGAAAAGCCGGACGGAGGATCTAAAAAGATATACGCAGGAGTTCTAAAAATATGTCAATATGGGATTGCAGGCTGCGCTGCTGACCTCTGCCGCTTTGACTGCGGAGGTTGGTGCTTTGAAGCAGGACCTCGAGCGGACCGAGAACGAGCTCGGCCTTGCCAAGAGGCAGCTCGAGGACAAAGAAGGTGGGCAACACCATATTAAATTTGTACCTTATAGAAAAGGATTTTGGTTGCAAATAGAAATAACAAGGATAACGTGGGCACTGCAGGGGCCACGAATGAGGTGGCGACCCTGAAGGAGGCCGTGTCCACGGCCGAACGTAATGCGGCCGCAGAACGAGCGGAGCGAGAGAAGCAGGAGGCGCGGGTGGCGGAGGTGCGGCAAGAGCTCTAGGCTCTCATGGAAAAGCATGAGAGTTTGGAGCGTGACTCGAAGACTCGAGAGTCCAAGCTTGCCTCGGCTCTTGAGAGTGCCAAAGCCGCGAAGGTCGAGGACCATAAGGCCCTCCAGGAGATTGAGACGGTGAAGAAAATAGCGGCGGGTAAGGCATTTTTCATGCAAAGCAAGCATGTGAGTGTGAATTACCTATTACTTACCCGGATTCGGAGCTCTCCAGGAGCGTTTGCAGATCTGCCTCGCAGCATCTCCGATGCCGCCGCATTCTACCGGGCCGAGGAGGGGAGCTCAACAGAGAAGGTCTTCTGGTCTCAGTATGCTGAGGCCGGACATCCGGTGCCCCTTAGCGACCAGCTGAAGCAGCTGGTCGAGCTCCACAAGGTAGCCGAGCAGGCCATGAAGGGCCTCATAGTCCGGCTGTGGCCTGGAGAGGCCATGCCTGGGAGCTACTTCGGCCTCGTGCGGCGACTGGTGGATGCGTGCCCTTGGGTGGAAGTCATCAAGCGCTCTGCCTGCATCGAAGGTGCCCGCCGGGCCCTTGCCCGCGCAAAGGTGCACTGGGGCAGGCTGGATGCTGAGAGGCTTCTGACAGACGCACCGCCGGTGGGCAAGGAGTATCGTACGCCCGAAATGTATTATAAGAGTGTCCTAAAGGGTGCCCACAAAATTGCGGACGAGTGCCCCAAAGATGTAATATTTGAGTAGACTCGCAATGTGTTATCCTGTGCGCTGAAAACTTTGTTCATATGCGCTAAGAAACGCTTGTTTATTTAAAATATTACCTTTTGTTTGGCCGTTTATCAAATCTGAGAGATGGCAAGTCGTCGGTTTCAGCCCCCATGCCACGAGTGCTGGGGTGTTCGGGATAAATTTGAGCACCCTTGTTCCCATATTTGGGTCCATCTAGGGAGGCGCTCAACACAACGAACTAGGCAACTGGACTTATAATGCTTGAACACTCTCACTTAGCCATAGAATTCTATAATTTTAAATTTCGGCGAAGCCCCTAGTGTTCGGAAGGCCGAATTTGGGGCGCTATCCACGCCTGGGCCGGACAGTTAGTCGGCTCCTCGCTCTAAGCGGCATAAGTCTTTAGGGACTCGAAAAAAACCTCTCGAACAGCGACCGGCTCTCGCCTCATCACGACGGTCAGTTTTAGCTTTCTCCACTGAGGCGTTAACCCAGCTCAACTGGGCGCAATCGCAGTGGTTCTCCCAGTGCTACCTTAGCCGATATAACGGAACGTAAGGTACCAAAACATGGGAGCTGGGCAAACCCAACTATTGACCCAAGACATGATTCGGAGCCGATGCATATAGTGCTATAAGTTCGGGGTGCCGCACTTGTGAAAGTGTTCGGACTTGTCACACCATAATGCGGGGAACATAAGCCCCTGGTGTATTCAGCCGTACCAAAGTGTACGGATGCAAAACGTCATAAGTGAACATATATGTAAAAAGCGAATGCAATTATAAGCGAGAAGTGATGCATTGTATTCTGCCATGAGTGCAGAACGATACAAATAGTGCGGTAAGCAAGGGATTGGACTATTAGACATGTCCCCCTCCAGGGGTAGGCTGCGGAATGGTGTATTTAACAGATTTAATGCTCGTAATGGAGACCACCTGAGTGTTCGTCGTAGCCTTTGTCCTTCCCTCGCTGTTGCATCGTGAGTTCGGCAGATTCACCGCCGGACAGGGTCTCTGATGAAGGAAGTCCCGTGGATAAAAAAAAGGAAAAAGAAAAGAAAAAGAACGACACACTTGGGAGCCCCTGGTGTGGTTCAGCCGCACTCTGGGCCTGTCATGGTCGTGCCCCTCCCCCAATGCCCATGGTATCTCCAGAGCATAATGATGTACGCGGAGAGCTGGTCTTGCAATCATGCAAGGGCTGGGGTTGGGGCCGCATTGCTACTTGTGCTCGGAACGTGCCAGGTGGTCTTGATGTATGTTGCTCTGGGCGCGTTTGGCCATGTCCGGTTGTTTAACGGCCGGACTCGAAAATTGCCTTAAGAGGCTGCTCTGTACTTCTGCCGCGAGAGCCGCTGTATGTTCCTTCGTTCGGAGGGAGCGTTCAGTGTTTCCGTTGACCGTGATGACTCCACGAGGGCCTGGCATCTTGAGCTTGAGGTATGCATAATGCGGCACCGCGTTGAACTTTGCAAACGCGGTTCGTCCGAGCAGGGCATGATAGCCACTGCGGAACGGGACTATGTCGAAGATTAACTCCTCGCTTCGGAAGTTATCCGGGGATCCGAAGACCACTTCTAGTGTGACTGAGCCTGTACAATTGGCCTCAACACCTGGTATGACGCCTTTGAAGGTCGTCTTTGTAGGTTTAATCCTTGAGGGGTATATGCCCATCTTGCGCACTGTATCCTGATAAAGCAGGTTCAGGCTGCTGCCGCCGTCCATCAGGACTCTAGTGAGGTGAAATCCGTCGACGATTGAGTCTAAGACCAATGCGGCGAACCCGCCATGGCGGATACTGGTGGGGTGGTCGCTTCGATCGAAAGTGATCGGGCAAGAGGACCATGGATTGAACTTCGGGGCGACTGGCTCCATCGCATATACGTCCCTAAGTGCACGCTTCCGCTCCCTCTTGGGTATGTGGGTTGCGTATATCATGTTTACCGTCCGCACTTGTGGGGGGGACCCCTTCTGTCCTCTACTGTTCGGCGGCCGGGTCTCCTCCTCGTCATCGCTATGCAGCCCCTTGTCATTGTTTTCGGCAATTAACTTGCCTGCTTGCTTGAATACCCAACAATCCCTGTTGGTGTGATTAGTTGGCTTTTCGGGGGTGCCATGTATCTGGCAAGAGCGGTCGAGTATTCGGTCCAAATTGGACGGACCCGGGGTAGTTCTTTTAAATGGCTTTTTCCGCTGACCGGGTTTTGAGCCTCTGAATCCGGTGTTGACTGCCGTATCCTCAGTGTTATTGCCGTTAACGTGGCGTTTGTCTTTGCTGCGACGCGACCTGCCATTGCGGTCCTTGTAGTCCGGACTGCCAGAATTTTTACTGAGGTTGTTACTGCGGGCTAGCCAGCTGTCCTCCCCCGCACAGAAGCGGGTCATGAGTGATGTGAGGGCTGCCATGGATTTCGGCTTTTCCTGTCCTAGGTGCCGGGCCAGCCACTCGTCATGGATGTTATGTTTGAAGGCTGCGAGGGCCTCTGCATCCGGACAGTCGATGATTTGATTTTTCTTTGTTAAGAACCGTGTCCAGAACTATCTGGCTGATTCGTCTGGCTGCTGGATTATGTGGCTTAGGTCATCGGCGTCTGGTGGTCGCACATATGTGCCTTGGAAGTTGTCGAGAAATGCGGCTTCCAGGTCCTCCCAACACCCAATTGACTCCGTTGGCAAGTTGTTAAGCCAATGCCGAGCTGGTCCTTTAAGCTTGAGTGGGATATACTTGATGGCATGGAAATCGTCACCGCGGGCCATATGGATATGAAGGAGATAATCTTCGATCCAAACCGCGGGGTCTGTTGTGCCATCGTAGGATTCAATGTTCACGGGTTTAAACCCTTCGGGGATTTGATGATCCATTACTTCATCTGTGAAGCATAGTGGGTGTGCGGCGCCTCTATACTGGGCAATATCACGACGTAGCTCAAGAGAGGTTTGTCTGCTATGTTCGGCCCGGCCGGGGTTGCTGTATCCGGCGCGACGGTAATCGTCGTGGGTCGTGGGGCGCCCCGTGATCTATAGATAGATCTTGATTGTTTTGCCTTGTCCTCTAATATGTCTTGCAAGTCCGGCGCATTCCCCCGTGGCTTCGCGCTTTTCGAGCGGTGCTGGGGTACGGTTCTGGTGGAGGGTCTAGATGCCTCTCTATCGCGGCCACAAGGTGGTCGGTCAGCCGTATTGTGTGCTGGTGATGAAGGTTCTATGCCTCCTCCTCTAATCGGGGGAGCAACTTGCGTTTTGGGTAGCTTTTGGAGGGGCGTTCGAGTTCATGTTCTTCGGCCGCGAGGACCTCGGTCCATCTGTCGGCCAGCAGGTCTTGATCAGCTCGAAGTTGTTGCTGCTTTTTCTTTAGGCTGTTTGTCATGGCCATCAGCCTGCGTTTAAAACGCTCTTGTTCGACGGGATCCTCGGGCACGACGAATTCGTCGTCGTTGAGGCTTGCCTCGTCTCCAGAGGGAGGCATGTAATTGTCATCCTCTATCTCCTCGTCTGCCGCCCTCTCTCGAGGGTTGGCTTCTCCGTCCTCCTTCGCTGAATCTTGCTGGAGGGGGTTGTCTTCGGCACTCTCTGGGGTGTTATTATCTCCGGTGCCGGAATCTCCATTCTTGCTGTGGCGGGATTTAGAGCGGCGCCGCTGACGTCGGCGCTTGGGCTGTTTCTTAGAGGAATCTGCCTCCGCTGCTTCTTCGCCGTCTCCATCCTTTGGGATGTCCACCATGTATATGTCGTATGACGAGGTGGTCTTCCAATGCCCCGTAGGCGCTGGTTCTTGATCGTCTCCGGCATCGTCGTCCATACCGTCGATGTCTTCGGAGTCGTAGTCTAGCATGTCGGTTAGGTCGTCGACAGTGGCTGCAAAGTGGGTGGTGGGAGGGCTTTGAATTTCTTCGTCGTCCGCATCCCAACCGTCCTGACCGTGGTCCGGCCAGGGCTCTCCTGATAAAGAGAGACACTTTAGCGAATTCAAGATGTCGCCAAAGGGTGAGTGCTGAAAGATGTCCGGAGCGATGAACTCCATGATCGGCGCCCAATCGGATTCGATTGGCAGGGGCGCAGGAGGTTCGGAGTCCGGCAAGGAGTCCGGCGCCTCGGAGTCACGAGCTTTGCAAGGGACAAGGTCAGTGTTCGGCTCCATCGCCGTAGAGATTGCAGCCCCCGAGGCGGTGTCCAGCCACCTGTCCTTGATCTGCGCGGTCGGTTCCGAACTATGGGTCGGAGCGGACTCGTGTGCGGCCTCCAGGGCACTATCCGGTAGCAGAGCTAAATCATGCCCACCGTGACAGTGCGGAGCGCTTGGTTGTGGCTCGAATCCATCGAAGATCAAGTCTCCGCGAATGTCAGCCGTGAAGTTTAGGCTTCCAAACCTGACCTAGCGGCCAGGGGCGTAGCTTTCGATCTGCTCCAGATGGCCAAGCGAATTGGCCCGCAGTGTAAAGCTGCCGAACACGAAGATCTGTCCGGGGAGAAAGGTCTCACCCTGGACTGCGTTGTTGTTGATTGAAGAAGCCATCAAGCCTATCGGTGACGACACAGAGGAACTTGCAATGAAAGCACCAATGTCGGTGTCAAAACCGGCGGATCTCGGGTAGGGGGTCCCGAACTATGCGTCTAGGCGGATGGTAACAGGAGACAAGGGACACGATGTTTTACCCAGGTTCGGGCCCTCTTGATGGAGGTAAAACCCTACGTCCTGCTTGATTAATATTGATGATGTGTGTTACAAGAGTGGATCTACCACGAGATCAAAGAGGTTAAACCCTAGAAGCTAGCCTATGGTATGATTGTTGTAATGGTTGTGTGTCCTACGAACTAAAACCCTCTAGTTTATATAGACACCGGAGAGGGCTAGGGTTACACAGAGTCGGTTACAATGGTAGGAGATCTACATATCCGTATCGCCAAGCTTGCCTTCCACGCCAAGGAAAGTCCCATCCGGACACGGGACGAAGTCTTCAATCTTGTATCTTCATAGTCTTGGAGTCCGGCCGATGATGATAGTCCGGCTATCCGGACACCCCCTAGTCCAGGACTCCCTCGGGAACATCTAGTACACTTATCCTAACTAAAGTCGTTCCTTGCCTGTCAAAGACTCTGACGATGACGCCGTCCTGGGCTCCACTATGACCTCCTTCCCGCCGTTCCGCTGGTCTTGGTCTTGTTGTACTGAAATGGTAGCCTTTGCCTGATGCCTTGGCTTGTGCTTGCTCCCTTTGCACCAAAGGGGAAACAAGGACAGTGCGCAGGCCGGCGCCCGCTTGGCCTCGATTGTCATGGCTTGCATCACGGGCACCTCACGAGGTACCCTGCCTTGATCTCTCCGCCTCCTCGCGAGCCAGCCTGACGAGGCTACTCCTGAAGAAGCTTTCCTGTCGTCCGCCCCGCGAGGCTTGGTCCCCCGCAAGGGTCTTGAACTTGAGTTGGTGAAGATGGGCCGCACTGGGCCATTGCTTGAGCCACGCCGCAGGCCGCAGGCAGGCAAGTCTGGGGACCCCCGTTCCCAAGACGCCGACACCTTCGATCGAAGGGACCATCCTAACAGTATCCGTCATGGCAATCCAACCGCATTGGTCCTCGACCCCATCATCAACGGATTCCACCTCACACAAGTCCTCATGGACGGTGGCAGCAGCCTGAACCTGCTCTATCAGGATACAGTGTGCAAAATGGGCATCAATCCCTCAAGGATAAAACCCACAAAGACCACCTTCAAAGGTGTCATACTAGGCGTAGAGGCATGTTGTATGGGCTCAATCACACTGTAGGTGATCTTCGGATCACCGGACAGTCACCGTACCAAAGAATTACTCTTCGACATCGTTCCCTTTCGCAGTGACTATCAGGCATTGCTTGGACGAACCGCGTTCTCTCTGTTCAACGTAGTGCCACATTATGCCTACCGGTCCACGCGGCGTCATCACGGTTAGGGGTGGGCATAAAAACCGATGAACCAAAGACCGAACCGAAGCCAAAACCGAAAAACCCGAATTTTCGGTTTTTATCACTGTTAAAGAAAATTTCGGTTTCCATCTGTATAAACCGAATTCAATTCGGCCAGTTCGGTTTTATACCGATTTACCGAAACAAAAACCGAAGTTACCTAAAGAAGTGGCGCCGAGAGCTTCGCTGCACACATCCCTCATGTACGAAGTCTGTAGCCAGCGTGGCTGCGCAACCAATGCCTCCCGGGAGTCACGCCCACGATCGTAACCAACGCACGTCGCTCGCTATCACATAATGTGGGTGGTGGGCCTACCTGACCATAGTGCATGCAAGGCCCAGCTCGCGTGGGATTTTTTTTGGTGGAGTGTGTGCCTGCATGTACGATTCTGCGAACAGCCCGTGTGGTCATTTGGTTCCTTTAGTCCCACCTCGCCCGACTGAGAAGATGTGGCAGATATCTTTGCCTATATAAGAGGGTACCGCTGTTGTTGTCTAAGCAGAAAATAACGTGGCACTTCGGTATAAAACTGAAAACTGGACCGAATATTCGGTTAACCGAATTTTCGGTTAGTTATTTTTAGCCACCATTTTCGGTTTCTAATTTTCCAAACCGAATTTAAGAAAAAACTGAATGGTAGAAACCAAATTTTCAGTTTATACCGAATGCCCACTCCTAATCACGGTTAATGGCAGGGCCGAACTTCCCCTCACCGCTTTAATGGCAAGAGCAACGAATGGCACCTCCCAATCGAACCTTAAGTCGACGGCCAAGCTCATGGACTCTGTAGAAGAAGTCCGAGCTACTGTGTGGTGGGATAGACCATCCCATCCGGAGCTCAACTAAAAACACTCCGGCAAAACTTAACAAATAAGCCACATACCATGGCTAGACCGCTCTGTGGTGAAAAACCGTTTCTTGCATTTTCTTCGTAGGTTCACCTTTGTAAGCCAGGACGGATGAAGTGGAGGCAGTGCGGGCACGTAAGGGAAGCGCCATACTCTCTCCTCTTTGTTCATCCGAATATACTCCAGATCTGCATACAACCTCCTCCCGCCTGGTACTAGCAGGTTCCACAGTCATATTTCCTTTTATCACATCACCTGTACTCATACGCTTAGACGTATTACTCAAATACAACATGTGAGTTTATATGATACTAGTATATTGTTATTTCTTATTAAAACTCTTTCGCTAAAAGGCAGCTGCTTATCGCGATATGCCTCGGCGTGCCAGGGGCTCCATTATACCCGTATTACGACAAATAAGTCCGAACACCTTCACGACAGTTCAGCACCCCGAACTTATAGCATTATATGCATCAGCTCCGAATCATGTCTTGGGTCAATAGTTGGGTTTGCCCGGCTGCTATGTTTTGGTAGCTTACGTTCCGCTATATCGGCTAAGGTCGCGCTAGGAGAACTACTGCGATTGTGTCCCGGTTCTTCCGGACGAGCACCTCAGTAGAGAAAGCCGAAAACTGACTGTCATGATATGGCGAGAGCTGGTCAGCTATTCGAGAGGTTGTCAAATCTTTAAGGATTTCTTCCGCATAATGCTATAACCAATGCAGCGTGCGAAGGATCGTTTTTTTCCGATCATGCGCTTAGAGAGCCCCTGGTACGGTTTTCCGAACACCAGGGGCTGCGCCTACCATACTTTTTCCTATGGCTAAGTGAGAGTGATAAAGCCCTATAGTCCAATTTCCTGGTTCGCTGTGCTGAACACCTCCTTGAAGGACCCAAAACTGGGATAAAGAGTGCTCAGGTTTATCCCGAACACCCCCGTATTTACTGCGTGGGGGCGGAAGCTGACGACTGGCCAACTCTCAGGATTAATATATAAAACGGCCACACAAGAGGAACAACTATAAAATGACAGGCAATAAATAATAGAAATGACCTTGTTAAAACATTACAATGGACAAACATGACCGTATTCATGGAAATATGATGTCCTTGGTGCATTGCTCCGCTGCAAGGCGGGCTCCTTTCAAGACACCTTCATAATACATTTCGGGCGCGCGATGCTCCTTCCCCTCCGGCGGTCCCTCGGTCATCAGCTTTTCCGCATCCATCTTCCCCCAATGCACTTTTGCACGAGCGAAGGCCATTCGCGCACCCTCTATACATACCGACCACTTGATGACCTCGAGTCGAGGGCAGACACTCACAAGCCACTTCACGAGCCCGGAGTAGCTGCTTGGAATAGGCTCGGCTGGCCATAGCCGGATAATTACATCCTTCATGGCTAGTTCGGCCGCCTTATGCAGTTCGGTCAGCTGCTTTAGCTGATCGGAGAAAGGCACCGGATAATTCAGTGCCAGATACTGCATCAAGAAGAGCTTATCCGCAGTATTCCTTTCTTTGGCTCGGTAGAATTGGGCGGCATCAGATATGCTGCACGGCAGCTCCGCAAACACCCATGGAGAAATCAGAATTCAAATTATCAAACTTGATTTCCTCCTTTCAAATTACCAGCTTTGTATATAAAAAGCCTTACCAACTGCAATCTTCCTCACTTCTTGGATTTCCTTCAGGGCACCTTGGGCTTCCCCCCGGGCATCACTTGCGGCTTGGCGAGCCTGGGAGAGTTCGGATTCTTTCCTTGATAAACTCTGCTCCAAGATCTCGCATTTCATGACGGCCTCTTGAAGCTCTCGCTCGGGCTCAATAACTCTGGCTTCGTGCTTCTCACGGTGAGCCTGCTCTGTGGCTGCCCTTTTCTCGGCTTCGACCACAGCCCTCTTAAGAGCCTCAATTTCAGACGTTGCCCCTAGAGCACATCATAAAAATAGTTTTATCATGCACATTACAACCATTTGTGCCCAATAAACAAGGTTTCCACATACCTTGGTTGTCCTTCAGCTGTTTCTTCACTTGGCCAAGTTCTCCTTCGGCCCGCTCTAGACTATGTTTTAGTCCGGATACTTCTGCAGCATGCGAGGCGGCAGTCGCTACAGACGCCTGCTTATTAAAACAAGTTAGATGTCATCAAGTGAGTCTCTTGCGAACATAAAATTGATCCTCTGTCCGGTTCTTTTTTTTCACCAAACAGTGTATCAGGGGCTACTATCTATACTATGTCACTCTTCCATACCTCAAAGCCTCTTATAAGGCTGACACAAGATTCATTCAGTCCACTCTCAGTAGACTGAATCTTCTCAATCACCTCACCCATAAGGGCACATTGTTCATCAACGATGGAGGCGCCCTTCAGCGCCGCCAATAAAGCATCCGGCACCTCCGGTTGGACAGAGGTCGCCGGTGGAATAGGCATGCCCCCTCCAGCCAACGGAGGCCACCTACCCGATTCCGGAGCCTTATTGGCCTTCGGGATAGTGTCCGGCTGGGGGCTGGATTTAAGATGACCCCCGCCGTCGATGTCCACAGGAGTCTTCTCTCCCGTGTGTCTGGACCCCGAAGTTCGGCCTTCTTGCGTCGCCTTTGCGATCTTCCCCCCTCCTCCATGGCCTGGGTCCTTCTAGGACGAAACCTCAGTGTCATTCGCATGACGGGGGGAGGGGGACTTTGGGGGTGTCCCGCTCTCCATAGCATCCCAACCAAGTGAATCCTCCGACGAGGATTGTTCGGCGCGGGACCTCACAGGACTGTAAAAAGTATGGCTCAGATTAAAATATTATGCCACGACGAGTCTGGATGCATAAGCGTGTTCAGATTTTATACTCACGAGTTCACCAAGGGCTGGGCCCTGGGATCCCACTCCGGGCTGCTATTGGCGGCGGCAGTGGACTCCTCTGGAAGGGGAGTTTTTCCCCTCTTGGGCAACTCGGCCTCCAAGGATGTGGAGGCCGTCCTTTTCTTCCTTTCCCCCACGGGGGATTCGCCTTCCTCCTCCTTCTCCTCGTCCTCTTTGGAGGAAGGATGGGCATTGGAGTCTTCGGATTTTGCATCCAAGGTCCCACGGCGACGGAGGCTGCCCCTGGTCTTCTTGACCTCTTCTTCAATCCTCTTCTTCGGCGCCTTGTAAGGCGCTGGGACCAGCATCTTCGCCAGAAGTGGGCCGGCCAGTTCTTCTGGTAGCGGGGCCGGACAGTAGATCTGGCCCGCCTTCCTCGTCCAGCCCTAGGAGAGTTGTGGAAAATACATTAGGCATTTTGCTAAGGATATGCCAATACAACATATGAATTGTCAACGTACGGTTACTTACCGAACTTGCAGGGCGGGACAGTTGGTACCCGCGGTCCTCGGCGGAGTCCGGCCATGATTTGTCGTACTTGAAAAGCACCTTCCAGATGCCCTCGTGCGAGGAGCCGAAGAGCTCTAGCAGGGTCTAGTGCTTGGCCGGATCAAACTCCCATAGATTGCAAGCCCGGTGTTAACAAGGTAGAATCCGACGAATCAACATCACCTGGACTACATTTACGAGCTTGATGCTTTTATCTTCCATATCTTGAACGCTCATCTGGAGTGTTGATAGTTCGTCAGACGAAGCCCAGTCCAGGCCCTTCTTGGGCCAGGACGTGAGGCGCAGAGGGGCTCCGGATCTGAATTCCGGAGCAGCGGCCCAATCCTTGTCGTGTGGCTCAGTGATGTAAAACCACTACTGCTGCCACTCCTTGACGGAATCATTGAAAGTACCTGTTGGCCATGTAACATGGGACATCTTGCTCACCATGGCTCCTCCGCACTCGGCATGCTCACCGCTCACTACCTTGGGCTTCACGTTAAACACCTTCATCCATAAACCAAAGTGTGGCGGGATGCGGAGAAAGGCCTCACACACGACGATGAATGTCGAGATGTTGAGGAAAGAATGGGGATAGATCGTGAAAATCAATCCCGTAATAATACATGATGCCGCGAACGAATGGGTGAAGGGGAAACCCTAGCCCACAGACTAAATGAGGGAGGAATACCACCCTCTCGTGGGGCTCTGGAGTGGGGATGATCTGCCCTGCCGTCGGAAGGCGGTGGTCAATTCTCTTGGCCAAATACCCCCC
>NC_041381.1:545333875-545334973 GCF_002162155.2 Triticum dicoccoides | reverse complement strand
ATTTGTACTCACGTTTGCCTATTTTATGTTTTTGCAGAGAGACTTCGGTCTCACTAGTAGTTCCACGTGGACTTCGACGTTTAGCTTGTTACCTCAGCTACGATCTTGTGCCCTCGGCAGTATCTGGTAGATAGTCAGGCTTCTCAGCCTTTTTCATTTATAGTTGTCTGTACTCAGACATGTTAAGCTTCCGCATGTGCTTTGACTTGTATGCTCTGATTGTTGGGTCATGAGACCCATGATTGTAATATCTCGCTCCTCGGAGCCTATTTGAATAAATTACTTGAGTCGTAGAGTCATGTTGTGATGCCATGTTGTATTTGCACATATCGAGCATATTGTGTGTATGCTATTGAAATGCTTGGTATGTGTGGGATCTGACCATCTAGTTGTTTATCTTTAGTAGCCTCTCTTACCGGGAAATGTCTCCTAGTGTTTCCACCGAGCCATGGTAGCTCGCTACTGCTCCGGAACACTTAGGCTGACCGGCATGTGTCCTTCTTCGTTCCTGTGTCTGTCCCTTCGGGGAAATCTCACGCGATGAATACCGGAGTCCTGTTAGCCCGCTACAGCCCGGTTCACCGGAGTCCTGCTAGCCCAGTGCTACAGCCTGGATTCACTCGCTGATGACCGACATGTTCGATGCTGGGTCATGGATGCCTGTCCCTGTAAGTCTGTGCCACTTTGGGTTACGACTAGCCATGTCAGCCCGGGCTCCTTATCATATGGATGCTAGCGACACCGTCATATACGTGTGCCAAAAGGTGCAAACGGTCCCGGGCCAAGGTAAGGCGACACCTGTGGGAATACCGTGCGTGAGGCCACAAAGTGATATGAGGTGTTACATGCTAGATCGATGTGACATTGAGTCGGGGTCCTGACACTGACAATCTTCAGTTCTGTCGCACGCATCCAACACACAAACCTTGTTGGTCCCTCTCTCTCTCTCTCTCTCTCTCTCTGATAATCTTCAGTTCTGTCGCACGCATCCAACACACAAACCTTGTTGGTCCCTCTCTCTCTCTCTCTCTCTCTCTCTGTGTGTCTCTCTCTGTCTCTCTCTGACAATCTTCAGTTCTGTCGCACGCATCCAACACA
>NC_041381.1:545291328-545333865 GCF_002162155.2 Triticum dicoccoides | reverse complement strand
TTCTCCCGGATGGTAGAGGCCATCCATTTGTCTCCCGCTCCGGATTCGGACATTTTCAGGAAGCCTTTATGGGCGGAGAAGACGAACGCTTGGGCGCTAGGTCTCGAGCGAAAAAGAATGAATGAGCAGAGGAAGAAGAGGGCGTGGGGGAGAAAGGGAGTTCTTATCCCCTTATAAAGGCGGCAGGGGTATTGCGCCTCCCCACTTGCCTGGTAAATTCTCTTATTCTCCAAATGCCATGATAGATGGCATGGTTGGGTTACCCACACCCGTATTGATGAGGATCCCGTAATAAGGGGACACGATCTCTGCTTCGACAAGACGTGCCGATAAGACTGCCTCACGATATGTGCGGCGGAAGGTTGTGAGAAACATTTGAATAATGACCGGGCCGTGTCATGATGTCACTCTACGAAAAGTTGTCAGCAGATTAGATTTGTGGAATATCATTCTCTCTACGGTGGTATGTGGAATTTGTTTTGCAGAGCTGGACATGATTCTCGTGTTTAAGATCTTCTATGGAGTATCCAGAGGAGGAACCCGCCTTGCAATGCAGAAGACAATCTGCGCGCCAGACTCATCATCATTGAAGCCTGGTTCAGGGGCTACTGAGGGAGTCCTGGATTAGGGGGTATCTGGACATCTGGACTATATAGTTTGGCCAAACTATTGGACTATGAAGATACAAGATTGAAGACTTTGTCCCATGTCCGGATGGAACTCTCCTTTGCGTGGAAGGCAAGCTTGGCGATTCAGATATGTAGATCTCCTTCTCTATAACCGACTCTGTGTAACCCTAGCCCCCTCCGGTGTCTATATAAACCAGAGGGTTTAGTCAGTAGGACAACAACAATCATAATCATAGGCTAGCTTCTAGGGTTTAGCCTCTACGATCTCGTGGTAGATCAACTCTTGTAATACTCATATCATCAAGATCAATCAAGCAGGAAGTAGGGTATTACCTCCATCGAGAGGGCCCAAACTTGGGTAAACATCGTGTCCCCAGCCTCTTGTTACCATTAGCCTTAGACGCACAGTTCGGGACCCCCTACCCGAGATCCGCCGGTTTTGACACCGACAGTTACCCCTCTTTTTACCCATGCCTTCTTCTTCCTCTGCTCATCCATTCTCGAGCCCCAATGCTCAAGCTCTCGCTTTCTCCGCAAAAACATTCCGAACATGTCTGGAGCGGGAGGCAAGTGGATGGCCTCCTCCGTCAAGAAGGAGGACATCAAGAAACTTCGGGAGGCCAGATACTTGTCCAAGGACATCGCGCATCGGCTTCCGGCCGAAGGGTAGATTATCCCTACCCCGAAGCCCCAGGAAGGGGTAGTGTTCCTGCCCCATTTTGTTCGCAGGCTGGGATTCCCCCTCCACCCGTTCGTCCGCGGACTAATGTTCTACTACAGGCTGGACTTCCATGATTTGGCCCCCAACTCCATTCTCAACATCTCGGCATTTATCGTCGTGTGCGAGGCCTTTCTCCGCATCACACCTCACTTTGGCCTATGGCTGAAGACCTTCAATGTGAAGCCAAAGGTGGTGAGCAGCCAACAAGCGGAGTGTGGAGGCGCCATGGTGGGCAAGATGCCCAATGTCACCTGGCCCAAAGGCTCTTTTGTGGAGATCGTGAAGGGGTGGCAATCGGGGTGGTTCTACATCACCGAGCCACGCGACGCCAATTGGGCGGTGACCCCCGAATTCTGATCCAGCGTCCCCATGCGGCTCACCTCCTAGAAAGAGAAGGGCGCAACCTGGGGCTCAGCAGAAGAACTAATCAGACTTCATACATGCGACAAAAATATGATGAGCAAGAAAATCAAGCTGGTCACCATGGTCCAGGTTATGCTCTTCCGCCGGATTCTTCCGTGCCAGAGATGGATTTGCAATCTGTGGGAGTTCGACCCGGCCGTACACCAGACGCTATGAGAGCTCTTCGACACGATGCACGAAGACGTCTAGAAGGTGTTGTTCAAGTCCAGCGAGGTACCACCGCCCACAACCGAAGATCGCGGGCTCAGCGCAAGACGCCAAGCCAATCCGGTAAATTTTCATATTCGCAAGATATGTCTTTTACTAGCACATCCGCGGGAGGAACCTATGCCTCCATGCTAATATTTCAGGCCTGGGTAACGGTAGCGGAGCAGATTAACTGGCTGGCTCCGCTTCCTGAAGATCCAGAATCGCGTCTTCTAACGAAGATGTTGTTTCCGGCGCCCTATGAGGTGCCGGAGAAGAAGTCCAAGAAGATGGCCGCGGGGACCAGAGATGGTCTCCGGTGCAAGGTTGCATCGGACATGACATCCGAAGACACCAAGTCCCACTCCTCCTCCAAAGACGAGGAGGAGGAAGAGGAAATCCATCCCCCCTACTGGCGGGAGAAAGAAGAGGAAGGCCACCCCGCAGGAGAAGGCCAATGTGTCCAAGAAGGGGAAAACCTTCCTTCCGGACCATTCCACCGTAGCCACCTACAACAGCGAGGAGTGGGAACCCAGGGTCAAGCCCCTGGCCAAGTCGTAAGTATCCGAACACAATAGTATTTCCGTACATTTGTTGTACCGCTTCTTATCGTGCCAGATCTGTGCTTGCAGTCTGGCCAAGTCCAACATCGAGATATCCTCCTCTTCGGAGGGGTCGCTGGACCCATTGGCGATAACCAGCGAGTCTCTTCTGATAGCCTCCTCCCCCAAGGCCGCGGACAACACCGAGGTGTTGTCCCGAAGGATACCAGGCCAAGGGGAGACAGTTTTGGAGACGCCTTCAGGCGAAACCCCGGTCGCCGGACACATGGGGAGAAAGACCCTCACAGACTCCAATAATGGGGGCCGCAACCAGTTTGGCCCCCTACCGGATACGGCTCCGGAAACCTGAGTGGTTCCGGATTCAGGCAGGCAGCCTCTCCCTAAAGGGGGCGAGCCGCCTGTGCCAATGACCTCTGTCCATCCAGAGGCATCGGGCAGTTTGTTGGAAACGCTTTGTGGCGCTTCCATTGATGAAGAACACTGTACTCTTATGAGTACGGTGATTGAAAAAGTTCGGTCTGCCAAAAGCGGACTGAAGCCTGCACTAGCCTTCTAACAGGCTTTGAGGTAAGTAATAAAATTGTGAGAAAATATCACAGTATAGACAGTAGCCCCTGATGCTTTGTTTGGTGTTCGAAAAGAAAAGCCAAATAGAGGATCAAATAATCAGGAGTCTAATCATAAGATGTCTATGTAAATAAGCAGGCGTCGCTGCTAGCCGCTGCCGCTCGTACTGCAGAGGTCTCTGGACTAAAGCAGGAACTGGAGCGGACCGAGGGAGAGCTCGTCCTCGCGAAGAGGCGGCCGGAGGAAAATCAAGGTACGTAATACCCTGCCTGTATACTTATAAAGGTGAATTGCTTCTGCTGATAAAAGCGTCATGAATTTTTATAGGGGCCACGACCAAAGTGGTGTCCCTTAAGAAGGCACTGGGCGAAGCCAAAGACAAAGCGGCCAAGGAACGCGCCGCACGTGAGAAGCAAGAGGCTCAGGTCAGCGAGGTCCAGCAAGATCTCTAGGATTTCATCCAGAAGCATGAGTCCTTGGAGCGCGACTCTAAGACTCAAGAGTCCGAGCTTTCCAAGGCCCTCCAGAGCGCACAAGATGCCAAAGATGAAGCCCAAAGGGCCCTCCAGGAGATCGAGGCGGCCAAGAAGATTGCAGCGGGTAAGGCATTTGTTATGCAAAGCAAGCATGTGAAGGAGACGTTCTTTTTACTTACCCGAATTTGGAGTTCTCTAGGAGCTTTTGCGGATCTGCCGCGCAGCATATCAGATGCCGCAGAGTTCTACCAAGCCGAAGAAGGGAGCTCAATGGAGAAGTTGTTCTGGTCTCAATATCTTGGGACCGAACATCCGATGACCTTGAGCGACCAGCTGAAGCAACTGGTCGAGCTGCACAAGGCAACCGAACTGGCCATGAAGGACCTCATAATCCGGCTATGGCCTGTCGAGCCTATGCCTAGCAGCTACTTCAGACTCATGAAGCACCTTGTGAGTGCTTGCCCCCGACTTGAAGTCATAAAGCGGTCGGTTTGTATTGAAGGTGCGTGGATGGCCTTTTCCCGTGCAAAGATGCATTGGGCGAAGATGGATGCCACGACGCTGATGACCGAGGGGCCGCCGAAGGGCAAGGAGCACCGCCGACCCGAAACTTATTATGACAGTGTCCTGAAGGGCTCTCACCTTGTGGCGGAGCAATGTACCAAGGATGTAATCTTTGAATGAATACATTCAACCTATCCTGTAATATGAAACAAGTTATTGTGTGCAATAGAATGTTTGTTGATTTAAAATTTTACCTCCTATGCGTCCGTTTATAAAATATGTGGGTTGGCCAGTCGTTGGCTTCTGCCCCCATGTAACTAGTACATGGGTGTTCGGGATGAATCTAAGCACTCTTTATCCAAGTTTTTGGTCCTTTAAGGAGGTGTCTAGCGCAACGAACAAGGTAATCGAACTATATAGCTTTATCACCCTCACTTAGCCATAGAAGCTCTACAATTTTAAATTTTGACGTAGCCCCTGGTATTCGGAGGGCTAAACTTGGGGTGCTATAAATGCCTAAATCGGATAAAGACCGATTCCTCGCATAAAGCGGAAAAAATCTTTAAGGATTTGAGACCTCTCGAACAGCAACCAGCTCTCGCCGCATCATGAGAGTCAGTTTTTGGCTTTCTCTACTGAGGTGCTCATCCAGAAGAATCGGGACACAATCGCAGTAGTTCTCCCTGTGTCGCCTTAGTCGATATAGCGGAACGTAAGGTAGAAAACATGGGTGCCGGGCAAACCCAACATTTGACCCAAGACATGATCCGGAGCTGATGCATATAATGCTATAAGTTCGGGGTGCCGCACTGTCAAAAGTGTTCAGACTTTCCTGCTGTGTTATGGGGTACACTGAATCCCCTGGCGAACTAAACGTACCAGAATGTACGGGTGCAATTTTGTAATAAAGACACAATCAAGGAAAATGAATGAAATAATAAGCTGACGCTGTAAATTGTTTTCCATTGTTATTTGATACGTCAAGGTGTATGTATACAAGTAGTGCGATAAGCAAGTAGGGCTATTTGACATGCCTTTACTAAGAGCGAGCTGCATGTGGGTATGTAAAACAGGTATAATGATCGTTAGCAGAGACCACCTAGGGATTCCCTTGTATGTCAAAGCTCCTTGATTCCTTGGTATATCCGTCCCGCGATGGGTCTGATGATCAGGTTACCAGAAGAGCCTCACAAAGAGAAGAACCTGAAAGAGAGAAAAAGGTGAAGGTATGCAGATCCCGGGGCGGTTGAGCCGCATTGTGGACCGCGGTCTAGTTGTGCCTCTGTCTATGCCCATGGTATTTTAAGTGCGTAATTATGTACGCGCGGCACGAATTTCACTGCTTGCCTAGGACTAGTACGGAGGCTGAATTGCTAGGTGAGCTCCGGACGGTCCGGGCGATCCTGTTGCAGAGTGCTCTGGGCTCGCTTGACGGCGTCCGGGGGCTTTATTGCCGAATTGAGGGTCTGCCTAAGAAGGCCGCTCTGTACTTCTGCTGCAAGGGTCGCGGTGTGCTCCTCCATACGGAGGGAGCGCTCTGTATTTCCATTGACTGTTATAACACCGCGAGGTCCAGGCTTCTTGAGCTTGAGATAGGCATAGTGTGGCACCGCATTGAATCGAGCGAATGCGGTTCGTCCAAGCAGTGCGTGATAACCACTGCAGAAGGGGATGATGTCGAAGGTTAACTCCTCACTTTGGAAGTTATCTGGGGATCCAAAGACCACTTCCAATGTGATTGAGCATGTGCAACAGGCCTCTACACCTGGTATGCCACCTTTGAAGGTGGTTTTGGTAGGTTTGATCCTTAAGGGATCGATGCCCATTTTGCACACTGTATCCTGGTAGAGCAGGTTCAGGCTGCTGCCACCATCCATAAGGACTCGTGTAAGGTGGAATCCGTCAATGATAGGGTCAAGGACCAGTGCGGCTGAGCCGCCATGACGAATATTGGTCGGATGGTCCCTGCGGTCAAAGGTGATCGGACTTTTGGGCGACTGGCTCCATCGCGTAGACGTCCCTTAGTGCGCGCTGCCGCTCCCTTTTGGGAATATGGGTGGCATATATCATATTGACCGGTTTTTACTTGGGGAGGAAATTTCTTCTGGCCCCTTGTGTTCGATGGCCGGGGCTCCTCGTTGTCATCACTATTCATCCCCTTTTCCTTGTTTTCGATATTCAGCTTGCAGGCCTGCTTAAATACCCAACATTCTCTGTTGGTGTGGTTGGCTGGTTTACCGGGGGTGCCATGGATTTGACATGAGCGATCGAGTATGCGGCCATGACTGGATGGGCCCGGATTGTTTCTTTTAAATGGCTTATTTGGTTGACCGGACTTGGAGTGACTGAATCCGGCATTGACGGCCGTGTCTTCAGCATTGTCGCCATTATTGCGACGCTTGTGTCTGTTGCGTTGGGGCTTGCTGTTGCTATCTCTGGCGTCTGAAGTGCTAGGATTTCTTGATGTGTTGTTGCTACGAGCCAACCAGATATCCTCGTCTGCACAGAAGCGGGTCATGAGTGTCATGAGGGCTGCCATAGATTTTGGCTTCTCTTGGCCGAGGTGTCGGGCGAGCCACTCACCATAGATGTTATGCTTAAAGGCCGCTAGGGCTTCGGCATCCGGACAGTCGACGATTTGGTTCTTTTTAGTTAAGAACCGAGTCCAGAATTTCTTGGCTGACTCTCCGGGCTGTTGGGTTATGTGACTTAAGTCATCAGCGTTCGGTGGTCGCACAGAAGTGCCCTGAAAGTTGTCGAGGAACGCATCTTCCAGGTTCTCCCAACTGCCAATATGGAGTTCTCTGGCAGGCTATTAAGCTAATGCCGAGCTGGCCCCTTGAGTTTTAGTGGGATATACTTGATTGCATGGAGATCATCACCGTGGGCCATGTGAATGTGGAGAAGGAAATCTTCAATCCATACCGCGGGGTCTGTTGTCCCATCATATGATTCAATGTTTACGGGTTTAAACCCTTCTAGGAATTCATGCTCCATTACTTCATCAGTGAAGCATAGGGGGTGTGCGGCGCCTCTATGCCGGGCTAAATTGCGATTCAGTTCGGATGAACCTGGTCTGCAATATTCGGCCCGGACGGATTTCTATTTAGTGTATCCGGCGTGACGGTCATCGTCATGCGTTGGGGCGCGCCCCCGCGATCCGTAAATCGATCTTGACTGTCCTGCTTTGTTTTCCAACTTGTCTCGCAGGTCATGCGTGTAGCCCTGGGCCTTCGTGTTTTTGTTTGTTTGGCAATGGGGTGTGGCTAGTGTTCGGACTGATAAGCTGCCTTGTCTCGGCCACGAGGTGGTCGGTCTGCCACATCATGCGCTGGTAGTATAGGCTCTAGTGCCTCGTCCTCGAATTGAGGTAACAACCTGCGCCTTGGGTAACTTTTGGTTGGGCGCTTGAGTCAATATTCCTCGGCCACCAGGACCTCAGTCCATCTATCAGTGAGCTATAAGCGGGCGCTTGAAGCTGCTGCTGTTTTTCTTCAAGCTCTTTGCAGTGGCTATAAGCCGGCGCTTGAAGCGCTCCTGCTCGACTGGATCCTCAGGTAAGGTAAATTCTTCGTCGTCGAGGCTCACTTTGTCTTCGGAGAGGGGCATGTAATTGTCATCCTCTGAGTCTTCATTCCTGGCCTGTCCATCAGGGCTAGCTTGCCCATCCTCTCGTCCAGCCTGTTCGAAGCTTGGATGGGAGGGATTGTCTTCGTCTTCGGCATCATCTGGAGTGCTATTGTCTCTTGTGCCGGTATCGCTGTTCCTATCCTGGCATGGTTTAGAGTGGCGCCGCTGACGACGTTGCTTTGGCTGCTTCTCTGGAGGATTATCCTCCGTTGCATCCTTTTGATCCTCGCCATTGTTTTCTCTGGGTGCGTCCACCATGTATATGTCATACGATGAGCTGGATGTCCAGCGCCCCGTGGGCGGTGGTTCTTGTTCTTCTCCAGCATCGTCGTCCATACCATAGATGTCTTCGGAGTCGAAGTCAAGCATGTCGGTTAAGTCATCGACAGTGGCTATTAAGTGGGTGGTGGGTGGGTAACGAATTCCTTCGTCATCCGCTTCCCACTCAAGTTGTACATAGTTTGGCCGAGAGTCTCCTGACAAGGAGAGAGACTTTAATGATTTTAGCACGTCACCCAAGGGCGAGTGTTGAAAGATGTCTGTGGAGCTGAATTCCAGGATCGGAGCCCCGCCAGATTCGATGGGCGTGGATACGCGCGGTTCGGAGCCTATGGCAGGAGATGAGTCCGAGGATCCGATGACACAAACCTCGTCAGAGGTGAAATCTGTGTTCGGCTCAATCGCCGTAGAGTGTGCGGCTTCCGTGGCGGGGTCCATCGTCCCGTCCTCGGATGGCACGATCTGCTCCGGATCTAAAGCCAGGGCAGCTTTGGGTGCAATCTCCAGAACACCGACCGATGGCAGATCTAGGTCATGCTCATCATGGGTGTTGGTTGCACTTGTCATGGGCTCGAATCCATCGAAGATCAAGTCTCTTCGGATGTCGGTTGTGTAGTTTAGGCTTCCAAACCTGACCTGATGGCTAGGGGCGTAGCTGTCGATCTGCTCCAGATGGCCAAACGAGTTGGCCCGCAGTGCGAAGCCGCCGAATATGAAGATCTGTCTGGGGAGGAAACCCTTACCCTAGACTGCATCATTGTAGATGATCGAAGGAGCCATCGAGCCTTATGGTGATGTCATAGTTGAACTCTCAATGAAAGCACCAATGTCGGTATCAAAACTGGCGGATCTCGGGTAGGGGGTCCCGAACTGTGCGTCTAAGGCTAATGGTAACAGGAGACAGGGAACACGATGTTTACCCAGGTTCGGGCCCTCTCTATAGAGGTAATACCCTACTTCCTGCTTGATTGATCTTAATGATATGAGTATTACAACAATTGATCTACCACGAGATTGTAGAGGCTAAACCCTAGAAGCTAGCCTATGATTATGATTTTTCTTTTCCTATGGACTAAATCGTCCGGTTTATATAGACACCAGAGGGGGCTAGGGTTACACAGAGTCGGTTATAGAGAAGGAAATATACATATGCGAATTGTGAAGCTTGCCTTCGACGCAAAGGAGAGTCCCATCCGGACACGGAATAAAGTCTTCAGTCTTGTATCTTCATAGTCCAACAGTCTGGCATAAGCATATAGTCCAGCCATCCGAGGACCCCTTAATCCAGGACTCCCTCAGTGGCCACGCCCGCTCTGGGATTCGGGGGTGGCAAGCCGCACTGTAGCCATGCCCCGTCTCGTCACTGTTATGTGGGTGCGAACTTTGAGGGTGTAAGGGTGGGCCGCCTGCTAGGAGTCGACCACTCTTGCAGCCGCCTGCTAGGAGTCAGCCCACTCTGGGGCCGCTCTTTGGGCCTTGCCGCCTTCCCACAGCCGGCTGCCTGGACCAGCCGTCCATAATAAGGCGGACCTTTATCTTCGATGCTTGAGGGGCGCAGCAGGCCCCGATGTCTTGAAACGCCATGGGGAGCGGATAGGGCTACCCGTGGTCGTTTACTCCAACACTGAAGTAATCCGTACTCCAACCACACTTCTGCTACTCCAAAAATTCTGAAAAATTAGGACAACATAGATAATTTGTATGTCCATCACCTGTAAGAAATTCAGATCAAAAGCACATACTAGTGAATTTTCAAAATTCCTGGACTGAGCAGAAAAGTTTCTGTTTTTGCACAGATTGAAGTCAACTATCGTCCACACTATCCCAAAGGCTTTACTTGGCACTTTATTGAAAGAAAAGCAATAAAACATGATTACTACAGTAGCTTAATAATGTTAACACACAAAAACAGTAGGAGTAGATGTTGGGTTGTCTCCCAACAAGCGCTTTTCTTTAAAGCCTTTTAGCTAGGCATGCAGATTTCAATGATGCTCGCAAAAAAGACAAGAATTGAAGCACAAACAGAGCATCATGAAGCATATATCAAACACATTTAAGCCTAACACACTTCCTATGTTTGGGGATTTTTTGAGCAAGCAATCCATGGGAACAAGAACCAACTAGCATAGGAAGGCAAAACAAGTACAACTTCAAAATAATCAACACACAGAGAAGAAACTTGATATTATTGAGATATGTAAGAGCATATGTTCCTCTCTCATAATAATTTTCAGAAACATCATGAATGAATTCAACAATATAACCATCACATACAACACTCTTTTCATGATGCACAATCATAGAAGATTTATTACTCTTTATGGCATACATGTCATCATAATAATCATCATAGATAGCAACTTTATTGTCATAGCCAATTGAAACCTCTTCCAAAATAGTGGGTGTGTCACTAAATAAAGTCATGACCTCTCCAAATCCAATTTAATCATTATAATCATCATAAATAGGAAGCATGCTATCATCATAATAAATTTTCTTATCGAAAGTAGAAGTAACCAAAGGATCATATTCATTACGCAAAGCATTCCCAAGCTAAGGACAAGCATTATTTCCAGCAAATAAATCTTCAAACATTTCATACTCATCAAACATAGCATCCCAAGCTTGTGGTTTTGCATATCATCACAATCATTCTTATCAATAGCTTTAATGGCACCAATAGTATAGTAAACATTATTATCATATTCTTCCAAGCAAGTGCTAAAAATATTTTCAAGATCATAAGAGACATCATTGTCTTCCCAATCATAATCATTACAACAAGTAGTAGGCATCACAAAATCATACTCAATATCATCATCCTCCATTAACATATTTGATTCACTTTCATGAGGCACAATGGTGATAGGAGCAATATTACTTGGGAGAGTTACCTTTTTACCTATACTTCTCCTTCTTTTCCTTTTCTTCTTGGGATATTTATATTTGTGCCCCTAGTTGGGTCACGCTCGATTGATTTGCCCCTTTTTTTCAATAGTTGCGGTTTTGCCCAGCTCACTTCACTCGCCTTGTGTTTTTTCCCTTCTGGCACGATTCCGACCAATCACAGTTCGCCATGTGGCGACTAATCACTGGACGGAACCGTGCCAGAAGGGCAAAAACACAAGGCGAGTGAAGTGAGCTGGGCAAAACCGCAATTATTGAAAAAATAGGGGCAAATCAGTTGAGCGTGACCCAACTAGGGGCACAAATACAATTATTCCTTTCTTCTTCACCACCTCATGTATGGGTTTAATCAATTTTTTTGAGCTTCTTGTTGAAGAGATTGATTGGACATGAAGCTCCTCCTCGTTACCTGATTCTTCATGATAAACACTAGGAGGGTATTGGGAAATATTTTCCCTTTCATTAGTACTCTCTTCATATTATTTTTGTTTTATTATCTTTAGATAGTTGGCAATATAAGGATTCTCAATGCAATTTACCGCACAAAACATATAAATTTCCTCTAGATCAAAATCAAGAAATCTCTTGAGATTAAATTTTGGAATACCCTCAGTTATACGTTTCATTTCTTCATACCCCAAAAGAAGACTAAGCTCTTTATAATGCTCAAGGATAATCAAGTTATCACAATTTTTGGATACGATTTGGCCATGAAACAATTTTCATTGGAGATTTAAATGACCACGTTCATTGCAAAGTTCACAAGGATTGTGAGAAAAATTAAATCTTCCAGCCAATCATATAGCCCCTCTTGCAACTTTTTCATTTCTAAATCTATCTTCCATTTTTGGTGTGCATTTGCACTCCCAATTCAGTCCGCAAAAATTGGCATTCTTATAGGCGACATCATTGCCATGACTAATGCAATCGTAATTAACATCATGGATATTCAAAGAATTCATACTAGCAATATTGCAATCATGCCCATCATCCAATGTTTTTATGCCATGAATTGTGTTGAATTATTTTTCTAGCAATTGAGCACAATTATCGGACTCCTTATTCTCAAGATTTACATTATAAAGATAAAGAACAACCTGAGGTAAACCAATCTCCATTATTTTTTAGTTTTCTATTATAAAACCAAACTAGTGATAAAACAAGAAACTAAAAGATTCAATTGCAAGATCTAAAGATATACCTTCATTCACTCACCTCCTTGACAACGGTGCCAGAAAAGAGCTTGATGTATACTACACAACTTGTTCTTGTAGACTCGTGTTGGGCCTCCAAGCACAGAGTTTTGTAGGACAGTAGCAAATTTCCCTCAAGTGGATGACCTAAGGTTTATCAATCCGTGGGAGGCTTAGGATGAAGATGGTCTCTCTCAAACAACCCTGCAACCAAATAGGAAAGAGTCTCTTGTGTCCCAATACAATGGAAAATTGTATAGGTGCACTAGTTCGACGAAGAGATGGTGATAAAAGTGTAATATGGATGGTAGAAATATATTTTTATAATCTAAATAAATAAAAACAGCAAGGTAGCAACCGATAAAAGTGACCACAAACGGTATTGCAATGCTTGAAAATGAGGCCTAGGGCCCTTACTTTCACTAGTGTGATCTCCCAACAATGTTGACATAGTTGAATCATATGCAAATCCCTCAAGTGCGGTCTAGAGTTCACTCCAAAATTACTTGTTGTATAGATATTGCTGCCGAGCACGAAACCACCACAAAGCTATCCTTTAGAATAACACCTTAAGATGCAAATCAACCAAAGCCCTAATGTCTCCTAGTTATTCCAATGTCACCGCAAGTATCCATGGGTTTGGTTATATGATAATCATCGCACAATTTTAGATTCATCTATTTGATTCCCAAGGAGTGCCCCAAAATATCTATCTGAGAGTCAAGATGAGAACGTGTGCCGGATGACCCACAAGTATATGGGGTCAATTGTAGTATTTTTGATAAGTAAGAGTGTCAAACCCAACGAGGAGCAGAAGGAAATGACAAGTGGTTTTCAGTAAGGTAATGTTTGCAAGTGCTAAAATTGTAAGTAGCGGAGTAGTTTGATAGCAAGATAATTTGTAACGAGCAAGTAACAATAGTAGTAACAAAAGTGAAGCAAGGTAGCCCAATCCTTTTGAGGCAAAGGACAGGCCAAAACAGTCTCTTATGATAAGCAAAGTGTTCTTGAGGGTACACGGGAATTTCATCTAGTCACTTTCATCATGTTGGCTTAATTCGTGTTCGCTACTTTGATAACTTGGTATCAGGGCCGATCCTGAGATTTGGGGAGCCCAGGGCGAAACTAAAACCCGGGGCCCTTTTATTAGCATACTAGACTTTTTTTTGCATGACAACGAAGACACTTATTAGCTTACCAAATAGTAAGTCAATAAAACATGGGTTAGTTGAGGCGGTTTTGAGAAACAATTGTGGGAAAAAACAAATATGAAATATGAAAGAAAAAAATTGAAATAGGGAGGAGGCATAGGGAGGCTGGACTAAGGACAAACTTAAGAAAGAACATTGTGTTCTTTATAAATAGTAGAGATGGTAATAAGTTAATAAAATGTTGGGACAGTTGATGTGTTTTTTCGGCAAAAACAGTCTGGAAAATAATCAAAGATGAGAGATAGATAAACAAAAGCAGGCATGAGGACATAGAAAGGTTAGACGAAGGACGAACGCAATACAAAACCTCATTCTTTTAGATAGTATATATAGAGATAGATGAAATAATAAGTATATCAAATATTTTCTTCATACATGAAATGTTACGAAGAACATTTATTGATTACCTTAGAATTTTCTTCAAACATTCCATAATGTCAACATTGAATTCTATATGGTCATCATCTCTTGATTAGCATTAGTTTGATCATCCACAACGATCTATGTGATACCATCAACTCATCTAATCATTTGCTAATCTCTTTTTTCTCACCACCAGATATAGTAGATCTGAAATTTAGAAGATAAGGACCGAGGTAGCCTATGCGTGGTGGGCATTCTGTTGCGTCCGCTAGCAGGCAGCGGGCGGCGGCCAACGCTCAGTGCTCAATGGCTTAGGCGACTTTACAAATCGCGATTAGTGGAGATAGAGACGAGGTCCGGCAATCCATACGCAAACCTAGATCCATCAGATGGATCGGTGGTACGTCTGTAATGTACGGTTAGGCTGCCAAAGCATGCGTACTTGCACAGTTCCACGAAGCCCAGTTTGCATTTTTCTTCACCTCACCCAGCAAGGCCCAGTGGCACAGATCACTAACGTACGTATACGCGGGCCAGGTAGAGGGGTGATGTCTACTAACACAACCTTCTTCTTGTAGATGTTGTTGGGCCTGCAAGTGCACAGGTTTGTAGGACAGTAGCAAATTTCCCTCAAGTGGATGACCTAAGGTTTATCAATCTGTAGGAGGCGTAGGATGAAGATGGTCTCTCTCAAACAACCCTACAACCAAATAACAAAAAGTCTCTTGTGTCCCCAACACACCCAATATAATGGTAAATTGTATAGGTGCACTAGTTCGGCGAAGAGATGGTGATACAAGTGCAAAATAGATAGTAGATATGGGTTTTTGTAATCTGAAATAATAAAAACAGCAAGGTAGCGAGCGGTAAAAGTGAGCGTAAACGGTATTGCAATGGTAGGAAACAAGGCCTAGGGTTCATACTTTCACTAGTGTAAGTTCTCTCAACAATAATAACATAGATAGAACATATGACAAGCCCTCAACATGCAACAAAGAGTCACTCCAAAGCCACTAATAGCAGAGAACAAACATAGAGATTATGGTAGGGTACGAAACCACCTCAAAGTTATTCGTTTGGATCGATTTATAAAAGATTTCGTACTAGAATAACACCTTAAGACACAAATCAACCAAAACCCTAATGTCACCTAGATACTCCATTGTCACCTCAAGTATTTGTGGGCATGATTATACGATATGCATCACACAATCTCAGATTCATCCAACCAACATAAAAGTACTTCAAAGAGTGCCCCAAAGCTACTACCGGAGAGTCAAGAACGTGTGCCAACCCCTATGCATAGGTTCCCAAGTGTCACGAAACCCGCAAGTTGGTCACCAAAACATACATCAAGTGGATCAATAGAATAACCCATTGACACCACGGTTATCCCACGCAAGACATACATCAAGTGTTCATAAAAAGACTCAATCCGATAAGATAACTTCAAAGGGGAAACTCAATGCATCACAAGAGAGTAGAGGGGGAGAAACATCATAAGATCCAACTACAATAGCAAAGCTCGGGATGCATCAAGATCGTGCCTTAGAGGGAACACGAGAGAGAACACGAGAGAGAGAGAGATCAAACACATAGCTACTGGTACATACCCTCAGCCCCGAGGGTGAACTACTCCCTCCTCGTCATGGATAGCGCCGGGATGATGAAGATGGCCACCGGTGATGGGATCCCCCTCCGACAGGGTGCCGGAATAGGGTCCTGATTGGTTTTTGGTAGCTAGAGAGGCTTGCGGTGGCGGAACTCCCGATCTATCTTCTGTTCTGGAAGTTTTAGGGTACGTAGGTATATATGGGTGCATGGGGTACGTCGGTGGACCTCCGGGTTGCTCACGAGGTAGGGGCGCGCCCAGGGGGGCACCCCCCACCCTCGTGGGCAGCCCCAGACTCCCATGGCATGCACTCCAGGCCCATCAGGTTGGTTTCCTTCCAAAATTAACTTTTCCAGTTGATTTCGTTCCGTTTTGACTCCGTCTGATATTCCTTTTCCTCGAAACACTAAAATAGGCATAAAACAGCAAATCTGGGCTGGGCCTTCGGTTAATAGGTTAGTCCCAAAAATAATATAAAAGTGGATAATAAAGCCCAATATTTCCTAAAACAGTAGATAAAGTAGCATGGAGCAATCAAAAATTATAGATACGTTGGAGACGTATCAAGCATCCCCAAGCTTAATTCCTGCTCCTCCTCGAGTAGGTAAATGATAAAAAGAGAATTTTTGATGCGGAGTGATACTTTGGCATAATTTCAATGTAAATCTTCTTAATTGTGGCATGAATATTCAGATCCGAAAGATTCAAGATAAAAGTTCATATTGACGCAAAAATAATAATACTTCAAGCATACTAATCAAAGCAATCGTGTCTTCTCAAAATAGCATGGCAAAAGAAAGTTCATCCCAACAAAATCATATAGTTAGGCTATGCTTCATTTTCTTCACACAAAGATGTTCCCAACTTCTATACCCCCAATGACAAGCCAAGAAATTGTTTCATACTTAAATATCTCAAACTTTTTCAACCTTCACGCAATACATGAGCGTGAGCCATGGATATAGCACTATGGATGGAATAGAATATGATGATGGGGATTGTGTGGAGAAGACAAAAAAAGGAGAAAGTCTCACATTGACGAGGATAATCAATGGGCTATGGAGATGCCCATCAATTGATGTCAACATGAGGAGTAGGGATTGCCATGCAACGGATGCACTAGAGCTATGAATGCTCAACAAAAGAAAACTAGTGGGTGTGCATCCAACTTGCTTGCTCACGAAGACCTAGGGCATTTGAGGAAGCCCATCATAGGAATATACAAGCCAAGTTCTATAATGAAAAATCCCCACTAGTATATGAAAGTGATAACATATGAGACTCTCTACATGAAAAACAAGGTGCTACTTTGAAGCACAATATATGAGACTCACTACATGAAGAACAAGGTGCTACTTTGAAGCACAAGTGTGGAAAAAGAGATAGTAGCATTGCCCTTTTTATTATTTTTATTTTTATTTTCTTTTTTTGGGCCTTTTTTTGGCCTTTATTCCCCCTTTTTTTTATTTGGGCAATGCTCTAATAATGATGATCATCACACTTCTATTGATTACAACATAAGGATTACAACTCGAAACTTAGAACAAGATATGACTCTATATGAATGCCTTCGGCGGTGTACCGGGATGGTGCAATGAATCAAGAGTGACATGTATGAAAAATAATGCATGGTGGCTTTGCCACAAATACGATGTCAACTACAAGATCATGCAATGGCAATATGACAAAAGTAATGTATGTCATGATGATGATGAAAGTTGCATGGCAATATATCTCGGAATGGCTATGGAAATGCCATAATAGGTAGGTATGGTGGCTGTTTTGAGGAAGATATAAGGAGGTTTATGTGTGATAGAGTGTATCGTATCACGGGGTTTGGATGCACCGGCGAAGTTTGCACCAACTCCCAAGGTGAGAAAGGGCAATGCACGGTACCGAAGAGGCTAGCAAAGACGGAAAGGTGAGAGTGCGTATAATCCATGGACTCAACATTAGTCAAAAGAACTCATATACTTATTGCAAAAATTTAGAAGTCATCAAAAATTGAGTACTACGCGCATGTTCCTAGGGGGATAGATTGGTAGGAAAAGACCATCGCTCGTCCCCGACCGCCACTCATAAGGATGCACAAGCCAGGTACACTTCATGTTTCAAATTTATTACACAACTTTAACCATACGTGCATGCTACAGGACTCGCAAACTTCAACACAAGCATTTCTCAAATTCATAATTACCCAACTAGCACGACTTTGATATTATCACCTCCATATCTCAAAACAATTATCAAGTATCAAACTTATCTTAGTATTCAACGCACTCAAAAGAAAGTTTCACATATCTTGAATACCAAGTATATTAATATTAAGCAAACTACCATGCTATTAGTGACTCTCAAAATAATCTAAGTGAAGCATGAGAGATCAATAGTTTCTTTTAAAAAGATCCACCACAGTGCTCTAAAAGATATAGGTGAAGCACTAGAGCAAAAATTATCACGCTCAAAAGATATAAGTGAAGCACTATCAGCAAAACTATCAAGCTCAAAAGATATAAGTGAAGCACAAAGAGTATTCTAGCAAATACCAATTTGTGTATGGCTCTCTCTCATTAAAGAATTTCAGATCTTGATACTTTATTCAAACAGCAAGCAAAGCTAAATAAAACTACAATGCAAGGATATCACAACTCATGTGAAGAAGCAAAAACTTAGGCTCAACCGATACTAACCGATAGTTGTTGAAGAAGAAAGGTGGGATGCCTACCGGGGCATCCCCAAGCTTAGATGCTTGAGACTTCTTGAAATATTATCTTGGGGTGCCTTGGGCATCCCCAAGCTTGAACTTTTGTGTCTCCTTAATTCCTCTCATATCATGGTTTCTCTTTTTATCAAAAGCTTCATTCACAACAAACTCAACAAGAACTCGTGAGATAGGTTAGTATAAACCAATGCAAAACCTTATCATTTTCTACTGTAACAAATCACTAAAATTATTATTCAACATTTCATACTAAATTCCTATGTATATTTAATACCCCTATCCTCAAATAGAATCATTAAACAAGCAAACATATGCAAACAACGCAAACATAACAGCAATCTGCCAAAACAGTACAGTCTGTAAAGAATGCAAGAGTATCAATACTTCCCTGACTCCAAAAATTATGAACTAAAATTCCCACTGTAATAAATTTATTAGATCTCAGTATGCAAAAATATTCAACGTTATACCATGCTCTGACTTTTCTAGGGAACTTTTGCAACAGTGGTAAACTTTCTGTTTTCAAACAGCAACATGCAAACTAGCAAAATAAGCATGGCAAAGGCTATCCTTGACTTTTTTATTGAAACTAAAGAGGCAAAACATTATTCTAACTAACAGCAAGCAAAAACTAACAAAATAAAATTGATGCTCCAAGCAAAACACATATCATGTGGTGAATAAAAATATAGCTCCAAGTAAAGTTACCAATGAACGAAGACGAAAGAGGGGATGCCTTCTGGGGCATCCCCAAGCTTAGGCTCTTGGTTGTCCTTGAATATTACCTTGGGGTGCCTTGGGCATCCCCAAGCTTAGGCTCTTGCCACTCCTTATCTATAGTCCATCGAATCTTTACCCAAAACTTGAAAACTTCAACCACACAAAACTCAACACAAAACTCGTAAGCTCCGTTAGTATAAGAAAATAAAACCACCACTTAGGTACTGTAATGAACTCATTCTAAATTCATATTGGTGTAATATCTACTGTACTTCAACTTATCTATGGTTCATACCCTCCGATACTACTCATAGATTCATCAAAATAAGCAAACAACACATAGAAAACAGAATCTGTCAAAAACAGAACAGTCTGTAGTAATATGTATAAAACGTATACTTATGGAACCCCAAAAATTATGAAATAAATTGCTGGACCTGAGAAATTTTTCTATTAATATCTGAAAAAAGAATCAACCTAAAATCACTCTCCAGTAAAAAATGGCAGCTAATCTCGTGAGCGCTAAAGTTTCTGTTTTTCACAGCAAGATCATATAAACTTCACCCAAGTCTTCCCAAAGGTTCTACTTGGCACTTTATTGAAACAAAATCTATAAAACATGATTAATACAGTAGCATAATCATGTGGACACACAAAAACTGTAAGGATAAATATTGGGTTGTCTCCCAACAAGCGCTTTTCTTTAATGCCTTTTTAGCTAAGCATGATGATGACAATGATGCTCATATAAAAGATAAGAATTGAAACATAACGGGAGCATCATGAAGCATATGACTAGCACATTTAAGTCTAACCCACTTCCTATGCATAGGGATTTTGTGAGTAAACAACTTATGGGAACAATAATCAACTAGCATAGGATGGCACAACAAGCATAGCTTCAAAACTTTAAGCACACAGAGAGGAAACTTGATATTATTGCAATTCCTACAAGCATATGTTCCTCCCTCATAAAAAAATTCAGTAGCATCATGAATGAATTCAACAATATAACCAGCACCTAAAGCATTATTTTCATGATCTACAAGCATAGAACTTTTAATACTTTCCACATAAGCAAACTTCTTCTTTATAGCATATGTATCATCACAATAATCATCATAAATAGGAGGCATGCTTTCATCATAGTAAATTTGCTCATCAAAGCTTGCGGGACAAAAAATATCATCTCCATCAAACATAGCTTCCCCAAGCTTGTGGCTTTGCATATCAGTAGCATCATGGATATTCAAGGAATTCATACTAATAAAATTGCAATCATGCTCATCATTCAAAGATTTAGTGCCAAACATTCTATAGATTTCTTCTTCTAGCACTTGAGCACAATTATCCTTTCCATCATACTCACGAAAGATATTAAAAAGGTGAAGCGTATGAGACAAACTCAACTCCATTTTTTTGTAGTTTTCTTTGATAAACTAAACTAGTGATAAAACAAGAAACAAAAAGATTCAATTGCAAGATCTAAAGATATACCTTCACTTACCTAGCCTCCCCGGCAACGGCGCCAGAAAAGAGCTTGATGTCTACTACACAACCTTCTTCTTGTAGACGTTGTTGGGCCTGCAAGTGCACAGGTTTGTAGGACAGTAGCAAATTTCCCTCAAGTGGATGACCTAAGTTTTATCAATCCGTAGGAGGCGTAGGATGAAGATGGTCTCTCTCAAACAACCCTACAACCAAATAACAAAAAGTCTCTTGTGTCCCCAACACACCCAATACAATGGTAAATTGTATAGGTGCACTAGTTCGGCAAAGAGATGGTGATACAAGTGCAAAATAGATAGTAGATATGGGTTTTTGTAATCTGAAATAATAAAAACAGCAAGGTAGCGAGCGGTAAAAGTGAGCGTAAACGGTATTGCAATGGTAGGAAACAAGGCCTAGGGTTCATACTTTCACTAGTGTAAGTTCTCTCAACAATAATAACATAGATAGAACATATGACAAGCCCTCAACATGCAACAAAGAATCACCCCAAATCCACTAATAGAAGAGAATAAACATAGAGATTATGGTAGGGTACGAAACCACCTCAAAGTTATTCGTTCGGATCGATCTATAAAAGAGTTCGTACTAGAATAACACCTTAAAACACAAATCAACCAAAACCCTAATGTCACCTAGATACTCCATTTGTCACCTCAAGTATCCGTGGGCATGATTATACGATATGCATCACACAATCTCAGATTCATCCAACCAACATAAAAGTACTTCAAAGAGTGCCCCAAAGCTACTACCGGAGAGTCAAGAACGTGTGCCAACCCCTATGCATAGGTTCCCAAGTGTCATGAAACCCGCAAGTTGATCACCAAAACATACATCAAGTGGATCAATAGAATAACCCATTGTCACCACAGTTATCCCACGCAAGACATACATCAAGTGTTCATAAAAAGACTCAATCCGATAAGATAACTTCAAAGGGGAAACTCAATTCATCACAAGAGAGTAGAGGGGGAGAAACGTCATAAGATCCAACTACAATAGCAAAGCTCGGGATACATCAAGATCATGCCTTAGAGGGAACACGAGAGAGAACACGAGAGAGAGAGATCAAACACATAGCTACTAGTACATACCCTCAGCCCCGAGGGTGAACTACTCCCTCCTTGTCATGGATATCGCCGGGATGATGAAGATGGCCACCGGTGATGGGATCCCCCTCCGACAGGGTGCTGGAACAGGGTCCCAATTGGTTTTTGGTGGCTACAGAGGCTTGCGGCGGCGGAACTCCCGATCTATCTTCTGTTCTGGAAGTTTTAGGGTACGTAGGTATATATGGGTGCAGGGGGTACGTCGGTGGACCTCCGGGTTGCTCACGAGGTAGGGGGCGCACCCAGGGGGGCGCCCCCCACCCTCGTGGGCAGCCCGGGACTCCCCTGGCGTGCACTCCCAGCCCATCAAGTTGGTTTCCTTCCAAAATTAACTTCTCCAGTTGATTTCGTTCCGTTTTGACTCCGTCTGATATTCCTTTTCCTCGAAACACTGAAATAGGCATAAAACAGCAAATGTGGGCTGGGCCTCCGGTTAATAGGTTAGTCCCAAAAATAATATAATAGTGGATAATAAAGCCCAATATTGCCTAAAATAGTAGATAAAGTAGCATGGAGCAATCAAAAATTATAGATACATTGCAGACGTATCAAGGGGGGCCAAGATATTGGGGGCCCGGGGCGGCCCCCTGCCCCCCATCAGAGTCGGCCCTGTTTGGTATGTGGGTGGATCGGTGCTTAGGTGTTGTTCTTACTTGAACAAACCTCCTACTTATGATTAACCCTCTCGCAAGCATCCGCAACTACGAGAAAAGTATTAAGAAAATTCCAACCATAACATTAAACTTTTGGATCCAATCGGTCCCTTACGGAATAGCGCATAAACTGGGGTTTAAGCTTCTGCCACTCTCGCAACCCACCATCTAATAACTACTCCACAATGCATTCCCTTAGGCCCAAATATGGTGAAGTGTCATGTAGTCGACGTTCACATGACACCACTAAGAGAATGACAACACACAAATCATCAAAATATCGAACACATATCAAATTCACATGATTACTTTCAACATGATTTCTCTCGTGACCTCAAGAACGAAAGTAACTACTCATAAATGATAATCATGTTCAAGATTAGAGGGGTATTAAATATTCCCTCTATTCCCTTATACAAAAAGATGGGCATCAGAGGTGGGCCGAGGAGGGCAGCACCCACCAGCCCAGGCGCGCCCAGGTTGGTTGTGCCCCCCTGGTGGGCCCCCTCTGGTACTTATTTGCTCCAATAATTCTTAAATATTCCATACAAAATCCTCATGAAGTTTCAGCTCATTTAGAATTGTGCAGAATAGGTAGCTTGATGTAGCTTTTTCAGGTCCAGATTTCCAGGTGCCAGAATTCTCCCCCTTTGTGCATACCTTGCATATTATGAGAGAAAAGGCATTAGAATTACTCCACAAAGCATTATTATACAATAAAACATCATAAATAACAGTAGGAAAACATGATGCAAAATGGATGTATCAACTCCCCCAAGCTTAGACCTCGCTTGTCCTCAAGCGAAAACCAAAATTGAAAAAACATGTCCACATGCTTAGAGAGAGAGGTGTCGATAAAAACAAAATTATGGACATAACAACATCATGTAACTTATTATAATAACAACAAACTTTAACATAAAACTTTTATCATAGAACCTTTATCATAGGCTTCTCATGAACAAGTGATAATTCATCACATCATTGAAGTATAAAGCATAAACTCTATTGGAAACCAACAAACTATGTTCTCAGTCAACTTTGCAACTACAATTTGTCATCTTTTCGGGAATGGTCACGTATCGGAGCCTTTAGGCAAGTCCACATACTCAACCATCATTTAGTCTTCTATAATTGCTAACACTCACCGCATACACATGGGAAAAACGTTTCAATTGGACACATAGAAAGACATGGGCTTATAGTTTCGCCCCCCAACGCACTCACCTCAAGGGTGATGTGAACAATAATAACTCATGCTATCCATATTCAACTGGATATATGTGCCTAGACCTTTCCTCACCACATGATGCTTGCCAAAAGAGAAAAATAAAAGGAATAGAGAGAAAAACTTTGACTCTTGCATGAAAGTAAATACATGAAAGTAAAAGATAGGCCCTTCGCAGAGGGAAGCAGAGGTTTCCATGCGCTTTTTGTTTGTATGCTCAATACCTTAGTGCAAGAGAACGTCACGTTATATTTCCCTTGTGATGGCAACCTTTATTATGCAGTCTGTCGCTTTTATCCTTCACCATTGCAAGTTCGCACAACGCCTAATTTTCCCTTACACTAATTGATCTCACACTTTTAGAAGCAATTTTTATTTCCCTTTTTGCACCGATGACATCTTACTTGAAGGATCTTACTCAATCCATAGGTAGGTATGGTGGACTCTCAAACAAGATTTGGGTTTAAGGGTTTTGGATGCACAAGTAGTATCTCTACTTGGTGTGGAGTTTTTGGCTAGCAAAGATAGGGGCAAGCATGACATGTTGAAGGATCTATGACAATATAACTTCTATGTGAATATGAAAAAACATAAATCATTAAGTTGTCTTCCTTGTCCAACGTCAACAATTTTGGCATATAATATTTTGATGGGCATAAAGATTTCCAGGAAGTATATTTATATGTGAATCTTCTCTTCCCTTATTAATTCTTTCATGATTTGCATCATTGACCAATGTTATGTTTGCCAATCTACAATAAAATTTTCTACTTATATTTTTCCTTGTGTAATGTCATCACTTACCATAAGATTAGCATATGCTCTTTTTCTTTTATTTCCTTTCTTTTTATTGCAATAAGAAAGAAAAGAAGGCAACACTCAAAATAAATTTATTATATATCTCACACATGATTACAAAGATTAATCACTAAGCAAACTCTTGAAAAGAAAGGATCGAACTAAACTTTTATTCATCTAATAGCAAAGGACTCTGATAAAATCTGAACGTTCTGATTTTAAGCATTTCACCCCGAATGTTTTTACATGGCAACTTTAGTTGAGGCGAGGTGGCAACTTTAGTTGTTAAGACATGGCAACTTTGTCCTAGTTTGTTTTTTTGTCAGAAAATTGCAATGTTTGCCAACCTCACATTCACTAAAGTTGCCACAAAAACGTTCGGGTTGCCATGCTTAAAATCCAAATGTTTGGGATTTATCATTGTCGATAGCAAAAGATAACGATGGATCGAACTAAGAAAGTAAAGGCAAAAGATAGTGGAGATGATACGATACCGGGGCACCTCCCCCAAGCTTGGCGAAAGCCAAGGGGAGTGCCCATACCCGATACTCAGTTTTGTTTTGGTGGTGAAGAAGGTGGTGGTGATGAAGTAGAAGGTTTCTTGTCCTCGGGTTTCCATGGCAGAGGCTCACCATCATAAGAGGAGGAGGGAGTCGCCTGGATCCTGCAACTGGCAGCCAAACTCATACCTTTAAACCTTGCCTCATATTCAAAGACTTGGCTTTGAAGGTCGTGAATCTGGCTATGGAGGAAGTTCATTTGCTCATTGAGGGAGAAGACGATGTCCTTTATGGACTTGCCATCCACCTTGAGATCATGGGCGTAGTCTGCGATCATGAGGTGATTGGCATTGAGTCCATGTTCCACCATCCCCTTGCACTTGATGATGTCCTGCTCCATAGCTTCAAGCCTGGCCTCCACGGATCCAGTCCCCTTGGGTCCTTGCACATCGCGGATGTGCAGCACCCCATCGCGCATATGTTAGCTTGAGGGTGCTGCATCACCTCCCGCAGATATGGGTTGATGACATTGTCAAAGAACTTGTCCTTGGAGGAGCTTGAAGCGGCCATGATGGGTTGGGTCTGACAGAAAACAACAAGAAAAAAAACAAGAGATTTCTCCGCGATACAGAGGTCAACAGGTTTGGGAGGTATATAAAGATTTTTTTATCTTGGGGAACAAGCAGAACGGAAGAAAAACAGAGTCCAAAAAGTACCTGAGGTGGGCACAACCCACCTGGGCGCACCTGGCATGATAGGCGCGCCCTGGTGTATCGTGCCCACCAGGGTCACATTCCTGGAAGTTTCTTATTTTCCTAATTCTTTAAATATTCCAAAACTTACGAAAAATATTTTTGCAGATTTTTCGGAGCCCGTTTACTTACCGTATCATGTACCTCCATTTTTTTCATGATTCTGGAGTGTTCCAGAAGGTTTCCTTTATGTGTTCTTCTGGTGTCAAAGTTTGGATAATATTGCTTTCAACATTAATGGGTGTACCTGAGATATAGTGTTTTATTCGTTGCCCATTGACATTATTTATTTTGATAGCTCCGGACCGATAGACCACCTCGATGACATAGGGTCCTTCCCATTTGGTGAGGAGTTTTCCTGCAAAGAATCTAAAACGAGAGTTGTACAAAAGAACATATTCTCCAACTTTGAACTCACGCTTTTGGATTCTTTTGCCATGCAATCTTTTAACTTTTTCTTTGAATAACTTTGCATTTTCATAAGCTTGGGTTCTCCATTCATCTAATGAGCTAATATCAAATAACCTCTTTTCACCAACAAGTTTGAAATCATAATTGAGTTCTTTAATTGCCCAATATGCTTTATGTTCTAACTTAAGAGGCAAATGACAAGCTTTTCCATAAACCATTTTATATGGAGACATACCCATAGGATTTTTATAAGCTGTTCTATAAGCCCAAAGTGCATCATCTAATTTCTTAGACCAATTCTTCCAGGACCTATTGATAGTCTTTTGTAAGATTAGTTATATTTATCTATTGCTAAGTTCAACTTGACCACTAGAGTGAGGATGATAAGGTGATGCAATTCTATGGTTAACATCATACTTAGCAAGCATTTTATGGAAAGCACCTTGAATAACGTGTGAACCACCATCAATCATTAAATATCTAGGGACTCCAAACCTTGAGAAAGTAACTTCCTTAAGCATTTTAATAGAGGTGTTGTGATCAACACTACTGGTTGGAATAGCTTCTACCCACTTAGTAACATAATCAACAACAACCAAAATATGTGTATACCCATTAGAGGAAGGAAAAGGTCCCATGAAATAAAATACCCAAACATCAAATGGTTCAACAACAAGTGAATAATTCATAGGCATTTCTTGACGCTTACTGATATTACCTATTCTTTGGCATTCATCACAAGATGAGACAAACTTACATGCATCTTTGAAGGGAGTAGGCCAAAAAAAACCAGATTGCAATATATGAGCGGTTATGTCTCCCACATGATGTCCTCCATAAGCTTCACAATGACATTTCCGTAGGATTTGTTCCTGTTCATGCTCAGGTACACAACGCCTAATAATACCATATACTCCTTATTTATAAAGATGTGGGTCATACCAAAAGTAATGTCTTAAATCATAGAAGAATTTTTTATTTTGTTGGTATGTGAAACTAGGTGGTATGTATTTAGCAACAATATAATTAGCATAGTTAGCATACCAAGGTGTACTATTATAAACATTTATTACAGCTAATTGTTCATCAAGAAAGCTATCATTAATAGGTTGTGGGTCACAAGAATATTTTCAAGCCTAGAAAAGTTATCAACTATCGGGGTTCTCTGCTCCTTTCCTATCAGTGATATGCAAATCAAATTCTTGTAGCATAAGAACCCACCTAATGAGTCTAGGTTTAGCATATTTCTTTTCCATAAGATATTTTATATCAGCATGATCGGTGTGAACAGTCACTTTAGAATCAACAATGTAAGATATGAATTTATCACAAGCAAACACCACTGCTAAGAATTCTTTTTCAGTAGTAGCATAGTTTTGTTGAGCACTGTCTAGAGTTTTACTGGCATAATGAATAACATTCAGTTTTTTATCAACTCTTTGTCCTAGAACAGCACCAATAACATAATCACTAGCATCACACATAATCTCAAAAGGCAAGTTTCAATCAGGTGGTTGAACAATAGATGCAGTAATTAAGGCTTTCTTTAGTGTTTCAAAGGCTTCCAAACAATCATCATCAAACACAAAGGGAATATCCTTTTGCAAAAGATCCGTAAGAGGTCTAGAAATTTTAGAAAAGTATTCGATTAACCTCCTATAGAAACCAGCATGACCAAGGAAACTACGAATACCTTTGATATCTTTAGAACATGGCATTTTCTCAATTGCATCAACCTTGGCTTTGTCCACCTCAATGCCTCTTTCAGAAATTTTATGGCCCAAGACAATACCTTTGTTAACCATAAAGTGGCACTTCTCCCAATTCAAGACAAGATTTGTTTGTTTGCATCTCTGCAAAACTCGATCAAGATTGCTTAAACAATCATCAAAAGACTTCCATAAATGGAAAAGTCATCCATGAAAACCTCAACAATCTTTTCACAAAAATGAGAGAATATAGCAGTCATACATCTTTGAAAGGTAGTAGGTGCATTACATAAACCGAAAGGCATGAGTCTATAAGCATAAGTTCCAAAAGGATAAGTAAAAGTGGTCTTTTCTTGATCAGGTTGTGAAACATGTATTTGTGAAAAACCAGAATACCTATCAAGGAAGCAAAAAATGTGTGTGCTTAGATAATCTTTCTAACATTTGATCAATAAAAGGCAGAGGGTAATGATCTTTTCTAGTTGCTTTGTTTAATTTTCTATAATCAGTTACCATCCTATAGCATGTGACAATTCTTTGTGGAATGAGATCATTCTTATCATTAGTAACAACAGTAATACCTCCCTTCTTAGGGACACAATGAACATGACTTACCCATCTACTATCAGCTATAGGATAGATTATACATGCTTCCAGAAGTTTCAATATTTCCGTTCTTACCACTTCTTTCATCTTCGGATTTAACTGACGTTGGTGATCAACAACGGGTTTAGCATGAGGTTCAATATTAATCTTGTGCTCACATAGAGTGGGACAAATGCCCTTAAGATCATCAAGAGTATATCCAATAGCAGCTCTGTGCTTCCTTAGAACTTTCAATAGTCTTTCCTCTTCATGTTCTGAAAGGTTAGCACTAATAATAACAGGATATATCTTTTTCTCATCAAGATAAGCATATTTCAAAGTGTCTGGCAATTGCTTTAATTCAAACACAGGATCACCTTTAGGTACATGAGGACCTCCTAGAGTTTCAATAGGCGAATTGTGTTTAAGAAGAGGTTGTTGTTCGAAAAAGATTCTATCTATTTCATTTCTTTCACGCATATGCAAATCATTTTCATGGTCTAGCAAATATTGTTCCAAAGGATCAGTAGGAGGTACAACAATAGAAGCAGGACCAATAAGTTCATCCTTACTAGGAAAATCTTTCTTATGAGGTTGTCTACTAAACTTGGAAAAAATAAATTCATGAGATTCATCACCAAAGCTAACATCGACAGTTTGTTTCTCACAATCTATTTTGGCATTGACAGTGTTCAAGAAAGGTCTGCCAAAAATAATGGGACAAAAGTCATCTTGTGGGAAGCTAAGAACAAGAAAATCAGTAGGGTATTTTATTTTCCCACACAAGACTTCAACATCTCTAAGAATCCCAATTGGTGATATAGTATCTCTGTTAGCAAGTTTAATAGTGACATCTATGCCTTCTATTTCAGCAAGTGCTATCTCATTCTTAATTTCTTTATACAAGGAAAAAGGAATAGCACTCACACTAGCACCTAGGTCACATAACCCATGATAAAAATGATCTCCTATCTTAACTGAGACAACATGCATGCCAACAACTGGTCTATGTTTATCCTTTTTATCTGGTTTGGCAATTCTACAAGCTTGATCACAGAAGTAAATAACATGCCCATCAATATTATCGACTAAGAGATCTTTAACCATAGCAGTGCTAGGTTCAACTCTGATTTGTTTAGATGGTTTGGGTGTTCTATCATAACTTTTGTTAACCACAGTTGAAGCTTCAGCATGTTCCTTCATCCTAACAGGGAAAGGTGGTTTTTCAATATAAGCAGTGGGAACAACTAGATCAACATTGTAAATGGTAGTTTCTTCTTTAGCTTTTACTGGTTCTTTAACTTCTTCTTTAATAGGTGGGTGATATTTAAACCATTTCTCCTTAGGGAGATCAACGTGAGTAGCAAGAGATTCACAAAAGGAAGCTACTATCTCAGAGTCAAGTCCATATTTAGTGCTAAACTTTTGAAAAGCATCGGTATTCATAAAAGATTAACACAATCAAACTGAGGTTCAATACCTAACTCTTCCTTCATCGAGTTCCCAATCTTCAGAGTTGCGTTTAATTCTTTCTAAAAGATCCCACCGGAATTCAATAGTCTTCTTCATAAAAGAACCAGTACAAGTAGTATCGAGCATGGATTGATTGTTATGAGAAAGCCGAGCATAAAAATTCTGAATAATAATTTCTCTTGAGAGCTCATGATTGGGCCATGAATATAACATTGACTTAAGCCTCCCTCAAACTAGAGTGATACTTTCTCCATCACGAGGCCAAAAATTATATATATAATTCCGATCACGATGAACTAGATGCATAGGATATATTTTTTGATGAAATTCCAGTTTCAACCGATTCCAGTTCCAAGATCCAATATCATCGCATAAACTATACCATGTCAATGCTTTTACCTTCAAAGATAAAGGGAAAACCTTCTTATTAGCTTCATATCCGGGCAAACCTGCAAGCTTAAACAATCCATAAATTTCATCTACATATATCAAGTGCATATCAGGATGTTTGGTTCCATCTCCTGCATAAGGATTAGCTAGCAATTGTTCTAACACACCCGAAGGAATTTCATACTAAATATTTTCAATAGGTGCAGTAGGTTGAATGGAAACTAATTGTGGTTCCGTTCAAGGTGAAGATACCCCGAACAAACCCCTCAAAGGATTGTTTTCCATAGTATCAAGTGACAATAAATTTTAGCACGTAGTAATAATGTTTCCTTACCAATTTCCACTGACAAAAAGTGCTTCACTCCCCGGCAACGGCGCCAGAAAATAGCCTTGATGACCCACAAGTATATGGGGTAAATTGTAGCCTTTTTGATAAGTAAGAGTGTCAAACCCAACGAGGAGTAGAAGGAAATGACAAGTGGTTTTCAGCAAGGTAATGTCTGCAAGTGCTAAAATTGTAAGTAGCGGAGTAGTTTGATAGCAAGATAATTTGTAACGAGTAAGTAAAGATAGTAGTAACAAAAGTGCAGCAAGGTAGCCCAATCCTTTTGAGGCAAAGGACAGGCCAAAACGGTCTCTTATGAAAAGCAAAGTGTTCTTGAGGGTACACCGGAATTTCGTCTAGTCACTTTCATCATGTTGGCTTAATTCGTGTTCGCTACTTTGATAATTTGGTATGTGGGTGGACCAGTGCTTAGGTGTTGTTCTTACTTGAACAAACCTCCTACTTATGATTAACCCTCTCGCAAGTATCTGCAACTACAAGAAAAGTATTAAGAATAAATTCTAACCATAGCATTAAACTTTCGGATCCAATCGGTCCCTTACGGAATAGCGCATAAACTTGGGTTTAAGCTTCTGCCACTCTCGCAACCCACCATATAATAACTACTCCACAATGCATTCCCTTAGGCCCAAATATGGTGAAGTGTCATGTGGTCGACGTTCATATGACACCACTAAGAGAATGACAACATACATATCATCAAAATATCGAACACATATCAAGTTCACATGATTACTTGCAACATGATTTCTCCCGTGACCTCAAGAACGAAAGTATCTACTCACAAATGATAATCATGCTCAATATTAGAGGGGTATTAAATAGCATAATGTAGCTGAACAATAATCTTCCACCAAATAAATCATATAGTAATCAACTACAAGATGTAACCAACATTACTAGTCACCCACAAGCACCAATATATAGTTCTGGTACAAAGATTGAACATAAGAGATGAACTAGGGTTTGAGAGGAGTTGGTGCTGTTGAATATGTTGATGAAGATAGACCTCCCCAAGATGGGAGAGTTGTTGGTGATGATGATGACGATGATTTCCCCCTTTGGGAGGGAAGTTCCCCCGGCGGAATCACTCCGCCGGAGGGCAAAAGTGCTCCTGCCCAAGTTCCGCCTCGAGGCGGCAGCACTTTGTCCCGAAAGTCCTCTCCCTATTTTTTTTTCTAGGTCAAAATGACTTATATACCAGAAGATGGGCACCAAAGGTGGGCCGACGAGGGCAACACCCACCAGCGGTACTTATTTTATCCAATAATTCTTAAATATTCCATAAAAAAATCCTCGGGAAGTTTGAACTCATTTGGAGTTGTGCAAAATAGGTAGCTTAACGTAGCTTTTTTAGGTCCAGATTTCTAGCTGCCAGAATTCTCCCCCTCTATGCATACCTTGCATATTATGAGAGAAAAGGCATTTGAATTACTCCAAAAAGCATTATTATACGATAAAACAACATAAATAATAGTAGGAAAACATGATGCAAAATGGACGTATCAGTGCCAACCCCTATGCATAGGCCCTAAAGTCACGGAAACCGCAAGTTGATCACAATAATATACATCAAGTAACTCAATTAGATATCCTAATGTCACTACAGATATCCTCATGCAAAACATATATTAAGTGCTCTCAAATCCTTAAAGACTCAATCCAATAAGAAAACTTCAAAGGGAAAACTCAATTCATCAAGAAGATAGAGAGGGGAAAAACTCCATATGGTTCATCTATGTCAACAAAGCCCGCGTTACATCAAGATCATTCCATCTCAAGAACATGAGAGAGAGAGAGAGATACAACACATAGCTACTGGTACATACCCTCAACCCCGAGGGAGTACTACTCCCTCCTCATCATGGTGGCTGCCGGGATGATGAAGATGGCCACCGGTGATGATTCCCCCCTCCGATGGAGTGCCGGAGAAGGGCTCTAGATTGGATCTCGTGGTTCTGGAACTGGCGGCGGCTGGAACAAAATTTCGTCAATTCCCCTAGGGTTTTTGGAATATTTGGGCATTTATAGAGCGAAGAGGCGGTGCGGGAGGCCACCGAGGTGGGCACAATCCACCTGGGCGCACCTGGGCCCCCAGGCGCGCCCTGGAGGGTTGTGTCCCCCTCGGGGCACCCCTCAAGTGCTTATCTGGCCCACTGGATGTCTTCTGGTCCAGAAATATCTCCAAAAAGTTTTCCAGCATTTGGACTCCGTTTGATATTGATTTTCTATGATGTAAAATACAAGCAAAAAATAGCAACTGGCACTGGGCACTATGTCAATAGGTTAGTCCCAAAAAATGATATAAAGTTTCTATAAAATGATTGTAAAACATCCAAGAATGATAATATAACAGCATGGAACAATCGAAAATTATAGATACGTTGGAGACGTATCATTGTGACACTTATATCAAAAGGCTTCAGCCTGATAAGCTCGAACCCAAATCGGAGAAGTGAGTCTTCATAGGACACCCTAAGGAAACAATTGGGTACACCTTCTACCACAAATCCGAAGGCAAGATCTTTGTGGCCAAAAATGGAACATTTCTAGAGAAGGAGTTTCTCTCGAAAGAAGTGAGTGGGAGGAAAGTAGAAATTGCTGAGGTAATTGTACCTTCTCTCGAATTGGAAAGTAGCTCATCACTGAAAATCGTTCTAGTGATGCCTACACCAACTAGAGAGGAAGCTAATGATGATGATCATGAAACTTCATATCAAGTTACTACTGAGCCTCATAGGTCAACCAGAGCACGATCTGCACCAGAGTGGTACGGCAATCCTGTTCTGGAAGTCATGTTACTAGACATGGCGAATCTACAAACTATGAAGAAGCTATGATGAGCCCAGATCCCGATAAATGGCTTGAGTCCATGAAATCTGAGATAGGATCCATGTATGAGAAGAAAGTATGGAATTTGGTGGACTTGCCCGATGATCGGCAAGCCATAGAGAATAAATGGATCTTCAAGAAGAAGATCAATGCTGATGGTAATGTTACTATCTACAAAGCTTGACTTGTCACAAAAGGTTTTCCACAAGTTCAAGGAATTGACTACGATGAGACTTTCTCACCCTTAGTGATGCTTAAGTCTGTCCGAATCATGTTAGCAGTTGCCGCATTTTATGATATGAAATCTGGCAGTTCCTTAATGGATTTGTTAAAGAAGAGTTGTATATGATGCAACCAAAAGGTTTTGTCGATCCTAAAAGTACTAACAAAGTGTGCAAGCTCCAGTGGTCCATCTATGGACTAGTGCAAGCATCTCGGAGTTGGAATATACGCTTTGATGAGGTGATCAAAGCATATGGTTTTATACGGACTTTCGGAGAAGCCTGCATTTAGAAGAAAGTGAGTGAGCTCTATAGCATTTCTAATATTATATGTGGATGACATATTGTTGATTGGAAATGATGTAGAATTTCTGGATAGCATAAAAGGATACTTGAATAAGAGTTTTTTAATGAAAGACCTTGGTGAAGCTGCTTATATATTGGGCATCAAGATCTATAGAGATAGATCAAGACGCTTAATAGGACTTTCACAAAGCACATACCTTGATAAAGTTTTGAAGAAGTTCAAAATTGATCGGTCAAAGAAAGGGTTCTTGCCTGTGTTACAAGGTGTGAAATTGAGTTAGACTCAATGCCCGACCACTGCAGAAGATAGAGAGAAAATGAAAGTCATTCCCTATGCCTCAGACATAGGTTCTATCATGTATGTTATGTTGTGTACCAGACCTGATGTGTGCCTTGCCATAAGTCTGGCAGGGAGGTACCAAAGTAATCCAGGAGTGGATCACTGGACAGTGGTCAAGAACATCCTGAAGTACCTGAAAAGGACCAATGATATGTTTCTCATTTATGGAGGTGACAAAGAGCTCATCGTAAATGGTTACGTCGATGCTAGTTTTGACACGGATCCAGATGACTCCAAGTCACAAACCGAATACGTATTTATTTTGAATGGTGGAGCTGTCAGTTGGTGTAGTTCCAAGCAGAGCGTTGTGGCGGGATCTATGTGTGAAGCGGAGTACATAGCTACTTCGGAAGCACCAAATGAAGGAGTCTGCATGAAGGAGTTCATATCCGATCTATGTCTATTGCCTAGTGCATTGGGTCCAATGGAAATCTTTTATGACAATACTGGACCAATAGCCTTAGCGAAGGAATCCGGTTTTCACAAAAGAACCAAACACATCAAGAGACGCTTCAACTCCATCTGTGATCAAGTCAAGGAGGGACACATAGAGATTTGCAAAATACATACGAATCTGAATGTAGCAGACCCATTGACTAAGCCTCTTCCACGAGCAAACGATGATCATCACCAAGACTCAATGGGTGTTAGAATCATTACAATGTAATCAAAATTATGGACTCTAGTGCAAGTGGGAGACTAAAGGAAATATGCCCTAGATGCAATAATAAGGTTGTTGTTTTATATTTCCTTATTCATGATAAATGTTTATTATTCATGCTAGAATTGTCGGAAACCTAAATACTTGTGTGAATACATAGACAAATACTGTGTCCCTAGTGAGCCTCTACTTGACTAGCTCGTTGATCAAAGATGGTTATGGTTTCCTAACCATGGACATGAGTTGTCATTTGATAACCGGATCACATCATTAGCAGAATGATGTGATGGACAAGACCCATCCGTTAGCTTAGCATATTGATCGTTCAGTTTTATTGCTATGGCTTTCTTCATGTCAAATTCATATTCCTTTGACTGTGAGATTATGCAACTCCCGGATACCAGAGGAATGCCTTGTGTGCTATCAGACATCACAACGTAACTGGGTGATTATAAAGATGCTCGATAGGTATCTCCGAAGGTGTTTGTTGAGTTGGCATAGATCGAGATTAGGATTTGTCACTCAGAGTTTCAAAGAGGTATCTCTGGGCCCACTCGGTAATGCACATCATAAGAAGCCTTGCAAGCAAAGTGAGTAATGAGTTAGTTATAGGATGATGTATTACGGAACGAGTAAAGAGACTTGTCGGCAATGAGTTTGGACTAGGTATGAAGATATCGATGATCGAATCTCGGGCAAGTAACATACCGATGGACAAAGGAAATAACGTATGTTGTCATAATGGTTCGACCGATAAAGATCTTCCTAGAATATGTAGGAGCCAATATGAGCATACAGGTTCCTCTATTGCTTATTGACTGGAAAGGTGTCTCGGTCATCTCTACATAGTTCTCGAACCCGTAGGGTCCGCACGCTTAACGTTCGATGATGATATTGTATTATATGAGTCATGTGATTTGGTGACTGAATGTTGTTCAGAGTCCCGGATGAGATCATGGACATGACAAGGAGTCTCGAAATGATTGAGAGGTAAAGATTGATATATAGGATGACAGTGTTCGGACACCGGAAGTGTTCCGGAGTGTATCGGGTATTTCTCGGAGTACCGGGGGGTTACCGGAACCCACGGGGAAAAGATATGGACCATAAGAGGGGAGCACACCAGCCCACAAGGGGCGGTGTGCACCCCCGTGGAAGGAGGCCGAGGAAGGGAAAGAAGGGGTTCTCCCCCCTTTCCTTTTCTCCTTCCTCTTCCCTTTTCCCCCTCTGACAAATATGGAAGGGGGGAGGCCGAATTGGGGAGGACCCCAAGTAGGATTCCTCCTACTTGGGGAGCACCCTTGCTGCTCCCCTCCCCCTCCCACCTATATTACTACAAAAAAATACACTTCCATGATGATACATGTTTGTCACAGTAGGTCACGTTTTCTGTCATGCATGTACATCCATGACGATTTTATGACAGAATCAAGATAATCATACATGTGCTGTTGTAGAAGTGTTCCATGACATTACCAAAATTATAATCACGGAAGTGTCCACTTCCATGACGATAAATCGTGTGTCACAGAAGTGCTTTCGTCAAGGGTGACCGACACGTGGCATCCACCATAATGGAACGCCGTTAAGCTATCGGGTCCAGTTTTGGATCCGATAACCTGTTAACAGCCCCGACCAATGGGGATTTTCCATGTGTAAAATCATCATTGGCTGGAGGAAACACATGTCGGCTCACCATCGGGACAGATGTCATCCACTCATTGGACAGAAGGCGCCTATGATACGTCTACATGTAGCACGACCCAACAGAGGCCCATTCCTGTGAAAAGGCCGGCCCGTTTGACTTCGTCAAAAGGTGGCAGGCCGGCCCACTGAAAGCATGTTAACGACCTGTTCACATATAGCCCATTTATAGCCTTCTAACCCAGGGACCGCTATGACCTATCCGAATTAGGCCGAGTAGCATCATATGGGCCGTCCAATATGATTCCAGCCCGTTTTAACTTCCGGCCCATGTATGGCCCATGACGTCTTTCGGCCCATATGAGGCCCTTTGTAACTCTTGACCCATTAATGGCCCGTGGTGAAACTGGCCCGTAATGAACAATGTATCACTTTATACCCATTAATAGCCCATTATTCCATTGGGCTGTTTCCAACCCATGTTATCTTTCGGCCTTCTCAGTGCCCATTTATTCTTGGGCTCATTTCTAGCATTAGGTTACTTACGGCCCGTTACTGCCATGTTCTGCTTGTGGGCCAAATTCATCCCTTTGTTACAGTCGGCCCGTTTGTGGCCCATTAATACGTTGGGTCGTTTTTATAGCGTCATCAAATACAGCCTATTAACGATGGCCCGTTATGATCGGCCCATGAACGAACGATTCCAACTCTAGCCCGTTTACGACCATAATGCGGTCTGTTATTGGACCATGTTTGGCCAATCGATCATACGGCCCATATAAGGTGCATTGATGATACGGACCATAGAAGGCCCATTGTGTCTACGGCCCGTAGAAGGCCCATTGTTTCTACGGCCGGTAGGAGGCCCAGTGTCACTATAGTAAATATGTAGCCCATGATTATTGTGGCCTAGTTTAAAAATAGGTTATTGCGGCCACTAGCAAACCACGGAAAAAGAACTGCACTGACCACAAGAAAACAAATAAACAAGACAATAAGGAAATAAATAAGCAAGCAACTTAGCTAGGCTATCATGGCTATTACACATATTACATCCACTGGGCATCAAAGTTCGCCACCAGTGCAAATATAGGGAACAAAGCAGCATATCATATACACTGGTTGTCAAAGTTGGCGACCAGTGCAAATAAACGCCGCAAAACAAATCTAGAACTGAAACCACTTCAGAAGATCTCAAGAAACAATATCATGGGTACCCATAATGCTGGCAAGATGCTTAGCAAGCTTATTAACTTTCTCTTGTTTGGCGCTTAAATCCTCCAGTGCTTGCTATTACACTAGGAAGTATGCATCTGAATTCTGCAGGGACTTTCTCAGTCCTTTAGCTTCCTGTCGCAGCACATCTGATCGATGTCTTTCAACTTGAAGTTGAGACTCAAGAAGACGAACTGATTCAGGCAGCGAGTTCGAAGAGCTTGTTCCAGTAGTAGTGGCCAGTAACTCGAACACTACATCAAGACAGGACTTTTGGGTTCTCTCACTGTCGTCAAGATAGTTTTTATTAGCTTTCTTGGAGACCAACAGGGATGTCTCACTATCTTGAACCTTATATGCATTACTTCCTTTACCATTGCATAACGGGGTACTGTTCTCCAATATTTTGTCCGCATTCTAAAAGAGAAACAAGCAAACACATCACAAGTTTACCATGTTGTATATGAAACTCATTTTGGTAAATGAATTCAATAGTAAAGTGCACAGGATAACAGCATGAAACAAACATATATCTATGTACCATGGTCACTTTATGGTCTATATCATTCTAGTTTTTGTTGCCAAATCAAGATAGAGACACAGTTAATAATATTTGTTCAAGACAAAGTAGAATAGACAGAACATAAGTGTGGGAAACTATAGAGCAATAACAACACTTGTAATGTGCATGACATGAGAACATAACTGTTTATTCAATTGAAACTGAAATCAACATAGAGCAGGTTACAACAACAAACCAGTTAAAGAAACAGGTTTAAAACATACCTATTGCGCCATTGGAGTTTCAATTCCATCCTTCAAATTTGAAAATAGTCAGTATGAGTAAATATAGTAATGCAAGAGCACAGGAGTATGAACCATAGCTACAGAACCTGACCCGAGAACAAATCTTCTTCTCCTTTAAACATTGAGTTGGGATTCGGAGTGGTGGTCCTCATGCTTTGGGCACTGAAGTTCCCTTACTAACTGCTCGTGTTTGGGTGCTCTGTGGTGGAGACGGTGTTGTGTCAACTGGAACTGGGTTACTATCTGCCGGGGTTGAGGTTAGAAGGGGTGTAGCTGGTTCTTTGTCCAACTGGGTAGGGGTACAATCTGCGAGAGTCTGGGCTATGTGTGGTGGATCTGGTCCTTGGGCAAGTACAACTGTGGTTCTATCTGCATCAACTGGCAGCACTATCTTTTCTGAAGACCGTGTTGTTACTCCCTTAGATACTGCCATCACCCTCTCCAATTCAAATGGCTGATAAACAAGAAAAGTAATTGAAAGTATAGACATTGTATGATAGACAGGTGCAATGGATAGTGGAGAATAAAAGAGGGCATGAAATAATTCACATTTATGTTGTCTAACCAAACATGATAGCATGAAACAATTTCACATATATGATGGCTAACTAAACAGGATAGCATGACACAATTTCACATTATGATGGCTAACTAAAAAAGATGGAAAGACATAGTTTAAAATATGATGAATATGTAGATAGGATGACATGATATAACTATATAATGTGTTTATTAAATAGGTTGGCATGCCATAATTCACATACATTCACGGATAGAATGCCATAATTCAAAATATGATGACTGTAAACACTAAGCAGGATGAGATGATATAACTATATGATGTCTTTATTAAATGGGTTGCCATGCCATAATTCAGATAGATTATATGTATGTACTATGTAAACATGATGGCATGGTATAATTCAAATATATGATTCATATAGTAAGCAAGTATGTAGATGGCAATCCATATATAATGTAAAAACTAAGCAATGTAAGACAACATGCATGACATGGGTAATATAACCCTGCCAAGTTTGAGCATAGACCTCAAGGGGGAAATAGGACTGGTCATCAGTCTCTGAATCCTCCTCTGAGGAGCTCTCTATAACCAACAAGATGTCTGCTTCAGCAGGTAGCATTGTCTGCTCTGAATACCTTGTTTTCACTCCAGATACTTCCATCACCACTTCAAATGGCTGATGCACAGGAAGAGTAGTTGAATATACAAACGTTGTCGACAAATGGAACACATAATACAAAAAAATGATAGCATGGTATAACTCACATACATGATGATTGGCTAAACAGCATGGCATTGCATAATTCACATATATAATGTCTTTGCAACAAGATAGCATTGCATAATTCACATATATAATGTCTTGCAACAAGATGGCAATGCATAATTCACATATATGGTAATTAGACACTGAACAGGTGGCATTCACATAAAGCATATCTAAACTAATCAAATGACATAGCAATGCAAGACACCATACGCACGATATGAGCAACATAACCCTGCCAAGTTAGAGCATACACCTCGGGGGGATAGGACTGGTCATCTGTCTCTGAATTGTCCTCTGAGGAGCTATCCGTAACCAGCGAGATATGCGCTTCGTCAGATAGCATAGTCTGCTCTGAAGACCTTGTTTTCACTCCCGAATTTTCCATCACCGTGTCAAATGGCTGATGCACATGAAGAGCAGTTGAATGTACTAACATTGTTGACAAATGTAATACGTAACGAAAAAAAGGATGGACTGATATAATTTACATATAAGATGACTGGCTAAGCATGATGGCATTGCAAAATTCACATATATGATGCCTGGCTAAACAAGATGGCGTTGCATAAGTCACATAAACGATGAATAAACTAAACAGATGGCATTCGCATAAAGGATGTCTAAACTAAGCAGATGACATATTTGATGTATAAAGTAAGCAATGCAAGGCACCATATGCATGATATAACCAACATCAGCATGCCAAGTTAGAGCGAAGACCTCAGGGGGTAAATAGGAGTGGTCTTCTCCTTCTGAATCCCCCTCAGAACATATATCTCCCTCTCGATTACAACCCCAAATGGGTGGAGGGGGCTGCCTTTGCGCCTACCATGGAGCAACGTCTGCATGAAATTTTATTGCCACGCAAGGCTCGTCTCTTTTGCTCTACATGTTTAGTTCCATTGTTTACAATAACTGTCATGCATAGGAATAAAACATAGTGAGATTATGTAAGGAGTGCATGCAGAAATCCAGAGTGATGGTAGCAACCTATGGATAGACCCAAAACTAATAATAGTAGGCAGATAATGGCTTCAGTTAAAAAATACAGATAATGGCTTCTTTACTGTTTGTTTCCCACCCAACATGAAACTCATAGTAGACACCGGAGATTAACCAGATAGTAGATAAATACTATTGATTGCGGCCCTGATATGTACCCCACAACCATTTAAAAACTCAAGTTTGACCATTAGTTTGGAGCTGACTCAGAGTCTAATCGGTGAACATGACGATAAAGTAGCATGTAATATTAAGCGATGCATAACGTAAGCAGACACGAAAGAGTGCGACCTCTCTTGCGGACCCGTGTAGTCCTCGAGGTCATCTGCTCGGTTGATGATGGTAATGCAGTTTTCATGGCTGCCGGCGGCGGGGAAGAAGATCTGAGGCGGCGAAAGACAGTCTGGAGGTCGGATCCCTGCTGTGCTGGACCCTTTTGTCGTTGGAGCAGCTGAGTTGGGGTGGACGACGGCGTAGCAGGAGCGGGACGAACCATGCAAGGTTTTCTTTGACAACTATCTATAAGAGAAGTAATTCTGTAAGGGGTCGTTTGAATTGGAGGATTCCAACAATGCAGGGATAGGAAATAGACAGGAATAGGATAGGAATGCACGTGCAAAACAGAGAATTTAAAAACACAGGATTTCTGCCAATCTGGGTGTTTGATTCACAAGAATTGGAAGATCACAGGATGCAAAGAAGAATGGTGAGATTAAGTCAAACCACAAGAAAATGTACGGTTATAATGCTATTATGTTACTATCTCTTAGTCTTGTGCTTCATGAATAGGAATTTGAAAAGCAGGGCAAGTGAAAATTAAAATTCCTACGATTTTTCTTTCAAGGAGACACTAAAGGAACAAATCCTACAGTTTTCCTTTGCTCCATTCCTTTGAACCAAATTCATGAATAGTAGTACCATAGGAAACTTTCCAATTCCTATATTTTTCATTCACTTTTCCTTTCAAGCACTGGCGATTCTAGTAGGCAGGCTTGAGCAAGGAAAAGCCTACACTAAAAAAATGTTTTTGTGCTACTTATATTACTTTGGACCCAGGCCAGTGCCCTACCCGCTCAACTCCCAGGGCCATCGACAAATGCACAGCTCAAACGCGCAGAGATAAATAATGATGGCGTTCAAGAGAGTCCATCACGGATAGCTAAGTTGCCTGGTACCTCACTGCTTGTCATATAGTAGGATAACACAATCGTATTTACCGTTAGTACGTGTGCTCAGTGGACAATATATATAACATCTAGAGTAAAAAAGAGATGCAACGAGTGTACAACCTCTTTGGTGAAGCCATGTCGATCTTAGTGTGATTGGGTTGGCCGGTGAGGATGCTCCGGCTGACTTGGCTGTCGGAGAAGGGGAAGAAGATCTTAGGAGTCTGGAGATGGAGCCCGAGGTACTGCTCCACTATGGAGGGTTTCATCGTTGGAGCAACTCCGGTGAGTTGTACGACGCCGAGGCTGAAGCAGGACAAGAGAGACAACATTAACCTGAGTGGAATTCTAATAGCATCACCAATAGATGACGTAAAATACATAAACACAAAGTGCTAGATGTAAAATACATCAGCCGCTCATCTCTGAACTTAACTGTCGAAACTGAATTTAACTGTCGAAACTGAACTTAACCATCAAAACTGAATTTTGCCATCGAAACTGAATTTTACCGTCGAAACTGAATGCACTAGAGGTGAGACTACACGTCAGTTGACTGACTTTTTCATCTCTGGTCAGTCGATTTTGCAGCCATTGGATACGAAATCAAGGGCATGTAGTTCATCTTCAACCTCCACCCCTTGAGCCGCCAGCCCCCACCGGCCAAACAGTCTCCCCTCACCGCCTGTGGCCGGCGGTGCGCCACCCCGCCCGCCCCGAATACACTCCCCGCCATCGGTCCACCGCCTCCCCGGCCATCCCTCTAGGGCCCCCCGTGCCAAGCTTTTTCTCTGGCAATCCCCACGCCACCGCCGGCGACTACCACTCCCACCCTGAACCCAAAGATAGATAGTGGGGTACCTCTCTGGCGAGCCCCCG
>NC_041381.1:545256214-545290897 GCF_002162155.2 Triticum dicoccoides | reverse complement strand
AAAAGTCGATTCAGTCGACTGAAGTGTAGCTAAATCGGAGCAGCATCGCAAGCAAGAGCAAGAGCGAGAGCAGCAGTGCGAGCAAGAGCAATAGCAAGAGCAGACCAGGCAGGAGACCGAGAGCAAGAGCAGACCAGGCAGGGGACCGAGAGAAAGAGCAGAGCAGCAGCGCGAGCGAGAGCTAAAGCAGCAGCAACTCCTACTGATGTGGACGTCACTGAGGGAGTCCCGGATAAGGGGGTATCCGGACAGCCAGACTATATTCATCGTACAGACTATAGAAGCGTCAAGATACAAGACTCAAGACTTCAACTCGTATCCGGATGGGACTCTCCTTTGCGTGGAAGACAAGCTTGGGGATCCGGATATTATGTTTCCTTCCTTGTAACCGACTCCATGTAAACCCTAGCTCTCTGGTGTCTATATAAACCGGAGAGGATGGTCCTTAGAAGGCCCATCACATTTACAATCATACCATCATAGGCTAGCTCTTAGGGTTTAGCCTCTACGATCTCATGGTAGATCTACTCTTGTATTCCACATATCTTCAATATTAATCAAGCAGGAAGTAGGGTTTTACCTCCATCGAGAGGGCCCGAACCTGGGTAAACATTGTGTCCCTTGCTTCCTGTTACCATTAGCCTAAGACGCACAGATCGGGACCCCCTACCCGAGATCCGCCGGTTTTGACACCGACATTGGTGCTTTCATTGAGAGCTCCTCTGTGTCACTGCTGCAAAGGCTCGATGGCTCATCTCATTGTCAAGCACGACATCACCTGTGGGGGAGCGCTGGCTGTAGGCCAGACTCTCCGACTTGGCGGCTTCGTTATGACCGCCCCATCGGCTGTCACGCTGACGATGGCCTCTCGGGTCATCACACATAACCTTCGCATTGATTCGGAGCTTGCTGAACAGATGGATCCGATGGAGCTCTCCACTCTTAACGAGCTCTTGGATCGCATCGCCGCTTTGGGAGTCGCTACGAACTACGACCGGATTGGGCTTAAACCCGACTAGAGGGACATTAGATCCCCGTCGGCCACCCATGAGATAGCAGTAGTGGAGGAACCACACGTGGGTTGCTCCTCAACTTTGAGGACGAATTATGTCCGGATCACCGAACTCAGTGAGCCGAACACCCACCCAAAGGAATACGTGACCCAGGTCCCGGACTTAGAATCGGGCGCTAGGCCAAAGGGATTAGGTAATACTCCAGATCCCGAACTGTCAGGCTTGACACTTCCCGTGCCCCCGGGCGTCAGATCGGATCAAAACAGCCAACAACGCCCGCTCGGACTTAATCCGTCTCTCTTGTGTCTGGCAGGAACACCAGGAGACGGTACATCGTTACTGGGCCAGATTCCTCCTTGCTCTTAATAAGGTCAAGGACTGCCACAAGGAGGACGTAGTCTCTATTTTCTGCAGGAACTGCATGAACAAAGGACTCCTTAATGCTATAAGTCGTCGTGACATAGTGCACTTTACAGACTTAGCAACCATAGTACAAAAGTACTGTGCGATGGAATGTGCCTGGAAAACCCAAACAGAATTTTGGGATAGTACGGCTTGTTGGGGAACGTTGCAGAAAATAAAAAAATTCCTACGGTTTCACCAAGATCCATCTATGAGTTCATCTAAGCAATGAGTGATAGGAGTGCATCTACATACCTTTGTAGATCGCTAGCGGAAGCATTCAAGAGAACGGGGATGATGGAGTCGTACTCGCCCTGATCCAAATCACCGATGACCAAGTGCCAAACGGACAGCACCTCCGCGTTCAACACACGTACGGAGCGGATGACGTCTCCTCCTTCTTTATCCAGCAAGGGGAAGGAGAGGTTGATGAAGATCCAGCAGCACGACGGCGTGGTGGTGGATGCAGCAGAGTTCCGGCAGGGCTTCGCCAAGCAACTACGAGAGGAGGAGGTGTAGCAAGGGGAGAGGGAGGCGCCAAAACTTCAGGTGCGGCTTCCCTCCCTCCCCCCCCCCCTCCTTTATATAGGCTCCCAGGGGGCGCGGCCCTAGAGATGGGATCTCTAGGGTGGCGGCGGCCAAGGGGGGTGGAGTGCCCCCCAAGGCAAGTGGAGGCGCCCCCTCCCCTAGGGTTCCCAACCCTAGGCGCAGAGGGGGGGCGCACCAGCCCACTAGGGGCTGGTTCCCCTTCCACTTCAGCCCATGGGGCCCTTCGGGATAGGTGGCCCCACCCGGTGGACCCCCGGGACCCTTCCGGTGGTCCCGGTAGAATACCGGTGACCCCCGAAACTTTCCCGGTGGCCGAAACTACACTTCATATATATAATTCTTTACCTCCGGACCATTCCGAAACTCCTCGTGACATCCGGGATCTCATCCGGGACTCCGAACAACTTTCGGTTTGCTGCATACTCATATTCATACAACCCTAGTTTCACCGAACCTTAAGTGTGTAGACCCTACGGGTTCGGGAGACACGTAGACATGACCGAGACGGCTCTCCGGTCAATAACCAACAGCGGGATCTGGATACCCATGTTGGCTCCCACATGCTCCTCGATGATCTCATCGGATGAACCATGATGTCGAGGATTCAATCAACCCCGTACACAATTCCCTTTGTCAAACGGTACGTTACTTGCCCGAGACTCGATCGTCGGTATCCCAATACCTCGTTCAGTCTTGTTACCGACAAGTCACTTTACTCGTACCGTAATGCATGATCCCGTGACCAGACACTTGGTCACTTTGAGCTCATTATGATGATGCATTACCGAGTGGGCCCAGAGATACCTCTTCGTCATACGGAGTGACAAATCCCAGTCTCGATCCGTGTCAACCCAACAGACACTTTCGGAGATACCTGTAGTGCACCTTTATAGTCACCCAGTTACGTTGTGACGTTTGGTACACCCAAAGCACTCCTACGGTATCCGGGAGTTGCACGATCTCATGGTCTAAGGAAAAGATACTTGACATTGGAAAAGCTCTAGCAAAACGAACTACATGATCTTGTGCTATGCTTAGGATTGGGTCTTGTCCATCACATCATTCTCCTAATGATGTGATCCCGTTATCAACGACATCTAATGTCCATAGTCAGGAAACCATGACTATCTGTTGATCAACAAGCTAGTCAACTAGAGGCTTACTAGGGACATATTATGGTCTATGTATTCACACGTGTATTACGATTTCCGGATAATACAATTATAGCATGAATAAAGACAATTATCATGAACAAGGAAATACAATAATAATCCTTTTATTATTGCCTCTAGGGCATATTTCCAACAGTCTCCCACTTGCACTAGAGACAATAATCTAGTTACATTGTGATGAATCAAACACCCATAGTGTTCTGGTGTTGATCATGTTTTGCTCGCGAAAGAGGTTTAGTCAACGGATCTGCGACATTTAGATCCGTATGTACTTTGCAAATATCTATGTCTCCATCTTGAACATTTTCACGGATGGAGTTGAAACGACGCTTGATGTGCCTAGTCTTCTTCTGAAACCTGGGCTCTTTGGCAAGGGCGATAGCTCCAGTGTCGTCACAAAAGAGTTTGATCGGCCCCGACGCATTGGGTATGACTCCTAGGTCGGTGATGAACTCCTTCACCCAAATTGCCTCATGCGCTGCCTCGAGGCTGCCATGTACTCCGCTTCACATGTAGATCCTGCCACGACACTCTGCTTGCAGCTGCACCAGCTTACTGCTCCACCATTCAACATATACACGTATCCGGTTTGTGACTTAGAGTCATCCAGATCTATGTCGAAGCTAGCGTCGACGTAACCCTTTACGACGAGCTCTTCGTCACCTCCATAAACGAGAAACATGTCCTTTATCCTTTTCAGGTACTTCAGGATATTCTTGACCGCTGTCCAGTGTTCCTTGCCGGGATTACTTTGGTACCTTCCTACCAAACTTACGGCAAGGTTTACATCAGGTCTGGTACACAGCATGGCATACATAATAGATCCTATGGCTGAAGCATAGGGGATGACACTCATCTCTTCTTTATCTTTTGCCGTGGTCGGGCATTGAGCCGAGCTCAATCTCACACCTTGCAATACAGGCAAGAACCCTTTCTTGGACTGATCCATTTTGAACTTCTTCAAAATCTTATCAAGGTATGTGCTTTGTGAAAGACCTATGAGGCGTCTCGATCTATCCCTATAGATCTAGATGCCTAATATGTAAGCAGCTTCTCCAAGGTCCTTCATTGAAAAACACTTGTTCAAGTAGGCCTTAATGTTGTCCAAAAGTTCTACATCATTTCCCATCAAGAGTATGTCATCTACATATAATATGAGAAATGCTACAGAGCTCCCACTCACTTTCTTGTAAACACAGGCTTCTCCATAAGTCTGCATAAACCCAAATGCTTTGATCATCTCATCAAAGCGAATGTTCCAACTCCGAGATGCTTGCACCAGCCCATAAATGGATCACTGGAGCTTGCATACTTTGTTAGCGTTCTTAGGATCGACAAAACCCTCCGGCTGCATCATATACAGTTCTTCCTTAAGATGTCCGTTAAGGAATGCTGTTTTGACGTCCATCTGCCATATCTCATAATCATAGTATGCGGCAATTGCTAACATGATTCGGACGGACTTCAGCTTAGCTACGGGAGAGAAAGTCTCATCGTAGTCAACCCCTTGAACTTGCCGATAACCCTTAGCGACAAGTCGAGCTTTATAGATGGTAACATTACCATCCGCGTCCGTCTTCTTCTTAAAGATCCATTTGTTTTCTATCGCTCGCCGATCATCGGGCAAGTCTGTCAAAGTCCATACTTTGTTTTCATACATGGATTCTATCTCGGATTGCATGGTTTCAAGCCATTTGTTGGAATCTGGGCCCACCATCGCTTCTTCATAGTTCGAAGGTTCACCGTTGTCTAACAACATGATTTCCAGGACAGGGTTGCCATACCACTCTGGTGTGGAACGTGTCCTTGTGGACCTACGAAGTCCAGTAGCAACTTAATCCGAAGTACCTTGATCATCATCATTAATTTCCTCTCCAGTTGGTGTAGGCACCACAGGAACATTTTCCTGAGCTGCACTACTTTCTGGTTCAAGAGGTAGTACTTCATCGAGTTCTACTTTCCTCCCACTTACTTCTTTCGAGAGAAACTTTTTTTCCAGAAAGGATCCGTTCTTGGCAACAAAGATCTTGCCCTCGGATCTTAAGTAGAAGGTATACCCAATGGTTTCCTTAGGGTATCCTATGAAGACGCATTTTTCCGACTTGGGTTCGAGCATTTCAGGTTGAAGTTTCTTGACATAAGCATCGCATCCCCAAACTTTTAGAAACGACAGCTTAGGTTTCTTCCCAAACCATAATTCATACGGTGTCATCTCAACAGATTTAGACGGAGCCCTATTTAAAGTGAATGTAGCTGTCTCTAGAGTGTATCCCCAAAATGATAGCGGTAAATCGGTAAGAGACATCATAGATCGCACCATATCCAATAGAGTGCGATTACGACGTTCGGACACACCGTTACGCTGAGGTGTTCCAGGCAGTGTGAGTTGTGAAACAATTCCACATTTCCTTAAGTGTGTACCAAATTCGTGACTTAAATATTCTCCTCCACGATCTGATCGTAGGAACTTTATCTTTCGGTCACGTTGATTCTCTACCTCATTCTGAAATTCCTTGAACTTTTCAAAGGTCTCAGACTTGTGTTTCATCAAGTAGACATACCCATACCTACTCAAGTCATCAGTGAGAGTGAGAACATAACGATATCCTCCGCGAGCCTCAACGCTCATTGTACCGCATACATCGGTATGTATGATTTCCAATAAGTTGGTTGCTCGCTCCATTGTTCCGGAGAACGGAGTCTTGGTCATTTTGCCCATGAGGCATGGTTCGCATGTGTCAAATGATTCATAATCGAGAGACTCTAAAAGTCCATCAGCATGGAGCTTCTTCATGCGCTTGACACCAATGTGACCAAGGCGGCAGTGCCACAAGTATGTGGAACTATCGTTATCAACTTTACATCTTTTGGTATTCACACTATGAATATGTGTAATAATACGTTCGAGATTCATTAAAAATAAACCATTGACCATCGGGGCATGACCATAAAACATATCTCTCATATAAATAGAACAACCATTATTCTCGGATTTAAATGAGTAGCCAGCTCGTATCAAACGAGATCCAGATACAATGTTCATGCTCAAACTTGGCACTAAATAACAATTATTAAGGTTTAAAACTAATCCCGTGGGTAAATGTAGAGGCAGCGTGCCGACGGCGATCACATCAATTTGGAACCATTCCCGACGCGCATCGTCACCTCTTCCTTCGCCAGTCTCCGCTTATTCCGCAGCTCCTGCTTTGGTGTTGCCGGCCTTCTTGTCCGCTAAGTATTTGGGGCAGTTCCGCTTCCAGTGACCCTTCCCTTTGCAATAAAAGCACTCAGTCTCAGGCTTGGGTCCATTCTTTGACTTCTTCCCCGCAACTGGCTTACCGGGCGCGGCAACATCCTTGTCGTCCTTCTTGAAGTTCTTCTTGCCCTTGCCCTTCTTGAACTTGGTGGTTTTATTGACCATCAACACTTGATATTCTTTCTTGATTTCTACATCTGCCGACTTCAGCACTAAAAATACTTCAGGAATAGTTTTCACCATCCCCTGCATATTGTAGTTCATCACAAAGCTCTTGTAGCTCAGTGGGAGCGACTGAAGGATTCTGTCAATGACCGCCTCGTCCGGGAGGTTAATGTCCAGCTGGGACAGGCGGTTGTGCAACCCAGACATTTTGAGTATGTGCTCACTGACAGAACTATTTTCCTCCATCTTACAACTATAGAACATATCGGAGACTTCATATCTCTCGACCCGGGCATGAGCTTGGAAAACCAATTTCAGCTCCTCGAACATCTCATATGCTCTGTGTTGCTCAAAACGCTTTTGGAGCCCCGGTTCTAAGCTGTAAAGCATGCCACACTGAACGAGGGAGTAATCATCAGCACGTGACTGCCAAGCGTTCATAACGTCTTGGTTCTCTGGGATGGGTGCTTCACCTAGCGGTCCTTCTAGGACATATGCTTTCTTGGCAGCTATGAAGATGATCCTCAGGTTCCGGACCCAGACCGTATAGTTGATGCCATCATCTTTCAGCTTGGTTTTATCTAGGAACGTGTTGAAGTTCATGTTGACATGAGCGTTGGCCATTTGATCTACAAGACATATTTGCAAAGGTTTTAGACTAAGTTCATGATAATTAAGTTCATCTAATCAAATTATTTAATGAACTCCCACTCAGATTAGACATCCCTCTAGTCATCTAAGTGTTACACGATCCGAGTCGACTAGGCCGTGTCCGATCATCATGTGAGACGGACTAGTCATCATCGGTGAACATCTCCATGTTGATCGTATCTTCCATACGACTCATGTTCGACCTTTCGGTCTCTGTGTTCCGAGGCCATGTCTGTACATGCTAGGCTCGTCAAGTTAACCCTAAGTGTTTTGCATGTGTAAAACTGTCTTACATCCGTTGTATGTGAACGTAAGAATTTATCACACCCGATCATCACGTGGTGCTTCGAAACGACAAACTTTAGCAACGGCGCACAGTTAGGGGAGAACACTTTCTTGAAATTGTTATAAGGGATCATCTTATTTACTACCGTCGTTCTAAGTAAACAAGATGCATAAACATAATAAACATCACATGCAATTATATAATAGTGACATGATATGGCCAATATCATATAGCTCCTTTGATCTCCATCTTCGGGGCTCCATGATCATCTTCGTCACCGGCATGACACCATGATCTCCATCATCATGATCTCCATCATCGTGTCTTCATGAAGTTGTCACGCCAACGACTACTTCTACTTCTATGGCTAACGCGTTTAGCAATAAAGTAAAGTAATTTACATGGCGTTCTTCAATGACACGCAGGTCATACAAAAAATAAAGACAACTCCTATGGCTCCTGCCGGTTGTCATACTCATCGACATGCAAGTCGTGATTCCTATTACAAGAACATGATCTCATACATCACAATATCATTCATCATTCATCACAACTTCTGGCCATATCACATCACAAGACAATTGCTGCAAAAACAAGTTAGACGTCCTATAATTGTTGTTGCATCTTTTACGTGGCTGCAATTGGGTTCTAGCAAGAACGTTTTCTTACCTACGAATAACCACAACGTGATTTTGTCAACTTCTATTTACCCTTCATAAGGACCCTTTTCATCAAATCCGCTCCAACTAAAGTGGGAGAGACAGACACCCGCTAGCCACCTTATGCAACTAGTGCATGTCAGTCAGTGGAACCTGTCTCACGTAAGCGTACGTGTAAGGTCGGTCCGGGCCGCTTCATCCCACAATACCGCTGAAGCAAAATAAGACTAGTAGCGGCAAGCAAGTTGACAAGATCTACGCCCACAATAGATTTGTGTTCTACTCGTGCAATAGAGAACTACGCATAGACCTAGCTCATGATGCCACTGTTGGGGAACGTTGTAGAAAATAAAAATTTTCCTACGGTTTCACCAAGATCCATCTATGAGTTCATCTAAGCAACGAGTGATAGGAGTGCATCTACATACCTTTGTATATCGCGAGCGGAAGCGTTCAAGAGAACGAGGATGATGGAGTCGTACTCGCCGTGATCCAAATCACCGATGACCAAGTGCCGAACGGACAGCACCTCCGTGTTCAATACACGTACGGAGCGGATGAATTCTCCTCCTTCTTGATCCAGCAAGGGGAAGGAGAGGTTGATGAAGATCCAGCAGCACGACGGCGTGGTGGTGGATGCAGTAGAGTTCCGGCAGGGCTTCGCCAAGCAACTACGGGAGGAGGAGGTGTAGCAAGGGGAGAGGGAGGCGCCAAAACTTCAGGTGCGGCTGCCCTCCCTCCCCCCCCCCCTCCTTTATATAGGCTCCCAGGGGGGCGCCGGCCCTAGAGATGGGATCTCTAGGGGGCGGCCAAGGGGGGTGGAGTGCCCCCCAAGGCAAGTGGAGGCGCCCCCTCCCCTAGGGTTCCCAACCCTAGGCGCAGAGGGGGGGCCAGGGGGGCGCACCAGCCCACCAGGGGCTGGTTCCCCTCCCACTTTAGCCCATGGGGCCCTCCGGGATAGGTGGCCCCAGCCAGTGGACCCCCGGGACCCTTCCGGTGGTCCCGGTAGAATACCGGTGACCCCCGAAACTTTCCCGGTGGCCGAAACTGCACTTCCTATATATAATTCTTTACCTACAGACCATTCCGGAACTCCTGGTGACATCCGGGATCTCATCCGGGACTCCGAACAACTTTCGGTTTGCTGCATACTCATATTCATACAACCCTAGCATCACCGAACCTTAAGTGTGTAGACCCTACAGGTTCGGGAGACACGTAGACATGACCGAGACGGCTCTCCGGTCAATAACCAACAGCGGGATCTGGATACCCATGTTGGCTCCCACATGCTCCTCGATGATCTCATCGGATGAACCATGATGTCGAGGATTCTATCAACCCCGTACACAATTCCCTTTGTCAAACGGTACGTTACTTGCCCGAGACTCGATCGTCGGTATCCCAATACCTCATTCAGTCTCGTTACCGGCAAGTCACTTTACTCGTACCGTAATGCATGATCCTGTGACCAGACACTTGGTCACTTTGAGCTCATTATGATGATGCATTACCGAGTGGGCCCAGAGATACCTCTTCGTCATACGGAGTGACAAATCCCAGTCCCGATCTGTGTCAACCCAACAGACACTTTCGGAGATACCTGTAGTGCACCTTTATAGTCACCCAGTTACGTTGTGACGTTTGGTACACCCAAAGCACTCCTACGGTATCAGGGAGTTACACGGTCTCATGGTCTAAGGAAAAGATACTTGACATTGGAAAAGCTCTAGCAAAACGAACTACACGATCTTGTGCCATGCTTAGGATTGGGTCTTGTCCATCACATCATTCTCCTAATGATGTGATCCCGTTATCAACGACATCTAATGTCCATAGTCAGGAAACCATGACTATCTGTTGATCAACAAGCTAGTCAACTAGAGGCTTACTAGGGACATATTATGTTCTATGTATTCACACGTGTATTACGATTTCCGGATAATACAATTATAGCATGAATAAAGACAATTATCATGAACAAGGAAATACAATAATAATCCTTTTATTATTGCCTCTAGGGCATATTTCCAACACGGCCCTCACTGGAACCTTTGTCCGAACTAAACGGCCGAACTCTCGTAAGTCGACCAACTCAATTCCCAAAAAACCAAAACCCGCCCCAGGGCATGGAACCGTAAGGAATGGCTTAACGGGCCGTGTAAGCTTCACAGCACGCCGGATGCAACGCCGACCCATAGCCTTAGAGCATGTTGGATACGCCGGCAGGTAGCTAAGACTGGCGAGGATCTCCTCGAGAGCCATAAAGCAGAACCACATCCCGCCAAGGAACATAATACGGTGCTGACAGTCTTCGAGACCTTCGCCTCAAACAATAGGCGCAAGCGAGCGCATCGAAGCTCAACTAAAATTTGCCATGTGGCAAAAGTAAATCCGTGGAACGACACTGCTATAACCTTCAATGCCAGTGACGAACCCCAATTCCAGTCCGTCCGGGCGCCGGCCGCTCTGGTCCTCAGCCCAATAGTGGATGGCTTTCGGCTCACTAAAGTACTCATGGACGGCGGAAGCGGATTAAACCTAATCTATGAAGGAACACTCAAGAAGATGGAGATTGACAAAAGCCGCATTGAACAAAGTGGCACGACCTTCATGGGAATAATCCCTAGTCGGGAGGCACGGTATGCGGGAAAAATCACACTCGATGTGGTATTCGGTACCCCAGAGAATTACAGGTCCGAACAAATCACCTTCCAAGTGGCTCCTTTCAACGGTGGATACCACGCCCTTCTAGGGCGGGACGTATTTGCGAGCTTTCAAGCCATACCCCATTACGGGTACATGAAGCTTAAAATGCCCGGACCCAATGGAATCATCACTCTAGCTAGTGATCCGGACATTGCACTCCGTGCCGAAAACAAAACCGCAGCGCTGGCCTTGGAAGCATTATCCGAAGCCCTAGCGGCAGAAGAATTAACCATGCTACACGCCACCGTGGACAGGGACGATGTCATACTCGACAAGCGACCCAAGTCCACCTCATTCAAACTCGCAGATGAGATAGTCAAATTCCAAGTCCACCCAACGGACCCCACAAAGACAGCTTCCATCGGGACACGGTTGAACCCCGCTATGGACGCCGCACTGCGTGACTTCTTGCGCGAGAATTGGATATCTTCGCCTGGCGCCCATCGGACATGCTGGGCATCCCACGTGGATTGGCCGAACACAGCTTCAACATACTGAAGGGATACAAACCTATTAAACAGACCCTAAGGCGATTTTCGGAGACCAAACGGCAAGCCATGGGGGAGGAGCTAGCCAAGCTACTTGAGGCCGGATTCATCAGAGATATCAAACATACGGATTGGCTGGTGAACCTGGTAATGGTACCAAAGAAGGACAAATCCTGGCGCCTGTGCGTCGACTTCAAAGACCTTAACAAGGCTTGCCCCAAGGATCCCTTTCCCTTCCCTCGCATCGATCAAATCATCGATGCCACAGCCGGACACGACTCGCTGTGTTTCCTCGACGCATACTCTGGATACCATCAAATAAAGATGGCAGAGTCCGACCAAGCTACAACAGCTTAGATAACGCCATATGGCCCTTTCTGCTTCAACACTATGCCTTTCGGGCTTAAGAATGCCGGAGCAACCTATGAACGCATGATTCAAACATGCCTGGAAAAGCAAATCGGCAAAACAGTGGAGGCATACGTGGACGACGTAGTCGTAAAAACAAGACACATCGAAACCCTAATTGATGACTTGAGCTTACGTTCGACAACTTACGAACATACGACGTCAAGCTGAATCCGGAGAAATGCGTTTTCGGCGTCCCCTCTGGAAAACTGTTGGGCTTCATCGTTTCCAATAGAGGAATTGAAGCTAATCCGGCAAAAATCCGATCTTTGTCATAGTTGGCTATACCAACAGACCTCAAACACATCTAGAAACTAGCTGGATGTGTGGCTGCTTTAAGCCGCTTTATCTCCAGATTAGGAGAAAAGGCATTGCCTCTTTATCGCCTCCTTCAGCGCACCAAACACTTCGTGTGGACGGACGCAGCCACGGCCGAACTAGATGAAATAAAGACCTTATTGGCCAGTAATCCAGTCCTAACAGCGCCAACTATCGGCGAACCTATGCTGTTGTACATAGCTGCAACACATCAAGTTGTAAGCGCAGTACTCGTCGTTGAACGAGAGGTTGACGGATACAAATTCCCGCTACAGAAGCCGGTTTATTACGTATCCACAGTCCTCACCCCATGCAAAGCCCGATACCCACACTACCAAAAAATAGCGTACGCGGTCTTCATGTCATCCCGGAAGCTACGACACTACTTTCAAGAGTGTTCGATTACGGTGGCCTCCGAAGTACCGCTAAACGACATAATAAATAACCGCGATGCCATGGGCCGGATCGCCAAATGGGCCACCGAGCTCCTTCCATTTGACATAACATACAAGCCTCAGCGGGCTATCAAGTCGCAAGTATTAGCTGACTTTGTCGCCGAATGGACGAAAGCCGAACTCCCTAAAGAGTACGACGCGTACTCTAACTGGATCATGCACTTTGACGGCTCTAAAATGTAGGCCGGATTGGGAGCAGGCGTCGTCCTGACCTCTCCCACCAGAGACACGGTCCAATACGTCCTCCAAATATTATACACAAACTCCAACAATGCAGCCGAATACGAGGCTCTGTTGCACGGTCTTTGGATGGCAGTCTCTATGGGCATTCAACGCCTAGAAGTGCACGGAGACTTAAACCTCGCAATATCACAAATAAATGGAGACTTTGATGCCAAGGATCCGAAAATGGTGGCCTATCGCAATGCCGTCCTTAAAATGTCAGCTCGGTTCGTGGGGCTCGAATTCCACCATGTGGCTCGAGAAAACAATCAAGCGACAAACGTCCTTGCCCGCATCGGCGCTAAACACGACCCCGTCCCAGCAAACATATTCCTGGAAAGACTGTTCAAGCCATCCGTGGTATGGGAAGGGGAATCCGGCAATACTAGCACGGATCTGAATACATCCCAGATTCCGAACTATCAGACATAGTCGGAGGTTCTACCACCGAAATAACATCGTCATCCCACGAAATAATGGCTGTCATCGCCCCGTGGACTGAGCCTTTCTTGGCCTACCTAAATAGGCAGGAGCTCCCTGAAGACCAAAACGAAGCACGCTGCATTGTCCGGCGTTCTAAAGCTTACAAAGTCCATGAAGGAGAGCTCTATAAGAAAAGTGCTACCGGAGTGCTCCAAAAGGTGCATCTCCGAAGAGGAAGGGCGGCAGCTCTTGGCTGAGATCCATGCTGGACTGGGCGGGCACCACGCTGCGGCTCGAGCACTAGTCAGCAAGGCCCTCCATACAGGTTTCTATTGGCTGACGGCTCGAGCAGACGCACAGGACCTTGTCCAACACTACGTCGGTTGCCAGCTCTTCGCCAATCAGAGTCATATGCCCCCTACCGCTCTCCAAACAATCCCCATAACTTGGCCCTTCGCGGTCTGGGGGCTGGATATGGTCGGACCCCTTAAAGGGGAAAGCCATAAGAAAAAATACTTATTGGTCATGGTTGACAAGTTCACCAAATGGATAGAAGCCAAACCAATGAAAACGGCCAAATTCGGACCAGTCATAGACTTTATATCCAGGGTCGTACACCGATACGGTGTCCCCCACAACATCATCACCAATAATGGCTCAAATTTTACAGCCGATGAAGTGAAAGCTTGGTGCAGCAAAATGGGCATTAAGCTCGACTATGCTTCCGTCTACCACCCTCAAACAAATGGTCAGGTCGAAAGGGCAAATGGTCTCATCATGAGCGGCATCAAACCCAGACTAGTGCGATCCTTGACAGAGTCGGATACTCATTGGGTTGAGGAGCTCGACTTCGTACTCTGGGGGCTGCGGACCACGCCGAATCGCACCACCGGATACACACCATTTTTTATGGTGTACGGCGTGGAAGCAGTACTACCATGCGACATAATACATGATTCGCCACGCGTACGCATGTATGAAGAGAAGGAAGCCGAGTTAGATCGGCAGGATAATTTGGATGCCCGGGAGGAGGAGCGTGATGTCGCTAAGGCCCGTTCCGCATTCTATCAGCAACATGCTCGAGGATACCAAAGCAGGGAAGTGCAGGACAAAACTTATAATATTGGCGAACTCGTTCTACGCTTACCAGAGAAGAAGAAGGACAAGCTCAAACCCAAGTGGGAAGGCCCCTTCATCATCGACAAAGTTCTCACCGGAGGAGCGTACCGCTTACATAATGCGTCCGATAACAGACTTGAGCCGAACCCATGGAACGCGGCCAGACTCCGGAGATTCTACGCCTAGCGTCGAACTCAGTGTTCGTCTCCTTAACCCTCCCTTTTCAATTATGTCCCCCCCCCACCCCCCTTTTCTTCCTTCTCGATCCCTTCCTTTTCACACACAGTATTCAATACAGTGCGGATTCCCGGATTATTCCAGCCGCACTATGTGTGTAAACTTTACCTGGGGGCTTCCTATACGGAAGCTTAATATAAATTACTTTCAGGGCTCTTTGCCCGTCACACATGCGTTTCTCTTTCCATGTGTGCCTTTTCTTCACCATTATATGCATCGATATGACTTAAGACGTGGCCAAGCTTGGTTGCCTGGCTCCTGTGTTTATGCCCTACGTTCCCGTTAATTCGGCTAGGGCATAAGGGGAGCACCTCTGCGATTGTTACTGCCGGTTGAGCCAGATGTGTACCTCAGACTGGGTGAAGCCGGAAGCTAGTTTCTTTAAGAGAATACTAGTTGACCCGTTGCGCCAAATGGTGCAGAGACCTGCTGATTTCATGTTGGCGATGAAAATAAATCCATGATTTAGTTGATTTTGTTACGGGCAAGCACATATAACAACAAATTTAATCTCTCTTAGTTTAGGCAAACAGGGGCTTGTTGTCTATAATAGATGTATATACACATTTAAATTTGGTAGCATAGAGTCTATTTGAAACAAAATCTATGGAACAAATCTAATCCCCTTTAGTAAGAAACAATGGTATTTTCTTGTCTATAATGAGATGTATATATACTCCCTCCGTTTTTTTAGTCCGCATATAAGGTTTTTGTCAAAGTCAAGCTTTGTTGAGTTTGACTAAATTTATATTAAAAAATATAAACATTCACAATATGAAATCAATATTATCAAATGCACCATGAAGCGTATTTTCATACTATATAGTTTTAGTATTGTAGATGTTCATATATTTTTAAATAAATTTGCTCAATTTGTGTAGTTAGACTTTCATCAAATCTTATATGCGGACTAAAAAGAAACAGAGGGAGTACATTCTAATTTAATAGCATAAAGTCCCATTCAAAATCATGCATATTTCACTTTGGTCGTGAACCACATTGTTTTGGACATATATGTATTTTTTAGTATTCTTCTATTTGAGCAAGTACGCATGGCAAGAATTTAGACCCTTCTATATATAAAAAAAATACATATCTTTTGCCTAAGAACACATGTATACTTTTTTATATAAAACACCTTGCATTCCATTAACATGTGGTCGCGGCAAGATCGCCGGCCGCTGCATGGGTTACATCAGCAGGAAAATTCGTGATCCACAGAGTATGGTCACTTTGAACTTCCCGAGAACCAAGACTTGCCAGCACATGCGCTGGTGTGTTACAGTTTCGGGGAGAGAACTCCATCCGGTACTCGATGAAACCCAAACGGAGACGATATTTTGCCTCTCTGAATAAAGCTCCTAGAGCTGCTCTGTCACTGGCGTCCGAACACACAACCTGTTTCAGATTTAGACAATCCGTTTCAAAGATGACTTTGCCCATGCCAAAATTTTCTGAAAGGTCGATCGCCTTCAAAATCGCATTGCTTTCAGCCTGTAACAGTGCAGACAAGTTACTGAGCGGTCCAGCGGCTGCGAACAGGATATCTCCGTGCGGCGCTCTAGCATGCAGCCCCAACCTCCCGTACCAGATTCTGGATAGTATGCACAGTCCAGGTTGATCTTGACGAACTCAGATGGCGGCTTCCACTTGCTCGTATCCTGTATAACAGGCTTTGGAGGGCGTGAAAAACTGGCACCATTCAGCAACATCAAAAGACAGTTGTGCACTAAATTCTTCAGGCTTCAGTCTGCGTTCTACATGCCTCATATTATTCCTCAGTCCACCACTTCCACAATAGGCATATGACCTGAAGCTTGATGTTTTCCGGTTGTGCAAAAATACTTTCAAGAATCTCCAACGGAGATTGACATAAAAGCAGCTCCTGTCTCACACCCTCTAGCTGGGTGGTTCGCCAAACTTTTTTGACTTCCTTACAGCGAAGGAAAAGATGGCCGCCATCTTCAAACAGACATCTGCAAACGCAGCAATGAGTATCCAACTCCACACCCCGTCTTTCTATATTCATTAGCAAGGGGTGGCTATTATGAGCGAACCTCCATAAGAAGTGTTGTACTTTGGGAGGGCAATGAGCTTTCCATACGGCTTGCCAGACCCCTTTCCTCCACTGCAAGCCTGCTAAGCCTTCACCAGTAGCACGGTTAGCTTGTTGCTGGGTAATACCAAACTGAATTTTATAAGCTGATTTGACAGAGAAAAACCCCTTGGGTTCAAAATGCTAGGCAATAAAACCCCTTCAGAACATATGTATACTTAACACCATGTATAAAACCTGTTAAGGAGGCCTTATACTATTTTAGAAAGAGTAGTGTTTCTATCAACTTTGTTTTTGTGCGTTTGAAAAAAGAGAGTATTATGTGCCACTTAGATGCATGTATATTTCAAAGCAGTCGTATGGCAACCAGTTCGGCCCATGAATCAAGCAACTTACTAATCCCTTCTTCTCGGCACTTATTTATCCCTTCTTCCTCAACAGCTTCGTTCGGTCAAAGACAATCTAATTTCAAATGTTAACAACTTGTGTACTTTTTCTGACACCTAACAACTTGTGTACTTCTCGAGATTTCAGAGATAAAACAAAATACTAACTAATTTACTATCGGGATTAAATTAACTGGAAAATGGAGAAAGCAGACAATCGAAGATTATCAAATATAACAGTGAGAAAACTATAAAGGAATGTGATTTAAGATAATGATAAAGAGACATTTAATGGGACTTACATCTGAATGGTGATCCAACAAAATCTTTATGGTTGCATCCTGCTTCTGTTCAGCAGCAACATACAACACTGTCCCATGATTCCTTTACAATTTTGTACAGTCTAAAGCATTTTTGTACTGTCTAAAGCATTTTTCATGGAGATAATCATGACATGTGATCATGCAGAAATTATTTTGCCTTTTGAAAAAAATGGCTGTAGTTGAAAATATATACATTATAACTCATGGTGAATTTCCCTACAAAAGTCTGCAGCAGGAACGCACATGATAGAACACGAAAGCCATGTATATAAAATATACATAACAGATATGAGAGGAAGTTGTCATCCATACATTGAACTTCGCAATATAAATCATGTCCAGTTGCCCAATAGGCCAAAAGATGTCACCGGATCACAAAGAACTTCTTGAGAGCACATACCATGCCCTCCAGCAGCAAATCCTTGCAAACTTAACTGCTCCAACATGAATAGGTGCATACCTTTGAGTAGTTACCTTCCTTCAAGATCAACGCTTGAGCTCCATCGAATGCTTGCCTTGCCAACTGCTTTGAGTAGTTACCTTCCTGCTAGTACAAAGATAAGGCCAGACAACCAATATGCTTCAGAGAGAAACATGATCCAAATACGTTGCCACAGAGAAGAAAACTGCAGAAAAACAATAATCAAAAGAAAATATAGCTTAAAGAGGAAGCACAAACCTTGATACGCAAAACAGCAAACGATGAACAAGCAGTAGTTTAGAAGAGCAGGCAACAACAACATCACCTATAAAATAGAAGAACAAAATTGAGTATTCAGAAACCAACAAGCCAGATCAAGCAAATAATTTGGTAGCATAAGGATGCTCTATTTTTTTATGTAGTATGTACGTAATCATGATTTACAGATACTGAAGCTAGACCGTAAAGGCTACTTTCTTAATTTACACTTGCAGTATCACATACCAAAATGGATGCAGTTTTTACATGTAAGACTGTTAAAAGGAAAATGTAAATCTATAGATGCTAGAACATATGAATGTTGTTTAACTGTAGAATATTGATCCAAGTGCATACCATTGGCTCCACGCCTCTACCTGCTCTCAAGTAAGGTTTCTGTTTCATTTTCCAAAGGCTTCCGTTTCAGTGTATAATCATTTTGAGTCATCAGTTATGGAACAACATTCAGAGTCGTCTGAATCTGCAGAAAACTACACAAATACACAAGCAATCAAATTGTTGCAAAGCAAAACTCAGGTTAGCAAAGACAACTTCAATGATTCAGTAAAATTAAAGGAGTTTAGTTACCTACCCAAAAGAATGAATTAATATGCAGTATAAAGGCAAAATTACTAACAACTTCTATGATTCAGTAATTTTGCTATTAAATTATGTAAGAACACAAGATAGAAAAAAACCATCTCATACCTAGATTTCCACAGATATGTTGAATTTATCCGATAATTTTGGGTAGGAAGGCTCATCCTGAAAATCCTACAATCAAAAAGAGGGAAACACATCAAGCAAAGGAACAAAAGCCTCCTTTATAGTGGGGAAAGGAGGTCCATGGCAAATTGATCCCCTTCTTGAGGAGGAAAGAGCAAGCTACCAAACAAGCTAAAAAAGGAAACAATTTTTTTATGAATCTAGCTAGGTTAGAGAGCATCTCCTGAGCAGGAACAAACAAAAATCCCCTTTGCAGAAACTTATCCGAGGTAACCAACAAACTTAAAAGGTAAAAAAATCCTATATGAAAGCCTAGCTAAATCTGAGCATCCGGCCAACTAAAATAAACAAAAAATTGCAGGAACCTCGCTAGATATGAACAACTCGTTGACAAGAAGGGTGAATAAGCTCACCCAGCAGCACAACCGGTCCATGGACTGGGCCCTATCACCTAGCATCCCTGGAGCCTCCGCTAGCAGGCTCGCTTCCGCCAGGGTCTCCTAGTCTCCCTCCAATCTCAAACGCCGGATGACCACCACCGAAGGACAAGCCCCCTGCAAAAAGAGATAAGATGGATATCAGCAAGGGAGGGAGGCGATGGCGGAGCTGAAGGGGCGAGGTGGGGAAGCAGCCATCAAGCCCGAGTTGCATGGGAGGGCCACCAGCGGGTGAGGGCGCGGGAGGACGGCGACCAGAGGGTGAGGGGACTGAGGTTGGCCGGGTTGAGCGCATGGGAGACCGTGGGCGCACGGGGAGGAGGCACCGCCGGCTGGGGAGAAAGGGGAGGAGGCATGACGAGAGTGGATGGAAAGGAGGAGGGAGGGCTGTAAGGTTGCTTTCTCGCACGAACTGCATACGAGGCATGCGAGGCACGACCCGCGGCACACACAGAACACACACGCAGCGAGCAAGGCAGGAGGAACAGGGAGAGAAGAGATTTGGAGGAAGTTACCTTGCCGGGATGGGATTCCTGGCGGCAGCGGTGGGGTTGACCCACATCAACGATGGAGGTGACTCGAGGCGGCGGCTAGGGCGGATCCAGGCGACGGCTAGCAAATCCAGGCGCCAGTGGCGTGGCCGCGAGGGCTCCCTTGATCCAATCCGCTGCTCGCTCTTGCTTGGGGTTAGGAGTGGACTGCTGCTGGGCTCGGGCTGCGCTCCACCACTGCCTATCCCTGACGTGTCGATGGCACCCTGGCGGCGTGTCGAGGGCGGCGGCCTGGGAGAGGAGGGAGTGGGGAGGAGAGGAGGCGGAGGGGCGAGGGTTGGACAAGAAGGGGCGGCGGCTAGGGTTTTTTTTGACCCTTTTGCACTTTTTGCGGGTCGAGCGCGACGCGCGGGCAGACCGGATTGGCGAATCTCTCGCGGACATGGGCAGAGCTCACCCAACCAATGAGCGCGCAATGCGAGCCCACCAGTCATTGGCCAGTGGAAACGACTGCAAGGTGAAAAGAGTTTGACCGCAAGATGAAAATCTGACGGTCTGGGCACGTAAAAAGGGCAGATCAAACGGCCAGGAACGATCCAATCGAGGGAGCTCCATGAAGGCAAGTTGGCTAGCATACTTTTATGTTAAAATTCGCTCGGTGAACAAAAGATGTCTTCGTTTATTATAACATTAATCCCCAGAAGTTTTGTATCCTGCGCTTTGGTTCGCAGTCCGGACATGTGCCTTGACACATGCTTACCCAGGGAAAGAAACTCTTAACGGAACTATTCTCCCTGGAAGATGTTTCTTACTAACCATGCAATATAACATAACTAGTTGGGTACTTGTCTGTTCAAGCACTTATGACCCCTACGCCTGGTCTCCACGCATACTCCGGTTTTATATAACCGAGCGGGTATTCGGACACACCCCAGACTTTAGGATCCGGGGGCTGAAGCGAAAAGGTCCGCCACGACAAATGATTTTAATCCGGCTAGGGGCTACTTATGTCCATCGAATTACACAGTCATTTGGATTGATTATATTCATCATCTATACCATCCAACAGGCTATCTAACTTACAATCCTATTGAGAATACTTTGCGGCTAACGCCACCTGGTCATATACCAAACTCACGGGAATTTTTTGCCCATCTGGCCCGGCCGATCCAACTTCGGCCATATGGTTCGGGTCCAGCTTGGTGTAGCGCGTCTTCACCATCGCCCATGCTTCTCTTGCACCTTGCCGGCAGGCTGATATCTTCCACAAACGGAAGCGCTGTCGTGCTCCCTGAAGCATGTCCATAAGCCCCCCCCATGCTTTTTGGCAGGGAGCTTGATGGCCACAAAGACCGTGCAATGCCCTGCATCACCTGTCGAGCTCGCTCGTGCAGTTGTGAGAGGTCCTGCGGTAAATCACCTGCAGAAGCGGGCATCTCCTCCTCATGGCAACCCGTCAGCATTCCTGCAGACATAACTTTTTCAATATGCTTCCTCGCCGAACTATACTACAGTTCGTTTAGGCACTTACGATAAATGCCGCGGTGAAGCCTTCTGTTCTCCTTCACGGAGTCCGCCAGCTGTGCGCGGACGTCTTTCAATTCCACGTCTAGCCGAACATTGGCATCTTGGAGCATATTCTTATCATGCTTCACTTGCGTCAGAATGCGCTCACCGGCCTTTAGTTGCCTCTGGAGATGCAACTCGCCATCCCCGCCGCCCTCCGGATTTACTCCGGTGTTGTCTACAGAACTTTCTGTTAAATTCGTCCTACTAGCCAGTTGCCAACTGGTGCATTTTCATAAAATTCAGATAAATATTACCACATGACGCCTTCTGGGATTCCTCTAGCTTGGCAACTGTTGCCCTTAGTTGAGTCTTGCACTCCTCTAGCTCCCGAGACAATTGCTCATTCTTATCTACAAGAACCTGCGCATGAATTGATACTTAAAACTGCTGCTTCAACCGTTTCAAGTCTCAGGGGCTACTACTATATATATGCTAATCAAGATTTCTTACCCGTATATCTTTGGTATACTGGACTGCCGCCCAAGCGAGTCCGCTTTGAGCAGCTCGAATGTATGCGTCTCCCGAATTGAAGGCATTAAATGCCTCCTCGGAAAAGATGTTGTTGCGAAGCACGGCCCGTCGACACCGATGATGCATGGCGCTCTCTACCTCCGAATTTGTGGCAGAGAGCATGTCTGCGTCCTCTATCGGAGGACTATGCGGCGTTGGCCCTACGTCCGCCTCTTCTCTCGGAGTTGGTCCTGGAGCCCGACTGGTGGAGGCGTGGTTGGCAGGATCTCCGGATACTGTCCGGATATTCCTCTTCCTGCCAAGATGTACAAAGGGCACTATTATACTTCAACGACAACAAATTACATGACAAGTTGTTTCCTTACATCTGTAGAGGCGTGTCGGTTCTAATCGCCTTCCTCTTGAGCCTACCCAATCCGGGCACCTGTGGCTGGCGGGTCCCTAGGGGCTCGGCCCTGCGCTCCGAACATCCCTTCTATAAAAGCGCGACATGTCAGGGATAAGGTGTGACATCAGGAAAGAATCCTCTTCGGAGGATCGAGTTTTCGGCTTGGCTTATGCGCGACGAAGGTAATAGTCCGGGATAATCAGCTACGATAGCTACCGGGGCGCCGTCGCGGCTCGCCCGATAAAATATTCCGTCGACAAGCTCCACGACCGCATCTGGGTCTTCTTCGAGTCCCGGATCCAGGGCCCTTTCGGGGTCCTCTGCCTGCGGGGAAGGGCTGGAGATTCCTTCCACGTCCCTCCTCAGTTCTTGCTCAGAAATATCAATGCAGGTAACTTTAGCAAAGTACGCCACAATAAGTGAAGCGATGAAATAAATGATGACTTACCCAGTTTGGGGGGTTGTACATGGAGAATCCGTCTCGCGTTTTGATATGAAGGAATTCTTCCTCTTCTCCTTTACACATGTCGGACAGTATCCTTGCCAGTGCGACGGGGGAGTCCGGACCCTTACGGCCACAACGGGTGGCATCGTCTGTCCCGTTGTAGTGCCACATGGGATTGCTCCGGTATTGAAGCGGTTGCACTCCCCGCATTATGCATATTGCCATCACCTCAACTATCGTCAGTCCGGATTTGGCAGTAACTTTATCCTACTCATCAGGAAATGTACTTCCCTAGAATCCTCTTCTCGGGGGCCGCGGGGACGCCAGCTTAGACGTGCCCTCGGTGGGGTGTTACTGAATTTGGGAAGTCCTGTCCGGACTGGATCCGGAAGGGGAGCATCGTCGATGTAAAACCACTCTGAAGTCCAGTTATCTGGTGCCTTCTTGGGAGTACCGGATAGGTATCCAGTCTCAGCGATACGCCATACTTCGGCCCCGCCCACTTGACATAGGGATTCTCCCTGGTTGCGGGGGACAAGGCAGAACAGCTTCTTCCACAGTCTGAAATGAGCCTCGCAGCCTAGAAATAGCTCACAAAGGGAGACGTACCCTACTATATGCAGTAAGGAGGCTGGGGTAAAGTTGTGCAACTGGAGGCCGTAGAACTCCAGAAGGCCACGAAGGAACGGGTGAATAGGAAACCCGATGCCCCTTAACACATGCGGAATTAAGCATATCCGCTCCTCTAGAGATGGATTGGGGGATCTCTCCGCTTGTTCTCCGCCGTTATAGGTGGCCACTCCGGCTCGGACAGGGACCATGAACGCTGGCAGGAGGAGCCCTTGGGTTTGTAACTTTACCAAACGGCTATGGGAAACTGAACACTCTCCCCAGTCCCCCGGCTTGGGGCAAGGGGAGCGAGCAGAAGAGTTGCGACGACCGGCCATGTTGGGGTGGTTTTTTCTGGGCGCTCTGTTGGATGCTTGCTCGAGGAGGGAGAGTGAGGTTTGGATCTGGGAATCCCCGTCTCTTCAAATAGACGGTTAGCCCGTAGGACTGAGGGTGGAAAATGCAAAAACACCTTGACTCCTCGCATTCGCTCGACACGTGGAAATGGTCATTATTGAAGCACTGAAACCGAGGAGTACAACATTGATGAAGATGTTGGACACTGTTCATCATGATGGGAAATTGGAGTATTCGGAGAAGGAACCCGCCTTGCAATGCCGAAGACAAGACTGCACGCCGGACTCATCGTCATTGAAGCCTGGTTCAGGGGCTACTGAGGGAGTCCTGGATAAGGGGGTATCCGGACAGCCGGACTATATTCATCGTCCGGACTATAGAAGCGTCAAGATACAAGACTCAAGACTTCAGCTCGTGTCCGGATGGGACTCTCCTTTGCGTGGAAGACAAGCTTGGCGATCCGGATATTATGTTTCCTTCCTTGTAACCGACTCCATGTAAACCCTAGCTCTCCGTGTCTATATAAACCGGAGAGGATGGTCCTTAGAAGGCCGATCACATTTACAATCATACCATCATAGGCTAGCTCTTAGGGTTTAGCCTCTACGATCTCGTGGTAGATCTACTCTTGTATTCCACATATCTTCAATATTAATCAAGCAGGAAGTAGGGTTTTACCTCCATCGAGAGGGCCCGAACCTGGGTAAACATTGTGTCCCTTGCTTCCTGTTACCATCAGCCTAAGACGCACAGATCGGGACCCCCTACCCAAGATCCGCCGGTTTTGACACCGATAGTCACCACCGAGGGAGCGACGCCATGGAGGAAGTGGCCGGTGACGCCGCTGTAGATGGAGTCGCGCCGTGTCGGCTTGGGACTGAGCGTCGGCAGCACCGTGAGATCGAATCAAGAAGAAAATGTAGCGATTAGTGTACAACCTCTTTGGTGGCACCGATTAGGCCACAGCTTCATCCGAGGAAACGGTGATGATGATGCTCTTCTGGTGGTGATGGTGAAGACGGTGATGGGGGAATGGAGGTGGCACAAAAGACGAGGGGAACATCGAGGCAGCTCCTTGGAGGTGGAGGAAGGGGTGGCTGAACCGGCGGGACGACCAGATCAATGACGGACCCTCATCCGGTACGCTGGATGAGGGACGTCGAGGTGTTGCTGTGGATGATGTCGTCGGGGAAGAGGCTCCGGCTGGGTGGCGGACGGAGGAGGGTGTGGGGCTTCGTGGGTTTTCCTGGCCTCGGTGTACGAATGGGTGGGCGGATGGGATGGGAGTGGGGAACCATGGCTTAGGGACGCGCTTGTCTGAAATGTGGGATAAGTTACGAATGTACCCCCACCAATATGAGGCGGTTCTTTCGGTTCAGGGGTATCACGGGCATTTCACATGTCGGGATTTCATAGGAGGTGGGAGTTTTCGTGCGCATGTTGTAATTTTGGAATAGCAAGGCGCGGGTTGAGATGGAGGGTGTTGTTGGAGCACAACCAGACAAAGATATATCTTAAATATTTCGGGCTAACAAGGTGCGGGTTGAAATTTCCGGACAAGCCTAACATGTACTGTACCAAATCAATTGGCACTACAAATGTCATTCAAAACTTTGAATTCATGTTATGTTCAATTAAAATATTTCGCTACGTGTATAACGCATGCAACCTACTACTCAAATGAACATTTTAGTGCATTCCAAACATATATACTACCGCTTCAATATGAACTAAATTTGGATTCGTTTCTCTATTTGAATAAGATCTACAGTAATGATTGTTGTGAAGTCAAAACATTTGAGTTCGTTTCTCTGTTTTAATAAGATCTACAATCATCATTATTGTCAAGTTAGACCATCGGTTGCGTATTATCTTCACAGCACAACACATGATTAGTGTAACATCCCAAATTTTCAATTTGGAATGTTATACATTAGATCATCACTACATATCATGTTTTATTGCATTTTGGCTTGATCCTTGAAATTCTATGCAACTCAAGGACCCACAGAGAGAGTTGGGGATTTTGTTATTTTCATACTTGAGTTTCTCAAATTTTGAAAAGAGGATCGTTTGGTTTAAAATATTTTTCTCTCCGCATATTTCATTTGCAAAATAAAAGAGAGGGAATAAAATGACTTTCCCAAAACAAATGAAATATTGGAGGAAAAATATTAAAATCAAATAAGTGTTTTATTTGGGAGTTTTATTGCAATTTTATTTGAATTAGAAAAAATTGCACGTTTTCAAAATTGCATTTTTAGGCCAAGAAATGTTCATCCTGTTCTAAATATTTTATTTAGACGGTGAAAATTTGTTTTGGAATTTTTAGATTTTTATTTATTTTTCTAGGATTTATTTAAGTTTTGGCGGAATTATTAAAAAAAAGTTTCCCCGCGGACCGAACTGGGCCGAAGGCCCAGCCGGCCCACCTGCGCCGCCGGCTTGCCGAGCGTGGCCAAGCTGGACTCCCGCCGGAGTCCGAGCTACCGCCACCGCCGCCGCTCGGGGGTGCCCCCTTCCCCAAGTCGGATGCCCCGCCCCCGACCCATATAAGTACGCCGCCCCGCCGCCACTTCCGCTCCACCCCGAACCGCCGCCGCTAGCTCCTCTCGCCATCGTCGCCGCCGACACTAGCCCCGCCACCGCCGCCGATGCCAGCGCCTCCTGCCGCCGCAGCCCCTACCCCACCGCCGCCTCGCCGGAGTCCCGCCGCCCCGCCGGACCTCGCCGGAGGTACCCGACGACGCCACCGCCGTTCGTCGTTTTTTTTAGAAAAACTGTTCGGTTTTTTAAGAAAACACTAGGTTTTTTAGATCGGTTTAGTTTTTTTCTGGTTTAATTTATTTAGTGAGCGTCCGCTTGTTAGCAGCAGACAGCGAACGTTCGTTCGTTAGCCTGTTCGTCAGTTTTCTTTTTCCAGGGTTTTTCCGTGATTATTTTCGATCGTGATTTCAGCCTGAATCTTAGTTTTAGTTTATCTTTTCGCTCGTTTAACGGAATCAGGCGATTCAAGCGCCTAGAGTTTCATCTCGAAGCCCTCTTTCTGTTTAACCAACTTAAACAAGTTTTTGCTACTGTAAAATTTGACTTAAGTCCAGATTAGTAAACAAAGCTTGTTTCTTTCGCAGTTTGAGTTTCGTTGTTTCGTTTGATTTGATTCTTTTGCAAACTGGAGTTCTTAAGTTGAACTTTCTGGTTAGATCTTATTTGAGTTTTACCCGTGCTTCTAGCTGAGTGCTTATTGTATGCTTGTTTGTTTGCGATAGAGTACCCGGAGTACGAAGCGTGCTACTATGAGTCTCTAGGTTTCACGGATCATCAGCAAGGCAAGTAACACTTTGAGCATACCTCTTTACTACCCAGTTTTATTGCATTAGATCCATCCTCAAACAATTGCATGGTTAGGATATGTTTAATATGTGGGTTTTGGGAAGTAGATGAGGTAGTACCTATTACCTTTTTATTATTAAAACCTTTGGGAGTTACTTCTACGTTGCTTATATTGCTATGGTATGCTTGTACACGTGGATTGGGTGAGTGTATCCATGACAGATGTGAGTTGTATTATTTAATGGTTAACTTAAGGTGGCAACTTTAAAACACATCTGGGTGGATTGAGGCACTTGGGGAACCCAGTGTTGCCTGTATTTTTGGAAATCCCGGGGTTCCGTGTGATTCTCCTATGGACCGCCACCCAGGCTCAAAGGGATCATAAGATTATTCATGCTAGAAACTTCCGTGTGCATCCACAAGCTATTATGGGCTCTATCATAGTTGAGTACGTTGCAAGACCTCTTTCAGTGGTGGGCTAGGAGATGTAGGGGAAAGTAGGTGTAACTGTCCACCCAGAGTAAAGAGTTATTATTTCAGAAAGACCGTGTCTCGATTCTCCGACCATGGATATATTCGAGTCTTGTGGGGAAAAGTGCGCAAACCTTTGCAGAGTGTACAAACTAATCTTGGTTAGCCGTGTCCCGGGTTATGGACATCTGGAGTATCTAGTTCTTGGATTATCATGTGGATCTCATCATGTTACTTAATTTTATTTGATTGGGTTTAATGATGATGCTTAATTGGGATTGAGTTGGAGGAACCTTCTCAATGTTTAACAACCACCATGATAGTTAAATAAAATTTATTCCTTTGTTGTAGAGAAAAATTGGCTTTATGCAAAACTGTAACCACAGAGCTTTCCACCAGCCAAATATGCATGTAGTGATAGCATTATTCTGTTCATTACTCTCTTCTGTTACCTTGACAGCATATTCCATGTGCTGACCCGTTTCGGGCTGCAACGTTCATGTTGCAGACTTTTCAGACGACGAGTAAGGTGCCTTAGGTCGTGATCTTTCACTCAGTGATGCCGTTGGAGTTGATGGACTCACTTTATCTTCCAAGCCTTCCGCTGTTATTGTTTTAGATGGCCTTAAGCCATATTTATTGTATTAAGTTCTCTTTTGAGACATTCGATGTAATAAGTGTGTGATTGCTACTCTATTATAAATCCTTCAAGTACTGTGTGTGTCAGCATTGTCGATCCAGGGATGACACTGATGCACAGAGATCAGACTGTTTGAGGTCTGGTCGCTACAAGATGGTATTAGAGCACACACTGACTGTAGGACACAACCACTAAGCTAAGCCCTAGATCACTACTCTCTTCTCATTCCTGACTCCTCTCCTTTTTTCTACTCTTTAGGATGGCAGATGCAAGGAACAAGTTCACCCAACCAGATGAAGATACACCTTTCGGACGTCACTTGAAGGAACTCACTAAATACCTGAACATCGGACTACCAAGCTTCACCGGGACCTACATCGCCACTTTACTAGAAGAGGAGCGTTGGATGATTCAAGTTCAAGTTCCAGGAAGGACGTTCATGCCCATCACTGAGCCCATAGAGTTTTCCTTTGATGCACCAACCTGGAGTCTAGGAAAGAGCATGGCAGCCCACATCACCATGGGACTCATTGGAGAAATTTACCACAAGGATCTCAAGGATACTATCTACCAGATTTGTGGGCGCCGATATGAGCAATGGGAGATGATCAGCACCAGGAAGGATAGATCTATTGCAGCTTTCATCCAGGAGTTAAACCAGCACATTTAACGCTAGGAGAACCAGATGTGCGCAGGCATGATAGATCTGAAGAAGGCAATGACCAGGATCACGGAACTGGAGGAAGAACTCAAGACTACACGCAATGGATATGAGGAGAAAATAACTATACTCGTGGAGAAGAATGACGATCAGGAGAGGAAGCTAGGAGTATTCATGGGAGACCCTGCGCCAGGAGGAGAACACGACGATTCCACTTGCCCGGAGAACTACATCATCATTGACGACACCGACTCGGACCCTGATGATAGCGATCATGACTATGTTGATGAAGCTGGAGCAGATATCATGGAGTCTTCGACCAATCAATTTTTCTAGTCGACCACCATATCAGTAGTAGTATTCCCCCATGTATAGTCCGAGCACTTCTATAACGATAGTTAGACCGATGTATGCCCTTGTTTGAATTGATTGAAGTGATATGATTGTATTTGTCTCATGTGCATATGGGTAGTGTTTTCCCTCCAGGTCTATTTCTATTCTATACTCTCGTCTTTTCTAAACCCCTCAGATGCCTCCGAGATGTGACAATGGATTTGCTTTCCCACCGGAGCTTACTCAATTGATCCAGCAGCAGAATACCCTGATGCAGCTACTAGTCCAGAATCAGAATCAGGGAACAACAACAACAACAACAACCCACCACCACCACCACCAGTTGATCACTTAGCCCGTTTCTTGAGGCTGAATCCGTCGGTGTTCTCCAGTAGCACCAAGCCGATTGTTACAAATGATTGGCTCCACAAGATTGGAAGGGAGTTGACCACTGCGAGATGCACAGATGCGGAGAGGGTGCATTTTGCCACACATCAGCTTGATGGACCCGCATTATCATGGTGGGAAAATTTCACAGCCACTTACCCCATCGACACTGTCACATGGGACCAGTTTCAGCAGGCTTTCCGTACTGCCCATGTTCCAGCAGGAGCTATGGCCATGAAGAAGCGTGACTTTCGCAACTTGCGCCAGGGAGGACGTACAGTTGGCCAGTATGTGGATGATTTTAGTAAGTTAGCATATTATGCCCCAGATGACGTTGCTACGGATGCAGCTAAGTAGGAGAAGTTTCTGGAAGGACTGAATGATGAGCTGAGCATGCAGTTGATGGTGGCAACCTTCAACAACGACCAGGAGTTGGTAGATAGAGCTCTCATGATTGAAGGGAAGCAGCGGCAGACTGACAACAACAAGAGGAAGTATGGACAAGGGAAGTACAATTCAGGAGCTCAGCAGAGGCCCCGTTTTACCCCGAACTCGGGAGGACACCTTCTTCATAACCATGGAGGTCACAAACACAATGGAGGGAGTTCGCACAACCATAGTGGCCCCAAGAATGGCAATGGGAATGAAGGAAGCAATAGTCAGAACCCTTCCAGCCCATCAACACCAGCCAAGACGGATCTGAGCCACATTACCTGTTTCAAGTGCCAGAAGACTGGACATTATGCCACTGAATGTCCTGAAGCAAAGAATGGAAATGGCAATGGAAGCTCTGGGAAGAAGCCCAACCCTTTCAACAGGGGACACGTGAACCACGTTAACATGGAGGAGGTAGAAGCCCGGCCAGATGCAGTAATAGGTAAGTTTTTGGTTAAGTATTTTACTGCAATCGTTCTTTTTGATACTGGTGCATCGCGTTCATACATATCAAGGGGATTTGTGAATAAGTATAAACTACCCACCAAGGTTCTTAGAGCACCTATGTTAGTAAGCTCGCCAGGAGCGGAGTATATGGCAAGCCAAGGATGTTTTCAGATGCCATTGACCATAGGGAGGCATGTTTTCCCCTCAGACCTGATAATTTTGGAGTCGCAAGGTTTGGATGTGATTCTGGGTATGGATTGGCTATCGATGTATGGAGGAAACATCGATTGCGCCAGTAAGTCGATTTTGCTCACCACCTCAACATGTGCCGAAGAGGACTCAAGTGAATTCCTTATCAGGAGTTGTACAGGAGGAAGTACCAGTGGTGAAGGATTTCCCTGATGTATTTCCAGAAGAGTTGCCAGGCATGCCACCGGACAGGGACATTGAGTTTTTGATTGAGCTTTTGCCAGGCACAGGGCCAATATCTAAGAGACCATACAGGATGCCCGCACAAGATTTGGAGAAAATTAAAAAGCAGATTAAGGAGTTACTGGATAAAGGCTATATTCGCCCAAGTTCATCACCTTGGGGATCACCAGTGCTTCTAGTGGAGGAGGATGGATCATTGAGGATGGTTGTTGATTATCGTGGATTGAATGAAGTAACGATCAAGAACAAGTACCCACTGCCGATGATCAAAGATTTGTTTGACCAGTTGCAAGGAGCTAAGGTATTTTCCAAGATCGATCTGTGATCAGGATACCACCAGCTGAAGATTCGAGAGCAGGATATACCTAAGACAGCTTTTACCACAAGGTACGGGTTGTATGAGTATATTGTTATGTCATTTGGTCTGACTAACGCACCTGCCTATTTCATGAACATGATGAACAAGGTGTTTATAGAGTTTTTGGATAAGTTTGTTGTGGTGTTCATTGATGACATATTAGTCTACTCGAAGAATGAAGAAGAGCATAAGGAGCATTTGCATTTGATACTTGGGAAGTTTAGAGAACATCAGCTATATGCCAAGTTTAGCAAGTGTGAGTTTTGGTTGAAGGAAGTTGGATTCCTCGGGCATGTTATATCCGGAGAAGGAATAACAGTAGACCCCACCAAAATTGTCACTGTGACAAATCGGGAAGCACCCACGTCAGTTGGAGAGATCCGGAGTTTTCTTAGACTCGTAGGATACTACCGGAGGTTCATTGAGAATTTCTCGAAGATTGCAAAGCCTATTACCGAGTTGTTGAAGAAGGACACCAAATTCAAATGGACTGAGGAATATGAAGCCAGTTTCAAGGAGTTGAAGAAACGTTTGGTTTCGTCACCAGTGTTGATTCTGCCAGATCAACGCAAGGATCTTCTATCTATTATATAATTATAACAATAGGCAAACAAGCCATTAGGTTCGTCCACATATACTAATATTATTTACACCGTCAGATCAAATTAATAATGGCCAAGATTTAACGGTTTTTACTAACATAAAAACATGTACGTATGGAGCAACATATAGAACTGCCACGTTCCTTGGTCACGTGTATGTGAGTATGCAAAACAACATAAGGTACACGGACAACCAGTTTTTCTATAAAAAAACAAATCCTATGAAAAAAAGGAAATGCACATATTAGGAATCTAATATATATTTCCATGAAAGAGACAGCAGCGTTGTACAATTAGCGTAGATAAGACCATCAGCCGTACAAATTCTACTTATTACCCGTAAAGGAAAAAAGAAGTTAAATCCTGAGCCGTAGTATACATAGGAAGGTCAAATCCTACTACCCGCAAAAAAAAAGTCAAGTCCTACCGTATGAGTTTGTTTTTGCGGCAACTACCTTATGAGTTGGACAATGTAACGAGTCCCTGGATCGATCGTGCGTGCATAGTGCATGCGTGGGCTTCCCCAAGAAAAAGCCATGCTTCACGTGTATTTTGCCGGCGCAGCGACGTTGAGGTTGCCGTAGCCAGACAGGATTGCAACGATGTGGCCGCAGACTCGCGGTGGCGGCGGGGTGAGTAGGTCGAGTGTAGAGGCCAGCGCAATCAGGTTCTTCGGCGGAGATCAACAGAAGCGCGGTATGAATAGGTGCGTTGATAGATCTGTTCATCTAAAAATTAAGCTAATTAATTCTTCAAGAGTATATGTATATGGTTGCTGTGTTCCGTTCATGACTGAAAGCTTCTTCTCCATTTAAATTGAATCAGAGAAACCTCCTAGGGAGCCGTGTCCTCTATGTCTTCCTGCAATCATAAGGCTTGGGTTGGTTCAACTTGCGAAGTTTATTGAAGATTCAAAGAACAGGTATAAAAGCATCCCAGAGAGCAACGTTGTCGCGCTTGCCAAACATGTAAAGTTCAGGGAAGATTCAAAGAACAAGTAGATTACTTTGTGTTGCCTAGAGTCGTAAAGTTTTTCTTTTGTGCATATGGATAGATTTGTACCGGCTGTGTGATGACATGTATATGCTATAAATTGAACTATTTATATAATTTTGCAATACTGCAATTCGGTTCGGATGCTACCTTTGCTTAGTGTTATTGCTAAATAATTGTCTTTTGTGGCATATAAGGACTGGACGGTGTCATGCCAACGCTGCACCCCTAGCTTCGCCTGCCTCGACGCGTCCGTACGGACGGCCACATACATAGAGGTAACTCATTTGATTCACTCAATTGGATGAAGGTGCCATATTTGTGTGATTCAGTCACGAGCGGTTCATGGATGCTGCTCTTGAGCTCTTTATTTATATTGGATAGAACTAAGAGCATTTGTTTCTGCTATTTATTTTATGTGCCTTCTTCTGCGAGTTGAGTTCTGAAATAAATAGGAAGTTCATCCAATCATGTTTCCTGTCGATAGAAGCTAATGTATGTCAGGTATACGTTAACTGATCCATATTATAATTAGTTAGCATTTGAGATATTATATGTGGATGCTAAGCTATGAGGAGAACCTTATTAGCTCATGCGTCGTCCATCGTCTTTTGCTGGAATCTGTTCATGATAGGTTAGCATTTGAGAACATAGAAAGCCATGGTTTCTACAAGACTCAAGCAAATCAGATATTAGGGCAATGACTGCCCTAATTGTTTAGGAAGAGTCACTGGTGGAAAAAAGGCCTTTGGTCGCGGTTCGCAACTGCCATTAGTCGCGGTTGTGCAACCGCGACCAAATAAGCGCGACTAAAGCCCCCCACCTTTAGTCGCGGCTGCTTAAGAACCGCGACTAACGACCCGTCCACGTGGGCGCCAGGCGGCCGTCGGGCGGAGGACCTTTAGTCGCGGTTCTTCTGGCCAACCGCGACTAAAGGCCGCCACAGGTTTAGGGTTTTAGCCCCCCCCTAAACCTGTTTTCTGTTTAATTTGTATTGTTTTATTTCTTTTGTGCTTTATTTTAATTTTGAAGGAGTTTCATATATTCTACGGTACTACATACATGCATATGAATGTACAATTTCAAATAAATTTGAAATTAGAACCAAAAAGAATTCAAGAGGAATATACAATATATATTCAATATCATCGGATGACCATATACAATTTTGAACAAGTTTCCATACATGATTTAATGCATATAAAATTCTACGTCCTCGTAATAGTGTTCTCCTTTAGGATGGAGGACTTCCCTGCTGAACCATCCAGCTAGTTCCTCTTGAAGTGGTCGGAAGCGAGCTTCTGGACTAAGCATCCACCGGAGGTTATTCCTCTGAGCATTGGTATCACTCGGAACCCGCTCAGAGGTGTATCTCCGGATCATCTCACAGACATAGTATCCACATAGATTGGTCTCCGGTGGCTGAATATCCCCAGCATTCTTAGCCTTTAACATTTTGAATTCTAGCTCTTTTTTGAATTCACCGACCTTTGTATCTACGAACCGTCTCCAAACCCTACGAGGCAAAGAAAATTAAATGAACAAGAGAGTTATTAATTAGTTACTTGATATTAGAAAATGAACGAAATAGGCCGATTGATATAGAGCGCAAATGAATGAAAATAATTACTTCTGCATCATTCTTCTCATGCCGCCCCAAAGCTTTGGATCCATATTCACAGAGTCGTGGACGAGACATTCTGAGGTGTTAACTTTAATTACTAGCAGAATCCAGTGGAACCTGCGGACACGATACATGCACAGTACGTCATGCATAACTCATCGATTAGCCGGCCACATACCATGCATGGAGTAAACAAAAGAGAATGTGCTCAAGACAGAAACACTCACTCAAAATGGTAAGGAAATAGAATATCACTTTTGAGTTCCTGCTTTGTAAGAAACTGCCACAGGTCTGCCTCCACGTCGGCGGGGTGACGCTCCAACACATGTCCATTAACGATGTGTGGGTCAATGAACCCAACATCATGGATGTTCCTTACTCTGCATTCCTTAATCTTCATTCTGCATGTATAATAGCGGACACAACAATATAGTTAGGACATATATATAGTGCAGGCAATATGAACGAGATGGGGTAGAAATTAATAAATCACTTACA